>NC_056726.1:1303742254-1303777254 GCF_019279795.1 Protopterus annectens
CCTCGCCGCCGTGGATCGCTATTCGCCCTCATTTGCATGGTGCAATACCGCACACAGTGTGTTTTGCATACCTACGCCGGGCGAGACGGTCCGGCGCATGCCGGTAGTGCACGTGGAATTCATTCATACCTGAATCGCTAAGCAGCCATATTTGGCGTTATAACGCCGACGCTATGCTGGCGCCTGGCGCAAGGTTCATGAATCCCGGGGTTGGTCTCTTGGAGTGGTGTTTGCTGCTTGATATGCATGTAATTATTCTGGAAGATGCAAGAATATTAACAGTAGAAAGGATGCAGATGTAAAAGTTATGAGCTAGAAGTATTGTATAGAATATGGGAAATGATACATGCTCAGGGATTGCTGTGTTATGCAATAAAATAGTTAAGATTTTATATTATACCATAGTTAGGTCAGGTAGAATAACAGTGTTAGATATAAGATATAAGAAAGATGTGTACATAATTATTGCAATATATGCATATGTTACTAAAAAAGAAAGAGGGAATGTTTAAAAAATCTTAAACTGTGTAGGAGTGAACATGTAAATAATATTAGAAGGTAATTTTAACTGCAATCTAAGGACAAGAAAGAAAGAAGGGAATGATGTTAAGATGGTACATGATATAATGAAAAGCAGAAAGTTTTATATACTTTATAATATCCGATAGTTTAAAAATTGTAAAAGAAGGAACAAAGGAAACAGGTTTTTCAGACCATTTGGCTATATGGGTAGAAGTAAAAGAAAAGGAAGAACATATAAGGCTTGGCAAAGGTATTAAAAGATTGAACAAGAAAGATTTAGTTGAAGGAGAGAGAAAGGAAATCCATCAATTATGGGAAGATCATGTAAAAATGAAAATATTTTATGATAACTGGACTGATTGGTGGTTAAGTTTTAAAAGAAAATATAAAAAATGCTGTCTAGAATGTCAAGTGATGAAAAGAAGGAAAAAAAAAGAATAAATATGTTATTAAGCCAGATATTATTTAGGGAGATAATAAGAAATAAAAAAAAACTTTTATGAAAAAGAGAAGGAAATATATGAAATGAACCAAGAGAAGATTAAGAAAATATTATATAAGCAAAGATACGTTTTGCAAAAGAAGAAAGAAGAAGTGGCTATTTGAGTAAAATAGTGCGTGCAAGAAAATGAGATGATAATAAGAGAATTGGAAAATAATGAAGTAGAAAGAGTGAATTCACAAGAAAGAATATTTGAGGTAACAGAGCAATATATAAAAATACAGGTTTACTATTGTTTATGCGAACGACATTCTATCAGCTGCAATGTGCCAAAAAACAGAATGTCGAATGCACAGTTTTGCACCAGATAGTGGACTCCACTTATGCAAATGCACAATTGCATTCGCATAAGTGTAAATCGACTATCTGCTTGGAGATCGCAGTACAGCGGGGAGTGGAAATTTATCCACATCCCCACTGTAGTGCGATCTCGGAGTTAGAATATATAAGTAGGGTGTGGGGCAGCCTCATTAGGCTGGGCTGCGCCCCCCTGCATAAACATGATAACTGTATAGGAGTTTGATTTACATCAGCTCCTATACAGCTATGAAGTGGTGGTTTCGACAGCAATGTCGAGTCAAATACGTCGAGCATTTGGTTCGATATTGTGAACGCTCGTTTTTTTTACTTTCGGTATTACCATTAATTTATTTGAATGGAAAATACTTTTCCGTTCGAATAAACAATAGTAAACCAAAAATAAATTTAATAAGAGAGAGATAAAATAGATGCAAATATAGGAAGTAAATAAATTAAGTAAAGAAAGTAATGAGATTATGAAAAAAACATAAATATAGGAGAGCTC
This sequence comes from Protopterus annectens, assembly GCF_019279795.1. Classification (NCBI taxonomy): domain Eukaryota; kingdom Metazoa; phylum Chordata; order Ceratodontiformes; family Protopteridae; genus Protopterus; species Protopterus annectens. Next base: position 1,303,744,084 of record NC_056726.1, read on the forward strand.
GATGAAAGTTTAAAAGATTTGGATATGGAGGAAGCTACAGGAACAGATGGAATTAAATATCATATGTATTACAATATGAAAAAACTGGCAAAAAATGGTACACTCATCAATACGTAGATGACTCAACCATCATCTGCACAGCCCACTCCCTACCCGAACTGCAAAAAGTCACACAAGAAGCATTTTCTTCTATTGAAACTTGGTTATACGATGCCCAACTAATACTCAACCCAAACAAAACAAAATTACTAATGTTCCAACCCACCAAACTTACCCTAGACAGCTCTCACTTTAACATCACAGCAAAAGACAACACCACCATCCATCCTACAGAACACACCAAATTACTAGGAGTAGAAATAGACAATAAACTGAACTTTGACATTCACATTTCCGTGACCATTAAAAAAGTGCACAAAAAACTAGGAGCATTATATAGAAATCAGCAACTAGTTACCAAAGCAGCTAAAATTTTGGTAGCAAATTCTCATCTTATCTCTACCCTACTCTACGCCTCTCCAATATTTACTAACCTTAGACAATGCGACCTAAATAAGCTCGAAACCTGCTACAACAAAATCGCCAAATACACCACAGGGGCTTCCTACCGTACTCACCACTGTCTCTCACTAGCAGAACTGGGCTGGCTAGAGCCCCCCACCTCCTTCAATGGTACCAACTTGCACTTGCCCACACACTAATAAACTGACCACTAAAAGTCCCATCCCTCCAGAATCTACTCCAACCCTACATAACCACGAGACCACTAAGATCCAGCCACAAAAACCTCCTACAGGTCACAAGAGCCATTAACTCTGCTGGAGAAGCATTATTCTCCTGCACTATAGCCAAACTCTGGAACTCCCTCCCATCCTCAATTACCTCTGCAACTTCTTGCACCCACTTCAAATCCTTACTAAAGTCACACTTAAAGACTTGCCAGATATGCCCTTGCAACCCCCCCTCTAATACCCTCCACTCCTCCCACCCACTAACTCTCTCGGCCCCCTATCAAAAAGCTTGACTACTCATGTTCCCAGCTACCTACCACATAATACTAACTTCTTGTAGCAACAACTGCTAATGACTGTTATGTACCTCAAAAACAAATTGTATCAATTGTTCACTGATGAATCTCAACTACATTTGTAACCATGTTTAGTATATGTCACCATATTTTAAAATTGTATTATGTTCTACAGCTGTTTTACATCTATGTTTTATTCTTGTCTTGCGTCCTTAGCTGGACTAATGTCTATATTTAAATGCTATGTTTTTAACTGTATAATGCAAATAATACTTAATGTGGAGCTTTTCTCCCCGGGCCTCTGCTGAAAACGGAACTGTGTCCAGTCGGACTCTCTCGGTCAACAAATGTAAATAAATAAATAAAATAAAAAAAAATAAAAAAGTATATTTTGTGATAGTATTAAATGAATGGTCAGAAAAAGGGATAGATTAAATTTATATGGAAGAAAGGGGAAAAAGAGGATATTAGGAATTGGAGACCAATAGTATTAAATAATACAGATTATAAAGTATTTATGAGAATAACGGGGAGAAGACTAGGGAAATGTGTGGATAAATTGATGGAGCCTATGATTTTTGGAAAAAATGAGAAATTAAGTCAATAATTATTATGGATATGAAGAGAGATGATAGATGATATAAATAAAAAAGGTGGAAACTAAAGTATCGGTAGGAGATGTGAAGAAAGTACTGTGTGAATATTTGATACCTGAGGCTTACGACTTACTAACTGGAACATATAAGTAAAATGATTACTCTGCTGTCACATGTTAAGGTAGTTTCTGTCGAAATCCAACAATATTTACCTGATTACTGTACTAAGTTAAGAAATACAAGGCTATGCCATAATATTATTAAAGAATAGTTACCTTGAGAATGCAGCAGGTGACATACTTTTAGTTCAGGGCTGACTTTGCCTGATGGCAGCAATACACACCCAGTACATAGGGTGGTAAAAGTTGTGTGAGATGTCTGGCATCAATTTTACTATATGTACGTGAGTAGGAGAAAGGTATTAGGCACCTAGGTGATCAGCGAATGTGCTATGCCTTGTCTCTTAGCCAAAGCAAGGGCATACTGAGCATGCCTACATTTGCCTCCAGTCACAGCAGCTAGTTCTTCTACCTCGGAGTCCTCCTCTGACTGTGGCTGTTGTGACCTAGGCATTGGTGGGGGGATGTGTGTCCCTTCCCCTTGCCGATCCTACTGCAGCTGTTTCTGCAGGATCAGATTGTGTAGCATAGCACATACTATAAAGATTTGTACACATGCGCATGGATTATAATGCTGGGCTCCACCAGCTGTATCTAGGCACCACAATTGTGACTACAGCAGCCCAAACACATGGTCTATGATGTTTCTGATTTGAGCATGTGCTTCACCTCAGTGTTCTTCAGTGGCTGTGTGTGCACCTCTGATGGGTGTCATCAGCCATGGTTCCAGTGCATAGACAGCATCTCCCAGTAAATGTCCCTGTGGATGCACCCCATTGTTGCCAGCTTACATTCAAGATAATTCCCTGGTCTTTACACATGACTTGGCAGTTGATGGAGTGGTATCCCTTGTGGTTAATGTAGATTCTACCCTGCTCATCAGGTGGTGCCTTAATGTGTACATGAGTGCAGTCTATGGCACTCAGTACTTCAGGGTAATGCGTTACCTGGTAGAAATGTTGCATATTGCTGGCCCTCTCCTCAGAACTATGCGGAAAACATACATGCTCAGTGCCAAGTATGAGTATAGCATCCAGGAATTGGTCGAAGATCCTGGATGCAGATGCCTGTGACACACCCAATATGCCCCCAGTTGATCTTTGAAAAGTATTTGTAGCACCTATGCATAAATAAGATAAACATAGGCAATATTGTTATTACTTTTCTCCATTCACATGATACCATGTAACCATTGAGAACAAAAACTGATTTAAAGCTTGCACACCCTGTATTAGCACCAGGACTATCTGTCCTCCAGCCCTATACATACAAATGCTGCCAGAGGAAGAGTTACACATCAAGCACAGAGAAACCTGCCATTTATTCCTCTGTTTCCTGTAATTGTGTGAAGTTCCATGTCCTGCAAACAATGACAAAAATAATTAAAAAATAACCTAAAGCAGACAGAGATGACACATTTTAACAAAAAATAAAAAGGATGAAACAGAACTTGTGAATTATGCACTGCTTATGTACACTTTTACCCTTCATAGACCTATGTTTACACCTCTATAAGTGTAACCTGACACCCCTCCGATGTCATCTTCACAGCTGCCATCCACTGAAAACAAATACTGTGGAAGTGCCTACACGAAGTGAACATCCCTACATGATTACAATTTTTTGCGATTCAGCAATTCTAATGAATTTTGACATCATTTACATCTTCACCATGCTGACAGCCCTGAATCTACATGGTTGGTAACTATGAAGGCAGGGAAACTGAAGCAGAGTCCAATGTTGTAAACACAAAGGAGAGTATTACTTTGCTATATATCTGCACAGAGGAATACAGTTTTTTTATAAAATTTGGCTGTATTCCATTAGCTACATATTGAATATGCTTATATGACAGTTTGAATAGTCTGTCTCATGGGGTTTACACTTTTAGCTGTCTACATTAGTTACACATATGTTTTTCATTTGGGGGTGGGAGAGGAAAGCTGCATTTATGCCAGAAGTCTAAACCTCAAGATGCATGCACTCGAGGCTCTCCTCAGTATGGAGAAAATCGATGTCTGTGCAGTAACAGAAACCTGGTTCAAGGCTCCTGAGGGCACCCCAGCACTGCCAGGTTATAACTCATACCATGCATTTCGGCCCCAAAACTCGGACCGAAGCACAAAAGGAGGGGGAGTATCTATATTCATCAAAGATACCTACACCTCCAGGTTAGTGGCACTGCACGAAGCATCGGAACCCATCCATGTGCAACTAACAGTGAGCAAAACTGCCTTTCAGTTTGTAGCCTGCTACAGAACACCCTCCCTTTTACAGGGACCCCACTTGGCATTCCTGAGAACACTGGAGAATATGAAGGTCTCTCCAAACACTATGCTATTGGGTGACTTTAACTACCCAAACATTGACTGGGAAAACTACTCAAACCCAAACAACCTCGCACAACGGTTACTTGAATTTATAAACTCTAACACAATGGAACAACTGGTCACCACTCCCACAAGAGGGAACAACATATTGGACCTGGTCATCACCAACATGCGGACTCTATGTTCCACACCAGAGGTAAACCCCTCATTGGTAAGATCAGACCATAAACAAATTTCCCTGGACATCCATATCCCGTCCCCACCCCCAGCCAAGGAAATCACTGTAAAGAATTTCTCAAAAGCTAACTTTGCACTTCTCAAGACTGAGGTGGAATCCTTCAAAGCCCCTGGGCCAGAGGATAATACAGCCCAATCCGCAGAATCCTTTACAAATGCATTCTATGAGAACCTGCAGGAATGCATGGATCGTGCTATCCCAAATAAAACCAAGACTCACTCCTCCAAAAACAGGAGACCGGTCTGGTGGACCCCGGCCATAAATAAGCTATACAACAGAAGGAGGAAGCTACTACATGACAGAGCAAAATCCCAAAAAGGGAAGGCATCTCTGATCAGTATTAGCAAGAAACTTCGATCCCTCATAAAATCATCAAAGGCCAGTTTTGAAAGAAAAATTGCCCTAGTTACTAAAGATAATCACAAGGCCTTCTTTAGTTATGTCAGGAACATGGGCGGAAACTCCTAGATATGCTCTGAATTGTTGCATAGCGGTACAAAATATACCAAACCTACAGACATAGCCAACATCCTGGCAGACAGATTCAGCGCAAACTTCCCCCCCCTTCCCCCCCAAAGGAGCAAATGCCTATCCCAACTGAATGAAACCTCCCTGACATCACAGATGCACAGGTGAAAGCTGCCCTCTCCAAAGCAAAAAACACAGCATCTGAGGGACCGGACGGTGTCCCAGGCTGTGTCTTACACGAGCTCCAAGAAGAACTGAACCCTCACATTAAGCCACTGTTCAAACTTAGCCTTACTACAGGATATGTACCCAAAGAATGGTGTACAGCTACAGTGGTCCCACTCCACAAAGGTGGTGCCACATCGGACCCCAGAAACTATCGCCCCATATGCCTGACTAGTCTGGTCTGTAAAGCTATGGAGCGTATTATCATGGAACTCATAAACAAAGACATTGGGAGCCTCCAGACACTGGACCCTACCCAATTCAGCTTTGTTAAGGGCAGATCTTGCCTCTTAAACCTAGTTGATTTCTTTGAAACAGTTACCAAAGCCATAGATGAGGGCAAGGTAGTTCACACAGCCTACCTGGACCTTGCAAAAGCCTTCAACACAATACCCCCCTCGGGCATCATAAATAAGCTTACCAGCTTAAATATCAACACCTATATCACAAGATGGGTTGCAAACTGGCTCAGAGATAGAACCCACATGGTCAGAATTGCAGGTGCCATGTCCAAATCCAAACCAGTTACAAGTGGCGTCCCACAGGGCTCAGTTTTGGGACATCTCCTGTTCGGTATATACTTCTCTGAGTTTCAGGCTAACATGGGGGGATTATGGCTGACAAAGTTCGCAGATGACTGCAAACTGGGGGCCATAATCAAATCTCCAGCTGACACAAGCATCCTCCAAAAGGGTCTCACAGAGACGGATGCTTGGTGCCAGAGCCACGGCCTCAAGCTAAATGCTAAAAAGTGCATCGTCATCCCCTTTGGGAAAAACAAGGTGCCCACAAATTACCACATAGGTGATAATCCATTAAGTACGGAAGAAGTAATTAGAGATTTGGGGACCAACGTAGATAGTAATCTCTCCTTTGATAATCACATTGCCAAAGTGGTTAGAAAGTCCTTCTATATAGCCCACCTTATCACAAAAGGGTTCGTATCTAGATCAAGAGAGGTCATTGTGCCCCTCTACTCGTCACTCATCAGGCCCATAATTGAATACAATGCCCCTTTTGGGATGCACCTTACCCGACACCTGCAGCAACTGGAGAGACCCCAAAAGTACCTCACCAAGAGGATCATGGGCTACAAACAGATGTCCTATGCAGCTCGACTAAAGAAACTCCAGCTCTACTCAGTTGCTTACCGCCTACTCAGAGGCGATCTATGCCTGACGTACAAAGCCATGTCAAACCCAGAATTAATGGACATGCTCCACCTCAAAAAATCCAAGTCCCTTAGAGCTACATGCTCCAGGGACCTAAACCTCAGCACAAAAATAAATAGGACATGCGAGAGGGACAGATTCATTTCCCAGAGGCTCCCCTCATTCTGGAATAGAATCCCAATTCATGTTAGACATAGCCCCTCGCTGACCCTCTTCAAGCGTAATCTTGACGCGTGGATGGGAAATCGCAAATTCACCCTTGGGATCTCTTCTGTGTCCCTGCTAGACAGAGGCACAGTAAACTAATCTTAAAAGCGTACCTTCTGTGACCTACTTCACAGAGGCACAGTAGGCTAATCTAATAGGGAGGCGGAAGCCAAATACACTCTGGCTAGGCTTATAAATGCCCTAGGGCAGATAGCCTAGTATCTGCCAATGAACCTATGAACCTAAGAAAGATTGTTGCTATTGTTATTCTCCCTTTGTATCGTGCATGCTAATAATGTAATAATGTGTCTGCTGTTACATTTATTTATTTATTTATTGCATTTATTTACCGGGCAAGTCCACTGGGCCTAGAATGAGCCTATTTTCAGTGGAGGCCTGGGGAGAAAAGCTTTCCACATTAATTACATACAAAGAAATGTTACACACAATACAAAGTATGTCGAGCAGTCGTAATACATTAAAATAAAATTAATAGCAACAGTGAAGAATTGTTTAGAATCACGGTATAAATGTAGAAATAAAAATAAAAATAGAATACATTCAAATAACATATAAGTATAAATGTATATGCAGAATTTTTAGCAGTGAGGAGAATTAACTTCAGGGCAAGAACAGAAGGAGTCAGATGGGCTAAAGTAGGGAAAAATCAAGCTAAAGTGACAGCAGAGGGTGTTAGTATGGTAGAGAGAAAATCAGTTCTGTACAAATTTAATAACGTTTACTTGCTCTTGTTTCTGTGTAGACACCTTTCCATGGCTGCTTTCTAAAAGTTTTTGAATACATGGGCAACACGAGCACAGAGTCTACACAGTTGCTTTACAGCTTGTTGAATCACTCCACTATGTTAGCGTGCTTCATTAGCATACAATTCAGCTACTTATGCGGTAATTTACATGCCACAGAATTTACCATGTTTGTGCAATAGTGCGTGCTGCTACATGGAGTTTATTGAATCTAAAACTTTTTGCGGCTGTGTGCACATCAATGACTATGTAGGCTTTATTGAATTACCCCAATATTAAATGGATGGTTAAGTGAAGAAATAAGAATAGAATGTGGGATACGACAAGGTTTCCAGCAAACAGTATCTTATTTGCATTAGTTATGAATGTGATTGTAAATGTAATGAATAGAGCATTGAAAATGTCAAGGTATAGGATGATGGATTATATGTACCAAAGATTCTTACTTATGCAGATTACACGCATAGTTTTAATTACTAGGCATAAGAAGTGGATGGAACAAGGAATTAGGTTCATAGGTTCATAGGTAGGTACTAGGCTATCAGCCCAAGGGCCTACGTAAGCCTAGCCAGCAAGGTTCCATAGTTTATGCCACCCAGGAAAGTTATTTTCCTGTGCCACTGTCCAGCAGAGACACAGAAGTGATCCCTGGGGTGTATTTCCTATTTCCCATTCACTCATCAAGATTTTTCTTGAAGAGTGCTAATGAAGAACTTTGCTTGACATAGATGGGTAGCTTGTTCCAGAGTATAGGAGGTCTCTGGGACTGGAATCTATCCCTCCAGCATGTCCTGTTTATTGTGGTGACAAGGTTTAGGTCCCTAGAGCGTGTAGCTCGGAGGGATTGGGATTTCTTTAGGTGTAGCATGTCCAACAGCTCTGGGTTTGACATAGCTTTATATGTTAGGCAGAGATCACTTCAGAGTAGGCGATATGCTATGGAGTAAAGCTGGAGTTTTTTGAGGCGGTCAGTGTAGGGCATTTGTTTGAGGCCAGTAATCCTCTTTGTGAGGTACTTCTGTGGCCTTTCCAGCTGCTGCAGATGTCTTGTGAGGTACATTCCAAAAGGGGTGTTGTACTCTATAATGGGTCTAAAGAGTGTCAAGTAGAGGGGAACAAGGACCTCTTTTTTCCTGGATGAGAATCCTTTTGTGATGAGGTGTGCCACGTAGAAGGACTTCCTGACTACTGTGGCGATGTGACTATCAAAGGAGAGACTACTGTCCACCTGGGTCCCAAGGTCTCTTATCACACATTCGGTGTTAAGTAGATGGCTGCCTATGTGGTAGTTCATGGGTACAGAGTTTTTACCAAAGGGGATGACACTGCACTTTTTGACATTGAGCTTGAGGCCATGGCTCTGACACCAGGCATCTGTCTCAGTGAGGCCCTTCTGTAGGATGTCCACATCATTTGGAGACTTGACTATGGCTCCTAGTTTGCAGTCATCTGCGAACTTCATTAGCCAGAGGCCTTTTGTGTTAGCCTGTACTTCAGAGAAGTAGATACCAAACAGGAGAGGTCCCAGGATGGAACCCTGTGGTACTCCACTTGTCACTGCTTTGAGGTCAGATTTGGAGTCTGCAACTTTTACAGTGTGGGTTCTGTCAGTGAGCCAGTTGGCAACCCATCTTGTGACGTAGGGATTTATACCTAGTTTAGTGAGTTTAGCTATAATTCCAGAATGGGGGATGGTGTCGAAAGCCTTGGCAAGGTCAAGATAGGCTGTGTGAACCACCTTACCCTCATCCACGGCTTTGGTGACTGCCTCAAAAAAGTCAATCAGGTTCAAGAGGCATAATCTGCCTTTCACAAACCCGAACTGGAAATTTAAAAAGTACATAAATATGTTTGGCCTAAACATTAATAAAGATAAAAGCAAATAAAATGGATTTTTGGGTGAACTAGAAGGTATTCACTTTAATGATGAAGAGGTAGATAGTTGAGGAATAACATTTAGGATAAACATGAAGAAAGAGTTACAATGGGAGAGACTTATGCAAAATTTGAAAGAGATATGTATATTTTGGAGATCATACAGATTGTCATATAAGAAAAAGGTATATTTAATTAATTCTGTTCTGTTCTGTAAGATACCCTTTTTGGCAAGCGTATATATGATTCCATCTAAGTATGAAAAAGAATTGTTGTTGATTATATTTTCATTTATATGTGGATCAAGACTAAATCCTGTAAGGAGAGGGACTTCGTATGTTAAGGGAGAAGAATGAGGATTAGTGTTAATTAATCCTGCAGTCCATGCAGCTTCTTTGAATTTGTATAAAATGTTGTTAGGACTAAAAGAAGGAAATATAAATATAGTAAATGATATAATGAACTTCAATATAAAAATGTTTGGGAAAGATTAAGCTGTAGGAAAAGACAGAAGAATAATATAAATGATGAGATTATATATATTACTATGACAATTGAAAATGTAGAAAAGAACAGAAAATAATATGGTATGAAAATATAATGAACATTATTATATTTATCATTGGAAACATTTAGATAATGAAAAAAGAAGTGCAATTAAAGCAAGGTTTATGTGGGGTAAAAAGATGCATGAATGTAAAGATTTCATGTGGAGATTGACAATAGGTAAACTGTTAAAGGAAATATGCCCTATAAAGGATTCAGGAGAGAGTATGTAACTATTATGGGGAAGTTGATATGACAGAAAGTGTTTTCTTGAATTGCATAAAACAGAAAGAATCGTGGGAAAAATGATGTAAAATAAATGTGTTGGATGATTTTAAAACTATGAGAAATATAAACTTGAATATGATGGACTATGGGTACTATGATAAAAATAAAAGGAAGTGAAAGACATTGATAGAAAATTATTTTACATTTTATGGGTGGTATGTAATGACATATTGAATGAAATAAAATATAATAGGAAATGGGTATTATCAGAAATTCTGAAGAAGATATGCTTTGGTTGTGAAAAAAAGACTGAGGGGAATAATTAAAATACATGAAGTTATATTGTGTTGTAATGTAAAATGTAAGCAATTGTAAATGATGTATATAATGTAAATGGTGTATATTAGCTGTTATAATTAATAAAGACCCCTACTTGTTATTGTGTGAGTAGGATCCATTTTGAAGGAACACTTCCTGTTTCAGTTCCAGACACAGAGGTGGCCCACAGAAACAGAGAGGCAGATGGAGAGTGAAGGACATGACGGAGTAGTGAAAGAAATGAAGGAGAAAGAAAATATCAAGACTGAAGAATGTGTGCGGCATTCTGAGGAAATTATTCAAAGAAACTTGTTTGATGGAGATCAGTCATCAAATGATGGATGTATAATTACAGCTCCAGTCAGTTGGGTTGTGGGATAGTTTACTTAAAGAAATGGGGGTGCAGAATGAGCCAGAATATGAAGAAGATGTTTCCTGGGGGGACATTATGGAGGAAAATACAAAAGAAGAATGCAGAAACAATCTTGAAGAATAGTTTTGAGATGGAAAAGAAAACATATGCAAAGAATGAAAAGAAGGCAAACGTGGAATATCAGAAAAGAAGCAAGGAGAAAGTGAAAAATGGAAGCATGTGGTAAAGATTCAAAGTAAAAAAACAAAGAAATAGACAGGTGTTAAATATGGGACAATTTAATAGCTCCTTTGTATGTAAAAGCACATAAGGTAAGATAATTTATTCTTATTAGAAAAGAGACATTTTGTGACATTTTATTTCAGGCTGTTTTTTTAATGGAAAATTGTCTTGGAGAATATGAAAAAAAGAGACTGTTACCCAATGAATCTTTATGTGATAAAAACATTTAACAGGGAAACAAAGAGACACTTTGACAGGACATTTGAAAGCTTTCAATAAAGAAGTACTGGACACTGCAAAATTTTGTGACAAAAGAGATTTATGGACTGGTTGCTGGGATTATGATATTGTATTAAAAAGAGAAAGAGAAAATGTATACTATATACCAAGCAAGATAAATGTGGAGGGGAGTAGGGGTGTTGTAAAATACTGGGGACAACCCAAAACATGAATTTGTGGAAAAGAAGGACATTTCATAAATAAATGTGACAAAAGAAAATGTTATATTTGTGGGGAAATGGGACATGATGCAAAAAATGTGAAATGAAATGTTAGAAATGTAACAAAATTGGACATTTATGGATGGATTGGAAAAATAAAAATAACAGTATGGAAAAAGAAAAAGAAAGAAGAAATTTTAGAAGTCGTGGAAACCGAAGAAAAATTAAATAAACAAATAATAAAGAGAACATAGAAGAAGGTTCTGAAATAAGTGACAAAGAAGACAAACTAGGAAGTAGGAAAAGGAAGTCTATTGGTAAAAGGGTAAAAAAAAGGAAATTTTAAAGGGATAAGTACAAAAGAAAAGAAATGGATGAAAAAGAATATATACAACTGAGGACTGGGCATTGATATTATGGTTAAGGTGTTTGACTCCCAGACACAAGGTACAGTGTTTGATCCTCACCTTTTGGAAGAAAATTGGTTAGGCTTAGAATGGCCTATTAAGAAAGCTATCACAGTAATTAGCTATAAATTTATGAAACCACAAATCTAAAAAAAAGAGAAAATGAAAAATTTAGAGTACTTTCTGTAAATGTGAATAATATCAAGAATATGGTAAGAAGAAGAGGAATTTTGGAGTGGAGCACCTGTTCCTCAGAATCCCCAACCACCCATATTAACCTGCATGCATTTACACAAATCATATCCACCCCTACCAGGATAGGTAAACCCAACCAAAAAGAAAGTATACTTGACTGGGTACTCATAAACAGTCACCCCCCAACTGTACACCTCTGGTACCCTCCTTAATGGCCTAAGCGATCACCTTCTCACATATGTAATTAAGCACAAAACCATTAAATCCCAACAACCCTTACTCAGAGAGGTTAGAAACAATAAAAACTTTGACCCTGCCAAATTCCAACAAGAACTAAACTCATGTAATTGGTCTATTCTAAAACTCCTCCCCTTAGAGGAAGCAGTAGCATACTTTAACAACAAATTCCTTGAGATCCTTGATTTGCATGCAACTGTTCGTTCAAAGAGAACCAAGGCAAAAACTGCACCATGGCTTTCTATAGAGTCTAAACTCAAAATTACCCTTAGAAACAAAGCATGGGCTTTATGGCGTTCTTCTAAAGACCCTCAGGATCACATTAAATTTAGGCAATCCAGGAACGAAACCAAAAAATCAATTTTACAAGACAAAAAAAATACTACTGTAATTTACAGACAGTAAATCAAAATAACCCTCAGAAGTTTTGGGCAGGTTTAAATAATCTACTACATCCTGGACAAACTTCAACCCCAATCCCTGCTACTACTATTGATAAAACCCCTGAAGAGGTTTCTGATAGTTTTAACCAATTCTTTACTGAGACAATTCAAGCCCTAGCTAGCCAACTACCTCCTAGCTCCCCTGGTCCTGAAAATAGCACCCCTAGAAACCTACTCGCGTTCAGCTTCCAACCAGTCGCCACTTCACTTATCCGTACCTTGATCAAAAAATTAAAACCCACTACACTTTCTGCTGATCAACTCCTGCAGTACCTACAAAAATCAGCTGATGCTATTGCTTACCCCGTCTCAATACTAATCAATCGAACCACAGTAGAAGCTAAAATTCCCACCATCTGGAAAATATCCTATGTAATCCCACTTCACAAAGGAGGCAGTTCTACTGAATTTTCCAATTATAGGCCAATAGCTATACTCTCTCCACTTGCAAAGATTATGGAAAAATGTATTCATAGACAACTCATGCACCACCTAATCCAAAATCGCCTTATGGCAGACACTCAGCATGGCTTCGGTCCTCATCACAGCACTACTTCAGCCCTCCTAGCCTTTACCAACACCATAAACCATAATCACAACAATAATTATATATCCTCAGCCCTCTTTTTGGATCTTTGTAAGGCATTCGATGTGGTTGATCACCAACTTTTAATCCACACCCTGCAAGCATTCTGTCTAGATACCGGAGCCCTCCAATGGTTTCAATCCTGCTTGAATGGTCGACAGCAGGCTGTCCTCTGGAAGAACAAACTCTCTAACCTTCTACCTAACACCCTTGGAGTACCACAAGGCTCTATACTAGGGCCCTTGCTGTTCTCCATCTTCATTAATGACCTTTATACTGTCATCCCAAAAGTCAGCTGTATCCAATATGCTGATGACTCAACTCTGATTTGCTCAGCCACATCTCCAGTAGAGTTATGGTCAGCTACCCAGACCACCTTTAATACAATAGAAAACTGGCTTTCTGAACATTGTCTGATCCTAAATCCCAAAAAAACTAAAATGCTGTTATTTTCACCAACACACAGGTCTACCGCTTTCACCTTTCCCATAAAATCAAATGATGGCACAATAATCTCCCCTGACCCATCTACAAAACTATTAGGTGTCATCATAGACAATAATCTAAAATTTGACCTACATGTTAACCAAACTATCAAAACCATCAATAAAAAATTAGGGTCACTTTACAGAATAAAAGCCTTCCTAACCCCTCCAGCTAAAATTGCCATAGCTCGCTCTCACCTTCTTTCAACCCTTCTGTATGCATCCCCTCTACTCTCAAATTTAAACAAGACTGTCCTTAACAAACTCTCAATTTGCTACAACCACATTGCCAGGTTTGCCACTGGGCTGCCTTTTAGGACACATCATTGCATCAATCTAAATCAGCTTGGGTGGCTTGAACTACCCAGCCTAACCCAGTATAACCAACTGATTATGGCCTATAAAATCCTCTATAATCCGGACAATACTCCTGCACTTAAAAATATTATCACCCCCTATAACAATCCTAGACCGCTTCGATCCTCTAACAAACTACTAATTCAGACTAGCAAAATTAATAACACAGCCGGTGATTCTCTTTTTGCAAACTCTGTAAGTAGATCCTGGAACTCTCTTCCAGCTGATATTACCTTACTTTCCACCTTAGATCAATTTAAAACTAGACTCAAACAACTTTTGTCACTTAACTGGCTATGTCAATGTATCAAGCCTGGCTAACTCTCTCTAGAATGTGTAAAAATCTGTTAAGCAGTTTACTGTGTAATTTAATTTAATCCTGACTTGTGCTCAGGATTAACTGTAACCTGTGGAACTTGTTTAACTTGCTTACTTATGTAATCTCTGTAAATAGTCTGTTTGTAATATGTAATGCTGGTATTATGTAATGCTGTATCTGCTTACCCTTGGAGCTTTTCTCCCCGGGCCTCTGCTGAAAATGGACATGCATCCAGTCGGACTATCCTGGTCAACAAAATGTAAAATAAAAAAAATGTGATATAGATGTAATTATATTAGAAGAACAAGATTTTTAACAAATGAAAGATTACAAACAGAGAAACTATAGGGTGGAAAGATAATCTAGAATTTGGGAAATGAGAAATGTTGTAGAATAGCCATATTCTGTAGAAATACAGTAAATATATTAGATGCAACTTTAGGAAAAATGAGAAGCTTAACCATTGTAGGTTTAAAATGGAAAGCACAAATATATGTAATTAAAACATTATATGCTTATACTAACTGTAAAGAAAGAAAAGCTTATTTCATCAGATTTTAAACTATGTTGTAATAAATATTATAATAGCAGAAGACGTTAATTGTGATTTAAGAGGCAAACATAAAAAGAAAGGAAATGATATAAGAAAAATGTTAGACATTATAAGATGTGGTAAGTTAAGACTTTGGGGCACAAATTCATGGACTTACAAAAAGGGTATGTGTAGAACTTAAATATATTGTTTTATAGTATCAGAAGGTTTAGTTATAGGAGAGGGGAAGGTAGTTGAAATATGATTTTCTGATTGTCTTGCAATATGGTAGAGAGAAAAGAAAATAAGAAATATATAAAAATAGAGAAATGAATAAAAAGGACACATTTATTTACCGGGAAGTCTGACTTGGAACAAAGCCAATTTTCAGCAGAGACCCAGGGAGAACTGCTCCAGATGCATGTTTTATTTTTATTTTTACATTTGATTACCAGGAAAGTCTGACTGGACAGAATGTCCATTTTCAGCAGAGGCCTGGGGAGAAAAGCTCCACATAGAACAAAAGACTATAAATAAAAAAAACTGCTGTACGTAGAGTAAAGAGTTTGAAGGTTTTTAGTCTGGGGCAGAGCAAGAGCAGAGCCATTTAGTGGTAAGGTGGGTTTTTAGTGTTTGTTTAAATTTAGTTAATGTAGTGCTAGATGTGATGTAACTAGATATAGGTTCATAGGTTCATAGGTTCATACTAGGCTATCTGCCCTAGGGCATTTATAAGCCTAGCCAGAGTGTGTTTGGCTTTCGCCACCCATTTTAAATGAATATTGCTATGCCCTTTTTCGAGGTTAGTATACTGTGCCTCTGTCTAACAGTGACACAGAAGTGATACCCGGGGTAAACCTACGATCTCCCATCCACTCATCAAGATTCCTCTTGAAGAGAGTCAATGAGGGACTCTGCCTAACCTGGACTGGGATTTTATTCCAGAGTGAAGGGAGCCTCTGGGTTATGAATCTGTCCTTCCAGCATGTCCTATTTATTTCAGTGCTGAGGTTCAAGTTTCTCGAGCGCGTAGCTCGATGGGATTTGGATTTTCTGAGGTGCAGCATGTCCATTAATTCCAGGTTGAACATGGCTTTATACGTCAGGCACAGATCGCCACTGAGCAGGCAGTATGCCACTGAGTAGAGATGGAGTTTCTTTAACCGGGCAGCATATGGCATCTGTTTGAGCCCTTTGATCCTCTTGGTGAGGTACTTTTGGGGTCTTTCCAGTTGCTGCAGGTGTCTGGTAAGGTACATCCCAAAAGGGGCATTGTACTCAATTATGGGCCTGATGAGGGATGAGTAAAGAGGCATGATGACCTCCCCTGATCTAGATGTGAATCCCTTCATGATTAGGTGGGCTATATAAAATGTTTTTCTAACCACTTTGACCACCTATGTGGTAATTTGTGGGCACTTTGTTTTTGCCAAAGGGGATGACTATACACTTTTGGCGTTTAGCTTGAGGCCATGGCTCTGGCACCAGTTGTCTGTTTCTATGAGGCCCTTTTGTAGGATGCTTGTGTCGGCTGGAGAGTTGATTATGGTGCCCAGTTTGCAGTCATCTGCGAACTTGGTCAGCCACAGTCCTTCCGTGTTGGCCTGTACCTCCAAGAAATATATACCGAACAAGAGAGGTCCCAGGACTGAGCCTTGTGGGATGCCACTTGTAACTGGTTTGGAGTCTGACATGGCTCCAGCAATTCTAACCATGTGGGTTCTGTCCTTGAGCCAGTTTATAACCCATCTAGTGACATAGGGGTTTATATTTAAGCTGGTGAGCTTATCTATAATGCCCGAGTGGGGTATTGTATTGAAGGCTTTTGCGAGGTTCAGGTAGGCTGTGTGGACCACCTTCCCCTCTTCAATGGCCTTGGTGACTGTTTCAAAGAAATTGACCAGGTTTAAGAGGCAGGATCTGCCCTTAACAAAGCCGAACTGGGTAAGATCCAGTGTCTGTAGGTCCCCAATATCTTTATTTATGAGGTCCATGATGATCATTTCCATAGCTTTGCAGACCAAGCTAATCAGGCTTATGGGGCGATAGTTTCCAGGATCCGTTGAGGCACCACCTTTGTGGAGAGGGACCACTGTTGCTGTACGCCACTCTTTGGGTACATATCCTGTAGTAAGGCTGAGATTGAACAGTAGTTTTATGTTTGGGTTTAGCTCTTCTTGGAGTTCATGTAGGATGCAGCCCGGGACACCGTCTGGTCCCATTGATGCTGTGTTTTTTGCTTTGTAGAGTGTGGCTCTTACCTGAGCATCTGAGATGTCAGGGGGGCAGCACTCTGCTGGGATAGATATTTGCCCTTTTGGTGGGGAGAGGGGAGAAGTTTGCTGAACCTGTCAGCTAGGATGTTGGCAATGTCTGTGGGTTCGTGTATTTTTGTCATTTTAGACTAATTCTGAGCATATCTGGGAATTCCCACCCAGGTTCCTAACATAACTAAAGAAAGCCTTGTGATTATCCTTAGTGTCCTGTGCAATTTTTCTCTCGAAGCTGGCCTTAGACGATTTTATGAGTGCCCGTAGTTTTTTGCTAATACTGATCAGAGATGACTTCCCTTTTTGGGATTTTGCTCTATCATGTAGTAGCTTCCTCCTTCTATTGTGTAGTTTGTTTATGGCTGGGGTCTACCAGACAGGATGTCTGCCTTTGGAGGATTGTGTCTTGGTTTTATTTGGGATTGCATGATCCATGCATTCCTGAAGGTGTTCATAGAATGCGTTTATAAAGGATTCTGCGGTCTGGGCCGTATTTTCCACAGGCCCGGGGGCTTTGAAGGATTCCACCTTGGTTTTGAGGAGTGTGAAATTTGCTTTAGAGAAGTTTTTCACTGTGGTTTTCTGGGCAGGGGGTGGGGTCGGGATGTGAATATCCAGTGAGATTAGTTTATGGTCTGATCTTACCAGTGAGGGATACACTTCTGGTCCCCATGTTGGTGATGATCAGGTCCAGTATGTTTTCCCCTCTTGTGGGAGTGGTAACAAGTTGTTCCATAGCATTTGAGTTTATAAATTCTAGGAACCTTTGGGCTAGGGTGTTGGAGCTAGAGTAATGTTCCCAGTCTATGTTTGGGTAGTTGAAGTCGCCCAATATAATGGTGTTTGGAGAGACCTTCATATTTTCCAGTGTTCTCAGGAAGGCCGAGTGGGGTTCCTGGGTTTGGGAGGGTGGTCTGTAGCAGGCTATAAACTGGAAGGCAGTTTTACCCACAGTTAGTTGCACATGGATAGTCTCTGATGCTTCATGCTGTGCCACCAACCTGGAGGTGTGGGTATCTTTGACGAATATTGATACTCCCCCTCCTTTTGTGGTTCGGTCCAAGTTTTGGGCCAGAAAGCATGGTATGAGGTATAACCTGGTAGTTCTGGGGTGCTCCCGGGAGCCTTGAACCAGGTTTCTGTTACTGCACAGATATTGATGTTCTCCATGCTAAGGAGAGTTTTGAGTGCGTGCATCTTGAGGTTTAGACTTCCGGCATTGAGTAGCATTACTCTTAGTTTCTTATCCCTTGTGATACCTATGGAGGTGGGTTTGTCTTTTGAGCCTTGCCTAAAACAGACACTATAGGGGTGGCAAGAGCCTTTGCCAATATCCGAAAGCCCAGGGGTGACAGGTGCAAGCCATCCCTAGCGAAGCATCGTGGCTTGTCGAGCATATCATCCCAGGCTGACAGGCATTGGATCCCCTTTGAATGACACCAATACTTAAGCCAATTGTTGAAATTGATCATCTTGTCTTCATATTGTGGCATCATTCTTGGTGAGGGTAAGATGCTACTCAAGGTCAGGGTCATACCGGCCTGGGCTACATGCTCAGAGAGCTCCTCTATGTCTCTTTTCATGTAGTCCAGGGAGGTACGTCTCAGGTCATTCACACTGGCATGGACAATGACTGAGTCATATTTGTACTTGCCTTGGAGTGACCTGAGTGCTTGTGTTATGTGGCTGATCTTAGCGCCCGACAGGCAGCTCACCGTGACCTTCTCCTTGTTCAGCCTGGTGAGCGGGACGTCAGTGTGCCTGATGATAGAGTCACCTATTACAAGTGTATTAGATGTGTTGTTTAGCCTTAAGAGCTGTGACTGTTCGGCACACTGGCTTTGTGAGCTATGTGTTGCACATGTTTTGTTTTGGGGTAGCGGTTGCTTGGGTGTCTGCTTTGGAGGTCTCTGCTGCTTAGGCAGATTTTTATTTAGAGCCTCTGAGTATGTTTTTGTGTGTTTATGTGTTTGGTTTGCTGTCGTGGTAGGTCTATGTGAGACTGGAATTGTAGTGAGTGTGGTTTCCTTCTCCTCCTGACTGGTTACGCCAGTACTGAGTTGAGAGAGCTTAGCCTCCAGTTTGGCTGTATGGTTGCATCTCTCACATGTGTTGGAATTTGTTGGGAGGAGGAGAGGGTTGTCTGTGTACATGAGGCAGTTGTAACATTGCCTCAAGATTCCCAGATTCACCAGCTGAACCAGTGAGGAGACTGAAAACTGACCTTTGGACATGCTAGAATAATATTGGGAATTCCTTTATAATTGAAAAAAGGGCCAAATGGGGAACAAGGTACTCAAGGGGAGTTTGTGAGGGTGTAGTGCTTTTAATTTTTTAGTGCTGACTTATATAACTGCTTTAGTGAGCAAGTGCCAGGCTTTAGAGTAGGAATAGGGTGTTTATTATGAGAACTAGATCAGTTCTAAGAGAAAAAGTGAAGAGCAGACTTTGTGGAGCCAAGAAAGGTTTAAACCCAATTAAGCAACGCAAAATCATGCAAAGCCGCGCTAAAGTGGGTTTTATACAGGAGGACTTGAAAGAGCTAGAAATTGGCCCAAAACGGCCAATAGACTACCAGATTCTTGAGCTGGGAAAACTCCTCCAGGAATAGATAGGCTGCTCTAAGCTCCCCACTGCCACTGGTGAACAAAGAAGCCTCCCTTTTTCCAAGAAAGGAAATGGGTAACACAGGAACTTTCCAAAAGTCCAGAATACAGCAAAGCCTGTATTTGGACTACTCTAGGTCAGGATAGGCGGGAAACAAGGATATTTTTTTTGTTTTTTTTTTCATTTTTTGCAACAAACAGCAGGAAAATGCAATAAATATGTAACATAGGCTAGCACACTTGAGTGTGTAGCCTCAACAGGTAAATGCAAACAGGACAAACTTTAAATTACAAGTGCAAAAGTGCCCTAAAGCTGGCTTTAAATCAGGGGGTTAGAAAGAGATAGGAAATGGCCCAAAACGGCCAATAAGCTACAAGTCACTGGGCTGGAACCACTCAAGGGACAGATAGGCTGCTCAGAGCTCCCCACTCTCACTGGTGAACAAAGAAGCTTCCTCCTATCCAAATAAGGATATGGGCAACACAGGAACTATGACACAGCCCAGAGATCAGCAATACCTGAAGACTGGACTATTCTATATAGAGTTCCAAATCTTAGCAATATAATGAAAATAGGTGGACTCTCCAGCACGATTGTGTGCTGTTGAGATTTGTATGAGGGGCTTATTGTTTGACCCTAGCATTCTGCCACAGGAATAGGGCTCTAGCAAGTCATTTAATGATGGAGTTTTTGCAGAATGATAGAAGGTGTTGTAAGCCATGTTAAGTTGAGATAAGTGTAGGAGATGGGGAAGTTCTAACCAGCATAGTTTCCTTAGGGCAGAGCAATGGTGTGATCTCAATGTAGAGTTTGCTGCATATCTAGCTATTTTATTGTAGCAGGCTTCCAGTTTTACCAGCTCAGTTTTCCTGAGGTTAATAAATACAGGTGATGCATATAAAATAGTTGAGATCAAATGAGTTTGGGCAATAGCTATTTTTGTGCTATTTGTGAGATAGTGCCTGTTCCTATATAGTGTACCCAGTTTTCTGTGTATTTTCTTAATTGATTCAGAGATATGGATGTCAAATCTCATGTTAGTGTCAATTTCGACCCCTAGTAGTTTGGTATGCGGGGGGAGGGAGTGATAGTAGTATTATTTCTGGATACTATCTGAATAAATTCTGTGTTTATAGTAGCTTTGTTAGGATGGAATAGCATGAGCTTTGTTTTGTTGGGGTTTAATAATAAGCAGGAATTTGTTAGCCAGGATTCTATTATAAGGAAGGATAACTGAGTGAGTACCTGCAGTTCAGAAAGGGTACTGGCAGCACACAATATTGTAGAGTCATCAGCATATTGAATAATTGTGGGAGAGGAGGCCACAGTACAGAGCTTGTTAGTAAATATGGAGAAAAGCAGGGGGCCAAGAATAGATCCTTGGGGAACTCCTAGGGTGACTGGTAGTAAAGGAGATAGACTTTGTTGCCAACATACTACTTGCTGTCTTCCAGTTAAATAGCTCTGAAACAATGTAAGTGTAGAATGTGATAAAGCTACATCAGAGAGCGCATGTAGAAGTTTTTTGTGATTCACCATATCAAAAGCTTTAGATAAGTCTAAAACATGGAGGATACATGCTTGCCATTATTTCTATGGTTGTTAACTGTGTTTGTAAATGACAAAAGTGCAGTGGTGGTACTGTGGTGTGGTCGGACGCCATGTTGAGTGCCGGATAACAACTTATTAGAATTTAAGTGATTCGTGAGTTGCTTATGAATAATTTTTTTCAAGTATTTTTGATAGAGGAGAATTGCAATAGGGCGATAGTTAGACAATTCAGTAGAATTTCTACCCTTGTGGAGTGGGGTGATGTATGAAATCTTCCAAATGGTAGGAACGCACATTGTTCTAATATATATCCATTTATTAGAATGGAGACAGGGTATGCAATTACTTCAGAAGATAGTTTGAGGAATTCAGATGGTAAGTGATCTGCAGATAGAGAAGTGGGTTTTAGTTTTCTAAGAAGTTGTCTAACAGTATGTAGTGATGCTGGTTGAAGAGAGATGCTATGCTTGTTTTGATGGGGTGTAGTTGCTTGTAATGTAATAGCATTTCTTTGTAACATGGGAGGAAACCAGAGTACCCAGAGAAAACCTGCATGAAGGACATGCAGACTCTGCACAGAAGGCACTCCAGATGAGAATCAAATCAGAGAATATGCTATTCTACAACATTTCTTATTTCCTAAATTCCAGATTACCTTTCCTCTCCATAGTTTCTCTATAATCTTGCTTCATTTGTTAAAAATCTTGTGTCTTCTAATATAATTACATCTACATCACATCACCCTTTTGCTGTGAGGTGACAATTCTACCACTGCACCACTGTGACGTCCATCATGATACATGAGAAAGCTTGGAATGAAGAAGGAAAGAGATTAGTAATGCAGTTATGGAGCTATCATACTAATATGAGAACATTTTATAAAAAATTGTCTAAAGGGTGCATGATATTTATGGAAATATATAAAAAAGTTTTTTTGCATTGGCAATAAGATGTGAGAAAAGGAGAGAAAGAAAAATATAAAAGAACATATAATGATGCATTGGAAGATTTAGAACATAATGACAGAATGTGCATTGACAAAGAAAATGAATTATATGAAAGAAATCAAGAAAAACACAATAATTGTTATATAAGCAAAGAGATTTTTTACAATGAAAAAGAGAATAGGTATTGAGTTACTTAAGCAAATTAGTAAAGGACGATGGCAGATTAATGAGAGAAATGAAAAATGTAAAAGGAGAAATAGAAGGAACCCAGGAAAAGATTATGAATAGTGTAGTACAATATGTACAAGAAATGTTTGAAGAAGAAAAGAAGGTAGAGAGAAAAACATTGAAAGTAAAAAAGTTAACAGAAAAACAGAATAAAGAGTTGGAAAAAGTTGTTTCTTCAAATGAGCTAGATAAAATAGTAGGACAAGTAAATAGCAATTCGGCTGCAGGCACAGATGGAATAGGGTATGAAATGTATAATAATTTTACGGATTGGCAAAAATGATTTTTTAAAAATTTTGAATGAATGGAATCCACAGCCTTCTGATCTTCCAGCACCAAAGGTGAGTCTGCTATATGTTGAGCTATTGAATCTAACTTGATGGCTCACCGTGTTGGGTATTATGACTTAGATATATTGCATAATCTGGCATTGAAATAAATCGCTATGTCTCTGCAACTATACTAAAATGAGGTCACGTTTCACTGGCAAATTTGATTTAAGTTTTCCACTGATACCTTATAATACTTTTTATATAGAAAGGACAGACATTTTTCAATATGAGAGATAATTGCATGCTGGTCTGCAGAAACTATAGTTACTGCATTTAATAAATATTGTATGACTTCTAAATCATTATGCACTCACCCTATATTACTATTAATATCCATACCTCCCAACCGTACAGAATTATGCAGTTTTTAATGAGTTTTGAGGTCAAATAATGGGGTGTCACGATTCCCAAGTGACACCCCTTCATTTCCGATTTTCCCAGCTTCTTCTTCAAAATTGTATTTTTTCTGCATTTTGAGCCAACACTATCACGTGCACAATGATGCCAGCTCCACCAGCCTGTCGGAATTGAGCTCAACTCACTTGCGCATTTCTGATGTTGTTTGAACGTGCGTGAGCGAGATGGAAACAACTGCTGCTGCTTTCTGCATGGATCTGCTGCGAGTGGGAAGAACACCTTCTCTTCTGCTGCTTCGTGGGAAAGAATGGACTGCTTTCTGCCTGGATCTACTTCAGTCTTCATTTCATGGTGGAGCTGCTTATTTTGGGTAGGAACTGGTGTGTGCATATGTGTGTGTGTGTGTGTGTGTGTGTGTGTGTGTGTGTGTGTGTGTGTGTGTGTGTGTGTGTGTGTTGGAGAGATGATGTTACAGCAGCATGGTCAGATTTGCTCTGACAACTTAGTAACAGGGCAGAAAAAATCGTAAATCCAGGGAAAGTCTATCTTAAGTTCTGATTGAAAGCTGTACTTCTTCAGAGCTGTCTTCAGGACTTGAAACAGGACATTTGCCTTCAAGTTTATAGTTGTTCTAGCTGCTTATCTGAGCAGTGGTTTAAAAAGGAACAATGAGCTGTGCTTTCTCTCTCTCTCTCATTTTCAGTCTTTGATTATTTATGTATTGTGCTGGGGAGAGGAATATGCTTCTGAACCTGAATTCAAGTGCTATGAGTTGATGTACTGCCTCTGCTCTGTTCTCACTTGCCTGTGTTGCATATTTGTATGAGGGAGAGATAGCACTCTACCACTTTTGCCATTTTTCAGCTGCTACACTGTGTTTCATATTTGTATGAGGGGAAAGAGGACACTACCACTGTTGCT
This sequence comes from Protopterus annectens, assembly GCF_019279795.1. Taxonomy (NCBI): domain Eukaryota; kingdom Metazoa; phylum Chordata; order Ceratodontiformes; family Protopteridae; genus Protopterus; species Protopterus annectens. The sequence goes on from NC_056726.1 coordinate 1,303,768,006, forward strand.
ATTTCTCAGCTGCTTCACTAGCATAGTCATAGAGCATTCAAAGATGATGGATCATATGGTCTAGGTTTAACTCTTAGTTGAATCAGATATTTATTTAGTATTGATTTACTTGGACCAGGGTCTTTGCAATCAAAGCTTCTAACTGACATATTAGTTCGACTGGACTCTAATTTATCAAATAGAAACTAGATACAGTTTCTCCTTTCCGTTCTTTGGATAGTTTGAATAGAATTATAGGATTACCTAGATAGAAAAGAAAGGTTATTTATTTATTTAATTGTACATTAATATCAGTAAAACAGAGAGAGTAAGAATGAGATATTTCAGAATTAAAAGTAAAATGTATGCAGTGAATGGGAGAACACACATCTTCATTGTCTATCTTAAATGTATACAGTAGTTTGGATTTCTAGAAATTTAATATTTATTTAGGTGCATCATTTAAGGGTGTGCCCACTTTTTACTCTGAAATATTATTTTTTGGAATAAAGTCTTTCTGCTAGTTTATATTTTTTAATAGAGTTTTCTTCCCATAACTTAACATAAGACACATAATTGCATTCCTAATTCATGTACATTTTTAAGGATGCATGTTTGAAAAATAAGTGTTCATGTTTTCTACAAATAACAAGTAAAAACAAGTTATCACTGTTCAGATTATGAAGAAAACTTGCATCAATGTGTTTATTAAATGTAGTTTTAATGGTTATAATTAAATTATTTTAGTTATCCTACCACTTCCTAGAGACAATTTTATGCACATATCTTCATGTTTTTCACACATACTGAAAGTGATATTAGATTTTCAGGTAATATACTGTACCTAAGGAATAATTTGTGCTTTGTTTCAGCTGCTTACAACATTTTAGCTAAGTGTTGATTGTGGTTAATTTGGACATTTCATGTAAAAATACAGCACTTTTTCTTTTGTGAGTTACATTTTCATATGCACTTAAATGTTATAAGCTCTTATATACTTGAAAAATAATATGTATGTATGAGAAATCAAAATAAACAGCTTTAAGTATTCACTAGTCTGCAGCTCAGCATAAAACCGATGATATCAGTGTAAGTTAGGTTATTAAAACAAGTATACGAAACACACTAGCTGGTCAGACTATTCTCTACAATTTGGATAGCTTCATGATGACTGATTTCATATTTATATGATGACTACTGTCATTATATATATATATATATATATATATATATATATATATATGTGTGTGTGTATATATATATATATATATATATATATATAGAGAGAGATTTCATACATATATATATATATATATATATATATATATATATATATATATATTGTGTGTGTGAGTGTGCGTGTGTATGGAAGTAGACTTTTATGATGGAAATGTTATTTTCCCAATGGAAATAATATGATGGAAATGCTATTTCCCCAATCCACCAAGCATCCAACTGGTGTAGCGTGCTCCACTACTGTATCCACATTAAAGTCACCCTCTCCAATACATAAGCAGACCAGCGCTAATAAAACTGCTAAACTGCAGACAACACTAAATGGATCTTGTGCATATTACCTTGAACATCCCGCCAAAATTGCCAACTAACTGTATCCACATTAAAGTCAACTTCTCAAATACATAAGCAGACCAGCGCTAATAAAACTGCTGAACTGCAGACAACACCAAATGGGTCTTGTGCATATTACCCTGAACAGCATGCCAAAACTGCCAACTAAGTATGTGCTTGTGCATAAAGAGATCGTTGGAACTTTGTTGTTAAATTACATGATAAATGTCATAGTGGGCATGCTGCCAGAGACGTCCTGTAGAGTGTCCCTCCAGTCTCCCTTCTATTTCTGTTCCTCTTTCCCCACAATACACTCTCCCTGGGTGTAAGGAATCATGCTAGCACACTCAGCCCAGAGCAATTAAACTGCAGCTAGCCTAGGATTCTCCTGCTTTGCTTTTTAGCATTTATAGTTGGCCATAAGTAAGGTATTAATTTGTTAAACTACTTTGAGCAACCACTGCTAGACCTTCTACACTAAACTGACTAAGAAATATGTCAGAAAACAAAGGATATTTTAAACATAAAAGGAAAATAGCTGCTAGTGTCACCAGAGACTCCTACACTAATTGGAACAAGTGAAATAAGGAAAACAGCTAACAACGTCTACTAGCATCAGCACTATGAGCTAACGCAGTAGCAGACTTTTCTCTACTGTCTTCCTCTTTAATTTCTAAAAGAAATAAAGCAAAGAATCCAAACTTTACCTTAACAGTAAAATACTGCCTCAAACTGGCTCTAAGTGGCTGATTGTTTCTGATCGGCACGCATCTCCAGCTGGGATTAGCCTGCTTAGCCCACTCCATTTCGCCCTCACTATGCTTGGGCTCACTCAGCTCCTCTACCCTACCCCAATACCCACCCACCCACTCTTTCATCAGATTTTTACCTAGCCAGACCACACCCATACTACCTCCACCCAATCAACTCCTCTCAAAACTCCTCCCACCAGCACACCCCCAACCACTCAGTAACTACCTCTCACTATGTCTTTTCTCATCTCCCATCTAACCAGTACTCTACTAATCCACCTGCTGTACCTCTGCCACAACTCCACTTCCCTCCACTCTTTCACTGTCACTCCCCTCCACTCACCTACTCTCCCTCTTGCTCCCACAAACAATCACAGCCATGCTTATACTAACATTAGCTCACATCTTCTCAACACACCTACCTCTCTTCTACTACCTTTCAAACACTTGCCCTATCATGGCAATAAAACTACAAATGCCAAATACACAAAACTAACCTATAAACTTAGACAGCTCCTACACAATTTAACACAAATTAAACTCCAAGCAGACATCCACCCAAATCCAGGTCTACACTCTCCCCCCTCACCTTACTTACCTGCTTCTCCCCCCAAACCTTCTCCAACTCCAAATCATCATAATACTACCCAGCACCCCCTTCCTCCACTTCCTAAAACCAACAACACCAACTTACTCATCATCAGCTTTAATCTCCTTAGTATAGTAAATAAAATTACTAAATTCCATGCCACCCTAAACACCTATCAATCAGATATTGCAACAATTAAAGAAACTTGGTTAAAGCCACACTTAAAAGACAAAGACATAATAACTAATGGTTACAACATAATAAGGTTAGACAGACCAAACAAAAGTTGTGGTGGTGTAGCCATTATGTATAAAGACACTTTCATACTGGAACAATTTAACTGTAACCCCTGACCTACCCAACTCAGAAATCCTGACAACATGCCTAGTAATAAACCCCCAAAAACTATTATTATCATAACCATCTACCTCCCCCCAGGGAATAACCTACCCATCACTGAAAATATATATACTCTCTTGTGCATCATCTGATTTTAATCAAGAAACTTTTATCCTAGGATACTTCAACCTAGATTGGCACTCCTACAATTCCAGCAACCCCTCCATTTTCCTAAACCTTTTCACCTTCACCCAAACCATTTCTTGTCCAACCAGACTAGATAAGCACTCCAACAAGCAGCCTACACTAGACTGGATGCTGACTAACAAACCCAACCTAGGCTACCTATCGGGCTGCCTTTCTGACTCCCTCATTGTCCACTGTTCTACCTTTCTGTACAGAAAGCATATACAGTCACAAGCTGACACACTATACAAGGTGATTCTAAATAAAAAGCAATTCTTCCCCTCCTGTTTCAACCTGCTACTACAGCAAAGTAACTAGTCCCCACTTAGAAACCTCCCACTCGATCAGGCTGTAGACTATTTTAACAATAGCTTCCTTACAATACTAAATAAATTAGCACCCATTAGAAAAATAAGAACAAAACCTAAGCACACTCCCTGGCTGACAAAAGATACAAAATCGCTTCTGAAATGCAGAGACACTGCTTGGTTAGATTACCACACCAACAAGAATAGTACCAACCTTGCAACTTATCAACTGTTTAGAAACTAGGTTAAAAAACAAATAAAACCAGACAAACAAAACTACATTTGATCTTGTCTACAAATCTACTAAAACAAACCCAAAAAATGTTGGCAAGATATAAATACCCTCTTCAACCCAGGCCCAACCCCCCACCTTCTACCTCCAATTCAACTAGCACAATAGCAACACAATTTAACATACACTTTATAAACACTATTACATGACTCCTAGACAACCACACTACACCCCCTCACAGTACCCTCTCCCTTCTCTGATTACCAAAATCCCTTTCCCTTTACCCAAGTACAAACTAGCTACATTTAAAAACAACTTTCAAAAATCAGACTCTGTTGTCTAGTAGCAGATCAGCTACCCAAATAATTCCTTAAAATAGCAGCACCCTCAGTCGCCTATCCCACATCTGTGCTGATCAACTGATCAGTCTCAGAAATATGTCCCTTATCTATGGATATTTTCTCATATCATCCCTCTACATAAAGGGGGTCCCTCTAAAGAACTATCAAACTACTGCCCCATAGCCATCATCTCCCCTCTAGCCAAAATCCTAGAAAAAGCCATCCACTCCCAACTCCTTACCCACCTCCTCAATCTCAACCTCTTCTAACCCACTCAACATGGCTTTAAGCCAAAGCATAGCACATGCACTGCCCTACTGTATTTTACAAACACCATCCAAAGTCTAATAAATGAAGGTCAGATTATCTCATCCATATTCCTTGACATGTTAAAAGCCTTTGACACAGTGTCCCACCAAATCCTACTCAACAAAATGTCATCCTACAGTATCAGTACATCTACCCTGTGCTTATTCCACAGCTACCTCTTTAACCGCCAACAAGCCACCAAATGGGAAAATACACTTTCCCCTCTTCTAACCATCTCTGTAGGGGTACCCCGAGGATCCATACTTGGACCCCTACTCTTTACAATATTTACCAATAAATGCAGCTCTGCAATCCAACTAGCCTCCATAGTCCAGTATGCTGATGACTCCCACTTATCTACTCAGCCCCTGCCTCCCAGGAACTGCAAACAAAAGTACAAACATCTTTCCAAGATATAGAAAAATATCTCACAAATCATCAACTCATACTGAATCCTAACAAAATCAAGCTACTAATCTTTAATTACAGCAAACCCAAAATATGCCACTCCACACTAACAATTATTGCAACAGATGGAACTAAAATTGAACCCACTAACCAAACCAAACTCCTAGGTGTCACAAATGATGATAACCTAAGGTTTGATACTCATATCTACATCACCATCAAAAAGGTACACTGCAAACTAAGCACCCTTTATAGAGTCAAACCTTACCTGACTGAAAGTGCCAGAATAGCCACTGCCCGCTCTCAACAACTTTCTACCCTCCTCTGCGGATCCCAAATATTTACCAATCTATGCATATCAGGCCTAAGTAAACTAGAGTCCTGCTACAACAAAATAGATAAATTCGCAACAGGCCACCCATACAGAACACACCACTACTCAGTCCTCTCCCAACTCAACTGGCTAGAACTACCAAACCTCCTAAACTTAATTCAACTGTCCACTATACAGAAAATAATGAACCAACCTGATAACTGCCCTACACTGAGCAACCTAATCCAACCCAATACAAATCCTAGATCACTTAGATACTCTAATAAACTTATGCTAAAGATTACCTATGCCCACAATGCACAAGGCTCCTCACTCTACTCTAACAATATTGCCAAACTATAGAATACTCTTCATCAACATATAGCTAAAAGCCTAACTATCATGAGTTCAAAAATCTTCTCAAGGAACATCTATTATTTATTTATTTATTTATTTATTTATCTAGCTAAACAATTGCTCTGTTCCTGCCATACTCCAGGCTAGGCTACTGCTGTTATCAGCAGAGAGCTTAGTTGCATAATCAACTTGCTTGCTAACAACATCTAAACTGCTTATATCTAAACTGTTTAAAATAAACCCTAGGCTTAAGAAATAATCAGATCCTGAACCATCTCTTAGCCTAAAATTTGATTCCATGCTAATTCTGTTTGGGTTATACAACTGTTTTCTGAAAACTTATGTTCTTGGCTTGATTCATGTACTCAAAAAATACTTTCTATTCTGTCAATCTGTACAACATCTCAAACCTGACTTACACTTTGCAAATATTGTTACTAGATTTACTTTGCTATATGGTATTTTCTTCTTATTGTAATTATTGTTAACTTGTTCTACTTTATGTACTGGGAGCTTTTCTCCCTGAGTCTCCACAGAAAATGGGCCCCGTGCCCAGCCGGACATTACCCAGTTAACAAAAATAAATAAATACATAAATAAATAAATAAATAAATGTTCTGAATCGGGCAGTTTTGTCATTATTGGTTTTGTTTCATTGCCTACTAGAAAAATGTTCAAACAATAAATTTAAAATGCACTCTAAGTCTAACAAGTGTGTTGTATTATACAAGGAATATAATTTAATAAAGTCAGGAAGGTGTATCAAAGAACACATATATGTTTCCTGTTTTGTGTGCAAGGGGCCTATAACTTCAAAACAGCCCAAAGGTAATCTTTATCCACCACTGACCAGATGCATTTTCTTTGAATGTGGTGTAGGTTTTAATGGCGTTTCAATGAATGTGACATTCAAGGGCAGAGAAGTTTTAATATTGTCTATTTTCATTGTGAGACAGTATTGCTTTGTTTAGCAGTTGTCTATTAGTGTTTGTGCATTGTGCTATAAAATGTAAATATAAAATCCAAATAATTGTTGTAGAAGTAAAGCAGTATGCGCATTAGTGTTTATGGTAAATGGGGCAAAATAGTCAGGTAATGGAACATTGGAATGGCTGCAGGGGGACACTGGTGCCATATTTTGGTTGTTTGTTCTTCAGTTTGCATTTGAAAGCTCATATCCCACAATTCCATTGGAGTGGGTGGAGTTACATAATTACATATGCAAATTGTTATGCTAATCAGTGTGCAGATCTGTACCTATTTTTCACAGGCCTTGTCCAGATTTTTGATGTTTCCAGGTTGAGAGGTATGTTAATATCTTATATCGTAAATAATTACACCATTGATATGCCTCTGATGAGGATATAGCTGAAAATGTTCTTTAGATCAGTCCACTACTCATAGCTAAGACAGAAATTAAATTAAATTAATTACATTAAAATAAATATTTTTTTAGAAAGCTTCAGATTACTTAAATGCATTTACATACAATGCACTCTTTTAATATGTAAAAACACACCCTTTTATGTTTGTACAACTGAGAATGTCTATGTTTGTGTGAACAGAATAATATTCATCCAGTTGAAACTTGTCCTCATCCAGACTGTTGTGTTGCAAATTATGTTCAATCCAATGTTCTGATTTGATACATTCACAGAGCTTAAAGTCATGTCATGACTCCTGCCACAAAGCCAACTAGACACACATGACATACAGCAAAGATCTCTAGATTGGAGGCTAGCTGTTTCATATAGATCACAAATCTGAGCTAGTGGAGGATAGGAAAAAGCAAAGCTGGCCAAATTCAACTAAATCTTCCTTACTACATAATTTCTGGATCAACCAGGTTAGTCACAAAATAACTCAGGAAATGGTCTGATCAAGTGACCAGCTAAACCACAAAGTCACTTGTTATCACATCAAGTTGCAAATCAAAGTCATGAATGTGTACATGTTAATGGGTAGCAGAAGAAACAGTCTGAGGTGAGGAAACCCAAGATCTTTCAAAACACAAGTGAATTCCTCTGCTATAGCTATGAACTTCTCCTGGTTCAGCTGTCTAGCCAGTGAGACATTTTCCTGTGATACATTTGGTTGGGACACATGGTTGAAGTGACAGTTGCAGAGAAATATGGCTGTTGCAAATTTCTTGTGGCAAAGAAAAGCACACACTGCCATGCCCATAGCTTTAATTATCAAGTACATGGGGGTAGAAGTAATGAGTGTGTGCTCAGTGTACAGCACATGCTTATGCAACTGCAGCATGTAAAATTGTTGCAAAGCATGGAGGAAATGCTGCATCCTACTGTAGCACTGTGAATGGGGTATTGGTTCACATACATCAATTAACTGCCCACTATCCACTGCATTTTTACTGCCATTCACATGCCCACTGGACAGCCTGCTGCTGAAGCCCGCCATACTGCCTGCTGCCTCATGGTGCCTTGGGGGCCATGGACATTATTTTCCGACTATGCATTTTATAATTGAAGTTGTGGGCCTTGCACCACATCTTTCTCTTTGCCCACAGGGAATTTGTAATGGCTATATTTCTCTGCAGCTGAATGTCACTTTATTTATCTCCAACCAAAAGTTCTACAGGGAAATGTCTTGCTGCCTAGGTGCCTAAACCTCATCCACTGGGTTGTTCATATCATTCAATACTATCCAACTGGAACTAGATAACACTGAAGAGATGACAAAGTCTGTAAACTCTTGAAAGGCCATCTTCACACTAAACTGGTGGACAGGAACAGGACATGAGGATGTACCCACAGTCTGCTTGTGCATCTATGAAAAACTCAGAGTAGTTATCAGCTCTGGTCATTTGTAAGGATGAACAGTGGAATGTAGAAACCCTTTACACCAATCTGGGTTGACTAAATGATTGAGCTGCAAAGATAGGACTAATGTTATCATCTGGCTAGATCTCAATTACATATATTGGTTACAAGACCAGATCAAATTGGGGTTAAACCCAAGCTTGTTCTATGCAAAGCTGCCATTAAAATGCAACATGGTCAAGGGGACATTAGAATAAAAGGTCTCAACATCCAGTCCAAGATAATAAGAGAGAACCACAGGTATATCACACAAAATGGGCAATATGTGGTCAATGTAATGTTTCAGTCTATGAAAGTGCCTATAAAGCAATGGATTAACAGTATCCCACACCTGGGGAATAACCTAGTCTGCACATTATTTGACTGTAATCTTTTGCTTTGTGACAACAATGCATTACAGGTGAAAAGCCCACAAACACTGTTGTGTTGAGCCTCCATATCATGTTCTTGAATATCTGAATTTTGAATTCTGCCTTAGTTTAGAAAATATAATCACTGAGTTCCCATGAGGACACTTTCCATATCTATTATGCAAGGGACATTATCTCCTTCAACTTCTAAACTAATAAAGTCAGTTATGAGTTTGCTGTACCTTAGAAAAAAAGGACTTTCCCTGCTGTGACCTCCAACATAAAAAACATACTTTTCTATGAAGCAAAAATCATAAAGTAGCCATCACAACCAGTCTATTCTACCTGTTCTGAGTCATGATTCAGGTATTGTT
>NC_056726.1:1303782254-1303942590 GCF_019279795.1 Protopterus annectens
TGTTAGTTCATGAGTACAGAGTTTTCACCAAAAGGGATGACAATGCACTTGCTGCCCTTCAGCTTCAGCCCACGGCTTTGACACCAGCCATCTGTCCCAGTGAGGCCCTTTTGTAGGATGTCCACATTGGAGTGTTGACTATGGCTCCTAGTCTGCAGTCATCTGAGAACTTCATTAGCCAAAGACCTTCTGTGTTAGCATGTACGTCAGAGAAGTAGATACCAAACAGGAGAGGACCCAGCACTGAACCCTGTGGTATACCACTTGTTACTGGTCTGATGTTGGGCTTGGAATCTGCTACATTCAAAGTGTGGGTTCTGTCAGTTAGCCAGTTGGTAACCCATCTTGTCACACACGGATGTATACCTGGTTTAGTGAGTTTCTATGAAATTCCAGAGTGGGGGATCATGTTGAATGGCTTGGCGAGATCGAGATAGGCTGTGTGAACCACCTTACCCTCATCTACAGCTTTGTTGACCACTTCCAAGAAGCCAATCAGGTGTAGGAGACATGATCTGCCTTTTACCAACCCAAACTGGGTGAGGTCCAGAGTTTGGAGATTACCAATGTCATTGTTCATAAGTTCCATGATGATATGTTCCATAGTCTTGCAGACCATGCTCATCAGGCTAATGGGGTGGTAGGTCCTGTGGTCTGTGGTGGCTCCCCCTTTGTGGAGTGGTATAACCATTGCTTTGCACCATTCAGTGGGAAGATAGCCTGAGATGAGCCTATGACTGAACATGGTACTTAGGTGGTGTGCTAGTTCATTTTGTAGTTCAAGTAGAACGCAGCCTGGGATGTGGTCAGGTGCCATGGATGTTGTGTTCTTGCCTTTGGAGAGTGTGCTTCCCTGTGCAGCCGTGAGTACAGGAACTTTGCATTCCTCCAATATAGAAATGGGCCCCTTAGGGTATGAGAGGGGGGGTAAAGTCAGCACTGAACCTATCTGCCAGGATGTTAGCAATATCAGTGGGTTCTGTAGATTTAGTGCAAGTGTGCTATAAGACAGAGCAGATGTAAGTGTTGACATTGAGATTCTTGACATAGCTATAGAATGCTTTGTGGTTGTCCTCAGAGTCAGTGGCAATTTTGTTTACTTAGCTAGCTTTGGAGGACCTTATGAGGGATTCAAGCTTTTTACTGAGGCTGACCAGGAACTTCCTCCAATCATGGGGTTTTACTCTGTTTTGCAACAGTGTATTTCTTCTGTTGTAGAGTTTGTTTATGGCAGGGGACCACCAGATTGGCTTCCATTTCATTGGAGGATAGCATCTTTGTTCTGTTAGGAATTGCATGATCCATGCACTTGTGTAAATGCTTATAAAGTGCATTTGTGTAGGATTCAGCAGTCATACCTCTATTGTCTGTCAGCATGGGTGTAGTGAAGTTTCCCACATTTGTCATAATAAGTGTGAAGTTGGGTTTGGAGAAAGTATTAATGGTGGTCTAATGGGGGTTGGAGACTTGTGCTCAGATCTGACCAACGAGGAATTGACCTGTGATGTAGAGCACTGGTTTAGTATGTTAGTAATGACCCTGGTGTGGGTGCGGCTAAGTTGATCCAAGGCATTGGAATTGATGAATTCCAGAAAACATTGAGCACAAGAGTTGGTACATGACTACTTTTCACAGTTAATGGTGGGGTACTTAAAATCCCCCATTATTAGGGTGTTAGGTTGTACCCTAATATTTTCCTCTGTATCAAGAAATGAGGAGTGGAAATCCTGGGGCATGGCAGGTGATCTGTAGCAGGCTACAATTTGGATTGCGGCCTTGCCCAGAGTTAGTTGCACTTGGATAATCTCGGATGCATTATGCTGAGCAACTAGCCTGGAGGTGTGGATATCCTCAATGAATATGGACACACCTCCGCCTTAAGCCTTTTGGTCCAGGTTAGGTGGCCAAAAGGTGTGGTATGAGTTAGAGCCTGGTAATGCAGGGGTACTCTCTGGATCCTTGAACCAGGTCTCTGTCACTGCACAGATGTCAATGTTCTCCATTCTAAGGAGTGCCTCGAGTGAGTGCATTTTGAGGTGTAGACTACTAGCATTGAGTAGCAATACCCTCATATTTTGCTTGCTTGTACCTGTTATGGTGGTGAATTTGTCATTTAAACTTTGCCTAAGAAAGGCACTATAGAGGTGTTGACAGCCTTAGCCAGTACCAGGAATCTCAGGGGCGACAGGTGCAGGCTATCTCTGGCAAAGCATTGTAGTTTGTCCATCATGTTTTTCCAGGCAGACAGATACTGGATCCCCTTAGAATGACACAAGAAGCTTAGCCAATTGTTGACATTAATCATTTTGTCATTGTACTGTGGTATCATTCTGGGTGATGGCAAGATGCTACACAGGGCTAGTGTCATACCTGCCTGGGCTACAAGATTAGACAGGTCCTCCATGTCCCTTATCATGTAGTCCAGGGAGGTACATCTCAGGTTATTCACACACACATGGAGAATGACAGAGTCATATTTGTACTTGTTGTGGAGTGACCTGACATCATGCATTATCTGTTGGTTCCTGGCACCATACAGGCAGCTGACAGTAACTTGTTCCTTGTGTAGCCTGGTGAGTGGAACATCAGTGTGCCTGACTATAGAGTCAGCTATGACTACAGTCTTGGGTTTGTTATTATGCCTTATGTGCTGTGGTTGAGTGGCACACTGACTTTGTGGGCTATGTGTCATTTGGGTTGTGTTGGGGGGTGGAGGTTGCTTGCATTTCTGTTTTGGAGATCCATATTGCTTGGGCAGGTGTTTACTGAGAGCCTATTTTAATGTAGGTGTGTGTTTGTGTTTCTATGTGTGTGTTTTGGTGGTGTAGGTTTTCAGGGACTAAGTGGTGAGTGTGGTGTGGTGCAAGTGTTTACCTTCTCCTCTTGACTGTCTAGTCCAGTCTTGGTTGAAGAGAGCTTTGATTCCAGCTTGGCTATATAACTGTATCTCTCACACATTGTATTGTTGGGTGGTAGGAGGAGAGGGTTGTCTCTGCACATGAGGCAATAGCTGCATTGCCCCAAGATGGCCAGATTCAGCAGGTAGACAGGAGAAAACATTGGGACTTGACCCTTACACATGCCTGCATATGTGCCTATTTATTAAGTACTAAATACAGTGTTCATCAAGACAATGGGATATGAAAGCTCATAGGCTCGTACTAAGCTAACTGCTCTTGTGAGCCATTTTAAGCCTAGCCAATTATCCCTTGTGAGAATCAAACCCTGCACCTTGTGTTTGTAAGGCAAATACCTTAAACATTAGGCAACCCTCCCAACAAGTGAAGAATGTTGAGTGCTGTAGTAATTGGTAGCTTAATTAGTGCTTAAATTGAGTTGTAAAACACTGCTGAGCTCAAGGAAACAGACTTGAGTGTTGCAACTGAAAAACTGGCTAGTTCTATGAAACAAATGTAAGCTAGAAGGCGTCCGTCCAACACAGAGAGGCCTGGTCGCTCAGAAGCTTACAAACAGTCATATTATGATGGCCATGTGGCAGATACAGGCCATCAGTTGCAGGATACTCAGGTGAATCTGTATTGTAGCATGCCGGGGTATAGGTGTGTAACACGGTTACCTGCAATAGGCGTTTACATATACCCCACTAATGTCAGGCCAATTGGATATGTGGCACCTGTCTATGTTGTAGCAAGGCAGAACACTGCAGCTGTGCAGGAAGGTGTGGTGAGCTTGTGGAGCTGATGTCTGAATGTACCCCACATAAAGGTATGCATATGTGTACATATGTCACATATGTAATATATACAGATATATATTTATATCAGCATGTATGTCCAGAAATATATATATATATATATATATATATATATATATATATATATATATATATATATATATATATATATAAATATATATATATATATATATATATATATATATATATATATATATATATGTACATATACATCACATATATTTACACATATATAGATATATACCTATATGCACATGTCTACATAAATACAAACACACACACAAACATATATGTCTGTACAGACATGTCCCCTATATTACTACCTCAGTGATGTGTGTTATGTGCAAGGCAGCAGTACACATAGCAATACACACAGATATCTACAGCTGGCAGTGTGCGCACCATGGAGGGGTATGTCACATGTTATTCCCTTGCTGGCACCACATAGCCCCCATCTGTGAAGTATGCAATGGGAACATGGGGAAGTATGGCAGCTACACATGTGGAGGTGGTCAGGAGTGGTAGATATAGAGGACAGTCTACAGGGGTGGTATGTGACACATGTGGTGGCTAAACACCGTGGATGGTGTGTGTGTGTTCTGTGATGTGAATGCTCCATGGGCCCCAAAATAGCCACAATGGGAACAAACCTCCCATCCAATGCTACTTACAACAATAGTTCACGTTCTTAAGGTGCCTGGTCTGGAGGCTGAGCAGGACGAGCATGTTGGCCCTGTGAATGTGTACTGTGTCCTTCAGACTGATGTAGTACATCCCTTATGTGTCTGTGAAGGCTGGTATGGCACAGACTCTAGACCTGAGCCCAGGGGACAGGAACATGTCTGTGTACCCTGAGGAGGGGGGGCAACATGCCCTGGGAGGTTCCACTTGCTGGTATTGCTGTAACAGTACATGAGGAGGCCCCATGTTGGGACACACATGTGATGTTGCCAGGTATCATGGGCAGATGGTTGTGGAGAGATGGATCCGCTGGCCAATAGAACATATACATGTTATTGTGTCACTGTTAGAGAACATATGGTGGTAGTAATAGTCTACACAATCCTGATACATGTCAAACACCATGCACAGATATCCCCAATAGCACAGACTGACAGATGTGCAGCAATCACAGATCAGCCATACCACTGGCATACATGTAACCATAGTAGCCCTGACAATGGCATGCAGGTGAATAGTGTGTAACAGGCCAACAATGATAGTGTCCACACAGGGACATGGCTACAATCACATAGCAGAAGGTGTGGTACAATACAATATCTGTCCAACTGCTAGTTAAGCTGTAGCCATAACTAATGAGTTGTGTGTACAGTCTGTTGAAGCTGATATGGTGGAGGGGGGGGGTGACAGAGATGTGTATTAAGAACTGTGGTAACTTTGCTGTATGAGTTGCTCAGACCTGTTTACATCTTTATGTCTTACAGACCCTATGGCACATGTACGTTTGCCCGCATTCTCAAATGAAGAAAATGAGATATTGTTCTCATACATGATCCATCACTATGCTGTGCTGTTTGGCAGGCATTCGCATGAGCTGCAGGAGCAGTCTGCCCTGTGGAATGACATACTCCACAGGGTCAATGATGTTGGACATCACAATCGCACATATGAGCAGGTCCGGCATCATTAGAGTGACCTGCTTCGCCATGTCCGGCGCCATGCTGCTAAAGTCTGGGGGGATCACCTTACCACAGGGGGGGGCATGCCATCCATCCCCTCCGACACGTGTGGAGGAGCTCCTGGCTAGCCTCGTGGCACCTGCCCATCCCAACAGTTTACAACAACTGCCGTATATTGTGGAGGTGGGTGTCACCCACACAACGCCTGAGGAGTATGCAGGTAAGGACACAGAGCACATCAGTAGACCACTGTTGTGTAAACATTCCCATAGGTACTGGTAGATCATGCATATCTGACATGTCATAGATATATTGTGTTGCTGCAGTGTAGTGATAAGCAGATGTCCAGATTTGGTAGTATTGTGGGAATGTACCATTGAGGTATGGTAATACTACTCCCAACCTGTAGCACTGCCACAGGTGTGGCCACTTACCTTTCTTCTCTCACACTCTTATGTAGGTTCCTCTGGGATAACAACAAGGTAGCAGCCTGTAGCTGGTGAGTATGTTTTACGTAGATGCTTGCCAACACAACAAGTATGTGATGGTGATGGTATATGCCATGCACACATCTAACACACCTACCCTGAATGCATGCTGTACATGTGCATGTATTGTTGCTGTGAAATGCATGGCCTCACAGGGGAGAGCATGATGGGGGTATTGGAAGGGTATGTCAGACAGCTGCTTGCTAACATCCTGTCATTGCAGAATGTGTACACAGGGAGTAACTTACTGGTGGTAGACATGGCCTGCTGTACTGACATGTTCTGAACAGCACCCATATACAGTGCAACAGCAGTGTATATACCTGTAGGACAATGGCAACTGCTGCAGAGTTGCACTATGGCATAAGGCATTACAGTACTCCACATTATTATTTGGGTCTAGGCAGCAACATGTGGTGTTCAGTGTATGGGCACTGCAAAGTGACACACATGTGTAGAGCTTACTTGTCATGCATCTGCATAAGAGCAGAAGGAGGGGGGGTCACAGCATGACACACCAGTGCACTGCAGCTGGGAAACTAAGGATGGTAGGAATGGCTCTCTCTGTACACAGTCAGGGTCAGGACCTGTGGCAGCCATAACCCTACACACACAGCAATAGTGATGGCAGTGTATGAACACCATGGGATGTGCACATGAGTAGACCTTGCAATCATACAGAATAGGGGGACATGTGTAGGGCAGACTGAACATACACTGGCAAATGCACATGGCCCATGCTGGTATACTCCTGCCAGGAGCAATGACTGCTGTAGTACACACAACAAGAGGTGTGATAAAGCATCATGATAGGGATGTGCACACATATGCCCACATGTTGTGTATACATTGTTGTCAGCAGCTGCACAACTAACACCATCTGTAGACACTGTATGTGAAAGTACAGGACATATGTGACATACCAGGCTCGTGTACTGCTAAGAAATGCAGTGATGTGGTCCCATGGCAGATCATGGTTGTTTGTGTGAAATAAATAAAGGTGTGTACACCCCCATAGCCATGATATGCACTGATGGTTCTCAGTGTAAGACTATTGCAGTGGTCATACATGGTTTGTTTATGTTGGCAGCTGTGCATTCACCAATGACAACTGTCCACATATAATCCCAGGTATGTGTTGCTGAAAAACATAGGGGCTGTAAGAAGTAAAGCTGACATAACTGACACAGTACTACATATTCCACAATGGGTTGTACACCTGTGAGTTGTGGCAGACAGGACATGGCAGGGTGCAGAACAGGTGCACAGCAATACTGTGTGCATGGGTGCAGTGGTATCCAGGGGAAGGGGCATCACCTAGTGACACAGCATAAGCATCACACACATGTATATTGTTGCTAGCATGGATTGACTATAGCTGAACTGCATGCTGTTCTGTACCATATGTTCTGCATGCTGGCAGATGGGTAATAGGGTGACTGTTTGTACGATCATGGGCAACCTCACCTGTATGTGTGTGCATTCCTCTTGGTGGTTATTTAGGTTGCATGCAGGGTCACTCTGCTGAACGTGAGGGAGGTAGATGCATGTAGGATGCGTGTGTGCATGAGTGTGTTTGTGTGTATGGCCACGTATGCATGTGTGATTGTGGTGCGTTCAGACTGCTGTACCTCCCTTTATGACCAGGCAGGACATGGATATGGACTGTCACATTACACACCAGGAATACCTATCATGTGTGTATTCACAGGACAGCAAATTGTATAATATGGTTTGTAGCACGGAACAGGCATCCAGAGGGAAAGTAGACTTCAAGTGCACACTTAATATTGTAGTCAGCAGAGAGGTCACCTACAACCCATGTATGCAGCTCTACAGATGCATTGTGGAAGTACTAGTCAACAACAGGGAGTGTATCCAAATATTACAGTTGTCACATGATGGGCTGACAGAGCAGCATATCTGGCATGTACTGAGCTTTGCATACTCATGACAGACCAGTGGGAGATATTATGGATGCAACATAGTACCCCACACATTTAGGGGCCATGCACATTATTTCCAGCCATACTACCAGTGGGTTGAATACTGTTGACTCACTACATCTACTCATGAAACCAAGACAGGTTCATCCCAATTGTGAAAACCAACAAATACAAATGGATTCTTTGGGTTGACTCGTATCTCCAAAGGTGGAGATTGTCTGTGTGTAACATGGACTAGGCTATAGGGAAGCCTGAATATGCTTGGGTCGAGACAACATACATGTTGGGTCCCTAGCACTGGAAAGAGGTCAATGTGTAGAGGTGTGAAGAGTCTGCCCTAGCACCCAGAGGATGGGTGGTTAATGTGCACGTGGGGGCTGGGGTTTGCAGGGAGGAATGACCATGACATTATGGATTGAGGTGTGCCAGGTTTGGATGGACCGGTTTTAATCAGACTGTCTTGTGGAGGTAGTTGCATGAGGGGGGGCAGGGGTGGGTAATGGGGAGAGTAACAATGTGGTTGCATAAAAACGAGATGAACGTATGGCCGATGCTGGGAGGGTGCACAGGGGAAATTAGTAGAGTGGAGGCCAGAGAACATGAGTGGGTTTGAGCGACAGTAAGCACTGCTAACTCCCGGTTACAGTTTCTAACACTCAGCTGCTAAATTGCTTAATCTGTGTGGGCAGCGCTTACCCCCATGCAAACAGGCTGAAACCCACTTACTGCCGCTTAAAAGTGCTTACTCCAGAGCAAACCGGCGCAAACATGCTTACAACTGCTTTAAAGTGCCTTAATCACTCTGTATCCAACGGCCCATGTTCTGCCCAGCAACAAGATAAGCAGCCTCTGCTAGTATCAATCCCAGGACCCTGCACACCATAGCCAAAGTGATTTACCACTAAGCCATCACAGATATACAAATCCTTGATGTATTCACAAAAATATCATCCAGCCCAGTCATTCAACAGTACAGAGAATGTATTCCAACATGTAGATGTATGTGTGTGAGTAAATATATTAATGTCTAAACAGGTACAACATATTCATATATGTGTATATATATATATATATATATATATATATATATATATATATATATATATATATATATATATATATATATATATATATATATATCTATATATAAATATTTAGGAACATATAAACATGCAAATGCCTACATCTATAGATATATATGTCCACATCTACATGTCTAAATATATACGGCAGGTTATTTATATATATATATATATATATATATATATATATATATATATATATATATGTCAGCAGATATATATATATATATATATATACACACACACACATATATAGGTATATATGGACATACATCTGTAGATAACAATGGGGAAATAAAAGATATATGTCTTCATGCAACGGTAATGGGATTGAGAGGCCTCACTCAATATACATCTGGTACGAATAGGTATACCCCCCCAGCCAAGCACAACCCCCCCATAATACAGTACCAAGTGTTGCAGATCCCATATCCAGGACCAGACATGACATGGCCATCCCTAGGATACATATACAGACACATATATTCAGATGCAGGTATATGTATATATATATATATATATATATATATATATATATATATATATATATATATATACATATATATATATATATATATATGTATACATATATATATATATATATATATATATATATATATATATATATATATATATCACTACACATACACACACGAGATTCGTACAGTAATATACATATGTAGTACATGCAGACAATATGGAACAGCCAGTATTCCTACAGTCATCACCTTACCAACTGGGAACTATGAGCCACTCATACGAGTGACATTCATAGCCTGCAACATATACCCAAAGAGATATCAAAGGGTATAACATCACACATAGGTGTGCATAAATGAATGTGAAAGCTTTATTTGTGTACTATGATGGTTGTATATGCCATGTCATATAGCTGTTTAGACACTGACATCCATATGAACAGTGTAATGCAACTGTGACACAGTTATACTAAGACAGTAGTCTGGAAAGGTTGACATATTTTGCTGTCCAGGCCGAGGCCTTCAAGTAGTACATCAGTAATGACAGACTGGGCCACAGCATACCAGACAATCAACAGTACGTAATGCAGATGTATAGGTCAGCAGCCTCTATCTACACTCTGTACACAATCCCTAGAGGGTACAGACCCCAGTTGACACAATGGGATGTATCTATACACCACGAACAACTTTGAAACAAAAAAACAAATTGTAGAGGTATCAGTATCCCAAACGGCTTGGAGAAATAATCCACACAAGTTTTAGCGCTTTCATCTATACTTTAAAAAACATTTTAAATTTATTGTGTCGTTCAATCCAGGAAATTTGTCAGCTCCTAGGTGAAGCTGCCAGTAGGCTTCCTTGCATTCTAAGATGTTATTTAAATCACCATTGAAAGTAATATTTTCTACACTATCTAAAACGAAGATTTCAAACTTTTTGAATTCCTCGCAAGTGATGGAATGCCTAAACAGAGCATTAAATTTGTCTTTCTTCTTTATAGCCAAGTTGTGTTCATATACACGTCTTTTTAAATTTCTTTTGGTTTTACAAATGTAATATTGTCTGCATGTTACACATTTAGCTACATAAACTAATAGTTCGCTGTTACAGTTGAAATAATTCTTAGCCCAAAATGTTTCATTAAATAGGCCTATTGTAATAAACGATGTGTTAGAAATAAATCTACACTGTTTGCAGTTATTGCAACTGTAAGTTCCTTTTTTTATTGTACATGCCCTAGATGGCTTTTTCATTTCTCCATGAAATTCTAACATACTCTTAAAGAAGGAAGAATTTTGAATATGTTATTTCAAAAAAGAGGTTACAACAACAAGTGGATTAATACAATAGAGAGAGAAGTTCAGAATTTGAGAAAAAATGTGGCAAGACCAATACTACAGTCTACAGAAATTATGGTGCAAGCTGGAAATTTGTTTGAGAATGGTAATACACTGGAGAATAATGATAATTATCGAATAGCTTTTCCTATTCCCATAGTGGACGAATTATGGAAGATAAAAAACATAATTACACAAAATTGGAACATTATAGTGGGGAATAAAGATTTAGCAGATATCTTGGGTTTAAGATTCAAGATTCCAAAGACATGCATCTGGAGCATTTCTCCCCGGGCCTCCGCTGAAAACAGGCTCTGAGGAACCTAGTCGGACTTTCCCGGTCAACAAATGATAAATAAAAATAAAATAAATAAATAAAGTCCCAAATTCACTTACAAAAAGGTTTCCAACATTAAGAGTATGTTAGAATTTCATGGATTGAACGACACAATAAATTTAAAATGTTTTTTAAAGTATAGATAAAACTTTCTTATTGTGACATTATATAATATAATACATTGTCATTAATAATGCACAGATTCAAGTTTTATATATAGAAAAATGTTTTTATTTAAAGAACTTCATACTGTAAGGATGAATTGCAGTACATAATTTTAGATAGAAATAGTATTACATAGCACTTTAAATTTATCTGTGTAATTATGAGGTAATTTCCTGTTGTACGATATAAATGGAAGTAATGGAAGTAAATTAATTGTTTCTGAGGAAGGTCACAAAATAAATTGGTGACTGAAAGCGCTAAAACTTGTGAGGATTATTTCTCCAAGCCGTTTGGGATACTGATACCTCTACAATTTGTTTTTTTGTTTCAATGGGATGTATCTGTTACATAACAAGGCATACCTGACACCATCACAATCACACTGACAAACAGAACATCCCGTATGGCAGGAGGCAGTAGGCCTGCATTTACCCAAGTTAGATTGTATGGTAACGTACATCCAGATACCTTAAGGCAGCTTATCCCAGATACCCACACAGGTTGTAACAGTCTAAGTTAGTCATGGTTCACCCCCCTACACTCACTAATACTGGGCCATATACCACTGTTACATACACTGGCCTCTGGAGTGCATTAAGGCACACATGTGTTGTGTAGGTGAAACCCACATGGCCCCAATCCCCCAGTATGTGTGGGGGACACAACAGCAGTGGAGTGATGGCAGGAATGACAGCATGAAATATACACAGCCCACTACATACAACCCCTGACAGTATGTCATATGTGCAAAGCCAGGTATGTAGGTGGAGGACAGAGGCTGGAACACAGGCACATATGTGTAAAACTGTTGTCATACAGTAAGCAAGATATGTACATGTGTACATATCTATATAGATATATGTATACTTATATATAGATATATGTTCACCATATGTCCTGCACATGGAGTGGAGCCCTACCTCAACCGCAATAGTCCCAACCTCTCAGTGCAAGGGGATGTCACGTATGTAGTGCAGGTATATTTGTAGACTATTGCTACTGTAATCGGGATTGTCTTCACAGAAATAGTGTGTGTGGGAGGCCACATCTGCTGTTAACATGTGTGCCACTGGATACTTACAGACATCCTAAGGTCATCATAGTACAGTACCACTGCTAGCACATTAATGCCCCTGTGGACTACAACTGTGATGTGGCCAATATATGTGGACAGTCTGACACATTCGGGTCAGTCCAGGGGTATACACAGAACCCCTGCATGCAAGACATGTGGACCAAGCCTGTTAATGTGGATGTTAACAGCCATGTAGATGGGTATAACATGTACATACTGGTATACATTTGCTCCCATAAGTTATGCATTCATACACTCCTCTCTGTCCTGACACTTAATAACCGCTGGTACAGAGGTGCCATGGCCACATACTATCCACTAGTTACTGACATACATCTGAACAGCATCCCACTGTGTTGTCTGACATACATGACTGTTATGGTGGCCAGGCAGCAGTACATCTGCCAAGTATCTGGACAATATATCTCACTGGATAAGCACAGTAAGCTGCTAGGCATGTAACAAAGCACAGTGCAGGCTACATGCAGACTGAATCGACACTGCGTTACATCTCCTATGTGGAAATACACATGTACCTGCATAGATAGCAGGCTCTACAGGCATGTCGCATCACAGAATAACAGACACCTGTGTGAAAGTACATAACCACAACCAATGTAAACACAGCCACAGCCACATATGGTAAGCTAGCATACGATTACAGTATATGGACTATCTGATGTACACCATCCTTATATGAGCCACTTACACAACAACCCTAAATATACTGGGCCACTACACAGTGTGGTCCGATGGTTGTCTGTGGTTTGGCACATGTGTGCATTTGCACCTACAAACATATAAGCTGATAGGGTGACATACAGTGGAGCAGCATGTAACATCAGATAGAACAGGACCAAGAACAATGACATCTACCACAGTCTCTGCATAGGTCAAGGTACATATGCACTATACACACACTGTCGACAGTTACCAGACTTACACATACCACAGTACTGTACACACAACCACAGAATGCCCAGGCTATGTCCTCAAATATAACCCCTACTATACATAACGTGTAGCAGTCTGATATCTCACTGGCTTATCAGCTATGCTGTCAATGAATATGGTGTACAGAACATATGCACCCCCTACTGCATGACATATGTACAAAGGTTGACATGGTTGTGGTTGGAGGCACAAACACAGGGCCAATATTGACATGTCACTGTGATGACCTCATACATTTCCTGTTGTAACAGGGCGTGATGCAACATATGTCCTATGAGGGATATGACGTCAGTATTTCTCCCGGCTGTCACCATCTACTGACTGCAATCCTCACACTACCTTCTGCAGTTGAGAGATAGGTGCTCTGTGGGTAACACAAGTAACACAAGGCACCACACACTACCCAGTCTGTAGATGACCCTACAGATGGGGATTCCTCATAAACAAAGCACCGACATGACAAGTATTAAAACATGTTGGACAGCCATATCCACACACACCCTGTTAAACCAATATTACCCCAACTGCAGTATAGCAGCACTTATAGTCTGTAGTCAGGACAGGCACATCCCCCTCCTGTGTGTTGGCCTGTTTCCACAGTTTATGTTGTCAGAGGTAAGTCCCCAATCCATCTGTGATGCTGTTTGCCAAACAACAGCTCTAGTTCCTGCTCACAGTGACTGAAAAGGCCCGACACCAACTTGATGTTCCTAAGATATTGGAGTGTGTTTCCATGCAATTGGCTATGGGAATGTTACCACAACTGTTCCACATGCAATCAGCTAGAGGAGGGCTGTAATCTGTGCAGAGGCCATAAG
The DNA here is from genome assembly GCF_019279795.1 of Protopterus annectens. NCBI lineage: Eukaryota > Metazoa > Chordata > Ceratodontiformes > Protopteridae > Protopterus > Protopterus annectens. Next base: position 1,303,796,294 of record NC_056726.1, read on the forward strand.
CTGATCATGAGTATCACTTACAATACATATGCCACCGCCTAAGCAAAGCAGGTGTAAGTCTCCACATCCACCAGAGATGGAGTGAGAGAGGCAGACAGAGGCAAAAATAAGTCAGGGTGGGTTGGAAGAGTAAAAGGTAAGCGTGTTTGTGTCACACACCTACCAGTCCAGGGTATCGAACCCGCGACTGACTATGTACTGATATCACATCTGTTATCCCTGCATGGTGGATATTGTGAATTATGCTAGGGGCACCATATAAGAAAGTTTAAAAACACACTCACCATTGGGTCCAGTTGTTATACACTCACAACCACATCCACACAGGACACAAATGACAGACATCAACACATTATGACACACACACCTGTCATATCTGGGATTAAAACCCCTACCTAACTAGTTATTACACTACAGCACTATGCCATTATAGAACACGCCACAGAGATTAGTGTTTTTTCCCCAAAGGTTTATTTCACAGTGAGTGGCATCAGAAGGACTGCCAAAGTAGGGCAAATGAATTGCAGTGAGTGCGACTAGCCAAACATGCATTGCTCTCTACACAGGCATAGGTACAGACACAAAAGTATCCACAACTCTCATGTGTAAAAATAGAACTCCTACCAGAGTTCTATATCACACTGCAGCATTACGCTGTTATAGCACGCACCACAGAGAGTGCTGGAGTACCCATTCACCAGAGGTGTACTTCACAGTGATTGACATCAGCAGGATTGCCAGAGTAGGGCATTTTAATTGCATTGCATGTGACTGACCTAAATTGCCCTAATTAGTCTGTATACATTAATCATTGTTCTGGCCAGAACAAAAATAACCTGCCTTTGCAAGTCAAGAACACAGGACCTTGTACACTATAGTCACAGTAATTAACCACTAAGCCATCACAACAGTACATGGGACTGCGGTTCCACCAAAGTAATCCCACCATAGGCTAATCAAACTGAACATGTGAAAGGAATGTATATACAGTTGTCCATAAAAGACCTCTCCAAGGCCAACTTCATGCTACTCAAGACAGAAGTGACAATGTTTGTGACACCCATGGAGACAGGAGCTGACAGTTCAACTGATGAATCCTGGACTAAGGCACTGTATGAGCACAGCCACTTGTGCATGATTCCTGACATCCCACATAGAAACACGATGCTCACCTCCCAAATAATCAAGCCAGTCTGGTGGTCTCCTGCTAATTACAGAGTATGCAACAGATGGTAGACACTGTTGAAGAAAAAAGGGTAATCCAAGGATGCAAACAACTCCCTTACCAGCCCCATTAAGACGTTGAGATCTCACATGGAATCCTCCAAAACAGGTTATGCAACTATAATCGACACAGATTCCACAGACAACCACAAAGCATTCTATAGTTATGTCCGGATTCTAACTGGCAATGCTCAGAAGTGCTCTGATCTGTAACAGAATGGCATTACATAGACTGCTCCCATGGAATGTGCCAATATCCTGGCAAATTGATTTAGTGCCAAATTCACCCCCTCTCACCCCCAAAAGTACCCATGTCAATATGAAAAGGATTCTATTGCCCAGTAATCACAGCCACACAGGCAGAAAACACACTACTCACAGCTAAGAATACAACATCCATGGGACCAGATGACATCCTGGGCTGTGTACTACATGAACTACAAAATGGAATGGTAACTCACCTAACTATCATGTGTAATCATAGCCTCGCATCAGGCCTGCTGCCCACTGAGTTAGCTGCTCAATTGCTTAACCTGTGTAGGCATTGCTTAGCTCAGCGCAAACCCACGCAAACCTGCTTACAGCTGCTTTACAGTGCCTTAATTAATGTGTATCCAACGGGCCATGTTCTGCCCAGCAACAACATAAACAGCTCTAGCAAGGCTCAAACCAATGACCCTGCACACCACAGACAAAGTGATTTCCTACTAAACCATGACAGATACAAAGAGATTTAATGCTTTCAGAAACATATCATCCATTCCAGTCATGCAACAGTACAGAGAATGTATACCAACATCTAGATGCATGTGTGTGTACCTATATTAATATCTAAACAGATACAACATATGTAGATATGTAGATATATATATATATATATATATATATAAATATATATGTGTGGATCTAGGACTATTGAATGAAAGTTCAATAGTCCGAATCCACAATACCCAAACTCACTTTATCGAAAGCGCTTTTACCAAAAAAGCACTATCATTAAAGTCCGTTCAAAAAAAGCCCCCAATGAATATTCTTTTATGCAGGGGAGCAAGCCCCCTCTGCACCCCACACCCCCCTAATTTTATATTCTCACTCTGAGGTCGCACTACAGTGGGGAAAAGGAAAGTCTCCCTTAACCACCCCATAGTGTGACCGGCACAACCAGCATACATAACTGAAAGTGCTGCTTCTGTGAACAGCACTTTCGGTTATGTATGTTCAGTGATTTCTGCTTCGGCAGAAAGTGCGGTCGGGGGTCTGTATGGATCCCATATTTACATATATTTATATATAACTTTCTAAAACTATATGCATATATATGCACATATATACATGCATGTGCCTAAATCGACACATATATGTGTCTAAACCTATATGTCTACATATACACAAGCACTTTACATATGTGTACACAGATATATATCTATGTAGGTGTATACAGACATGGTTATATATATATATATATATATATATATATATATATATATATATGGTTTCATATGAAACCATCAAAGTTACAGTACATCGACAGTGAGAAGAGTGGGACTTGTTAATCGAAAGCTAAAACCATCGAAAATGTATACCGTCGACGTCCAAAACGTCGAATTCAAAAACGTCGAAACAGAAATGTCGCAGCACTTGTGCATGGTGATATATACGTAAAGTAAAGCAAAACACATCTTAAATAAACGTGCCCTCTCCAGTACGACAGCATGTTCAGAGCATACGTTTCAACCAACATCCCGTTAGTAGTTTCCTTTGGCAACTGAAAATTAACACAAACATGTCCACTAGTAAACCTCAAGTAGCACCTAAACTCGGTGTTTCAAATAAAGACGTACAACGTGTCACGCAACATCGCAGTACTGCTCTGTGTTAGGAACTCAAAATTAATATTCAAATGTACACTGCTCTGTATTCGGAACTCAAAATTAATATTCAAATGTACACTAGTAAGGTCAAAGATACACCTCAATCTGGTGTTTTCAACAAAGTGTAAACCACGCTTAGCACGCAATTTGGCAGTATAATTCCGCTAATTATGTAGTAGATATGTACAAGTGTCGCAGTGTTACATTCACAACTTTAATAACATAGCTATAGCGTGCAAGTAGCTCAATGTGTCACATGAGTCCTTATTTTGAAGAATAGTTTGAAGATGCTGTTCCCTCATTACTACTTTACATCTCTTCGGAGATGCAGGAAACCCCCCTAGTATACGAAGACGTATTTCATCTGTCCTGTTCTGTTCCCTAGCTAAAGTTGACATAAGCAGGGATAAATCATTAGCACGCTTCCCCAATAAACATTTCAATCGATGGTGCCATCCTTCTATGGCATTCTGTGTACGAGGAACGGATTCAACATTTAGTTGTGAGACATTCCAGAACTCTTTAGGGAACAAAGGGGGAAAACGTATACATGTTGCACTTCTTGTTGCAAACTTTCTCAGTTTACCCAAGAGATACCATTCTTTGAAATACTTAAGTAAAGATTGTCCCTCTTGTGGGAATGATCCTTTCAGTTGGTAGAAAGCAGTCATAACCTCATCTTCACCCAAAAATGACAGTGCAATAAGAGATTTCACAGACAGTTGGAACTGCTCACACCTGTTATATAAACTAGCTAATCCTAGATTCTGCAATTTCCGCCATATGTTTTGGCTAAAGTGGAAAAGACATCCCTTAGGAACAATTCCATTCAGATTACTTCGTAAGCTCTTAATGGCAGCTATTTCAAAGTCGCACAGGACATACTTTACAAGAGGTACTAAGTTGAGCTCAGACAGCATACCTAGAATAGAATGCCACATAATGTTATAGCTTTTTAAAGATTTCCTAGACATCAGCGTATATAGCAATGGAAATGTCTTACTGTTGGAACCAAAGTACACAACACCATGCAGACTATACAACTGTTTACACATTAATCCCTTAAAGAAGAATGTGCCATCCATCAGCCATATTCTGCATTTGCTCAGATCACACAAATTTCTAGCTGTACTAATAACGAGAACTGCCACTCCCGTGGTCTCATCTACATATCTCTTGCTAATGAAAGAACCTTCCTTCAACTTGTACTGTGATATATCTATATCAGATATTGTAACGGAACTACTCTGTATCCCTGTACAGTTCATTTTTCACACTCTTCTCACTTGTTGCAGCAAAGATTTCCGACTAGGTACACTAGCGACGTTACTCAGACTACAACTTGCCATAACATCCTCAACTATTAAACATGGTGTGTCACGGGACAGTATGGCTTTTTCTTTTAAATAGCTGCACATCTTATAACGCTCTACCTCCCCTGGATCTCCAGTGTGGCTGTGAGGATTACTCTTCATTAACATTTCGCCATCGGATAGGGATACTGTAACACAGCGTCCCTTACATTTGTTTACAAGCTTTTGCTTACAGCACCAGTATCGTTTAGTTTCTACACTCCGTTCTAAATTATAGACATATCCATCTACAACGAGCATATCTTTATTTCGCTGGGATTTAAGCAATGCGTACAACGTACCTATAGTACCTGGTGTATAACTGCAGCATTCCGCCATTGTGGTCTCACGTTTAGCTAGAAATTAACGCAGTTGCTAAATACGTCACGTAACCGGATGTGGATACCGTCTCTTGTTTTCTTTACATTACAGTATGTACGGAGTATATTTATAACTGTGCTTATAAGTTGTATGCTGTGTGTTCTGCACCTTCCATGCAGTCGATGTTTTGAATATCGACGATATGTATTTTCGCTGTTATCTGGTTTCGATGGTCCAGTCTCGATGTAGTTGTCCTCGATGTACTGTAACTTCGATGGTTTCATATGAAACCATATATATATATATATATATATATATATATATATATATATATATATATATATTAGCAGATATATAAATCTATATAGGTATATATGGCCATACATCTGTAGATAGCAATGACAGATTAACAAATACACATATGTCCACATGCACCGTTAATGGGGTTGAGAGGCCCCACACACTATACGTCTTGTATGAATAGGCATCCCCCCCACAGCCAAACACATGGCTGGCCTTGATTTCACATGTATGGTCATGGCTTTGCACCCCAGCCTCTTGGCTAATTTACATTTGTCATCCCTGTATGGTTGACATTATGATTTATAGTAGGGCCACCATAAAAGAAATAAGCAAAACCCCATCCACATTGCCCACTAGTGTCACCCCCCCCCCACTTCTACACAGGATCCGAGTTACAAACACACACACACACCTGTCATGTCTGGGAGTTTAACCTCTACCTAGCTAGTTTACAGCACTATGCAGTTACAGTATGCGCCACGGACATTACTGCAGTACTTTTTCTCCAAAGGTGTATTTCACATTGAATGACATCAGCAGGATTACCAAAGAGGGCCATTTCAACTGTACTGCGAGTGGCTATCCTAAAATGCATTGCTCTCTACTCAGACAGTGAGACACACACAAAACATCCACAACCGACATGTGTGGTTATTGAACCCCTGACCAAGGCCTATATTACATTTCAGCATGGAGCAGTTACAGGTTGCACCACAGGGATTACTACAGACCTTGTTCCACAAAGTTGTATTTCACAATGAATGATGTCAGCAGGATTGCCAAAGTAGGGCATTTGAAATGTAGTGCGAGTGAGTAGCCTATGATGCATTCCTCCATACACAGACATTGGAACACACACAAAGCATCCAGAACTGGCATGGGGGGAGATGGAACCCTACCACAGTTCTAAATCACACTACAGCGGTATGCAGTTACAGGGAATGCTACAGAGATTACTGGGCTATGATTTCCCCAGAGGTGTATTTCTAGGTGAGTGACATCAGCAGCCTTGCCAAAGTTGTGTATATGAACTATACGGAGTGTGAGTAGCCTACAAAGCATTTCTCTCTACACAGTCAGAGACAGAGAGACCCGCACACAAACACACACACTCACACAGTTACCAAGTCTGAGGTCAGGATTACTACCTAACTAGTTTATCAGTACAGCAGTACACAGTTATGGGATGTGCCATGGGGATGACTGAGCTACAGCTCTCCAAAGATGTATTTCACATTGGATGACCTCAGCAGGCTTGTCATGATACTGCTATGGGGAGGGCAGTGCGTGCATGGGCCGTAACCCATTCATGTAGGGATTGACATGCCGCATGCGGGCACACACGGGGTCATATGCCACAGGTATGTGTATACAGCTACTAGGTGACTACTTCCTTATACAATCATGTTGCACAGCTGGCATGTGCAACATGCCGTCATGCTGACAGATACTGGTGGCTATTATCTGCATTGAGTGACACCTGCACCTCATGTGTTTGGGGCCCTTTGACTGTGTGCTGGGTGGGACAGGCCCAGATGGCTCCTTGTCACGGTCATCCTCTTCAACACATCTATGTCTGTCTACCTTTGGCTTATTATAGTGTGTTGTCCTTACATATATGTCTGTATTCCTATCCACTGTGTGTGCAAGGTAGGAGTGGTGCATACTGACATGTGTCTGCACTAAGAACTTCAACTGCCAGATATGTCTGGTCCACTGGTGTTTGCTGACATGGCCTTCATGTGTTTAAGTGTGTGTGCATGCCCAATATGGACTTTCAGTATGTTGTTGACTGACATTGCCTTCATTCCTTTAAGTGTGTGAGCATGCTCAGTATGGCCATTTATATTGCATGTGTGGATCAAGTCCGGGTAGTTTGTATGGAGGTGCTGACCTTTGTGTTGTACACCAACAGATAGCATGCTCTGTCTGCGGGGTATACATTGGCCATTTGGCATTTAATGTTGCTACATTTCTGCATAGCGGGGGGGCACCTGACTGTTTCTACATTTCTACACAGGGGTGGGGGGGCACATCTGACTGTTACTATAAGTGTACGTAGGATGGTGGGGCACACCTTACACTTTTACACATTCGCTAGGACTGTACTGGTATGTCAGGTACACCATTTCAGTCTGTAGTCTTACCTATCTTGTTGGCTAGAGGCACATAGTACACTCCCTATACATGGTTGAGCACAGGTAGTGTCATGTTTGGCATCCCTTTTACTGTATGTGCGAGTTGGAGAGATGTGTCATTCCCTGTGTCCCTACTGTGTCAGTGCATGTGCTATGCATTGCCTCTTTGCCAAGGCCAGGGCATACTGGGCATGCCTCCTTCTGCCTACTGGGGCAGGCTCAGGTTGTTCCTCCTCCGAGTCACTCTGCACCTGTGCAGGCCTTGGCACTGGTGGGGGGGCTGAGTGGCCCTGCCCTGTGCTACTCCTGCTGCAGCTGTTTCTGCAGGAGCATATTGTGTAGCATGGCATATACAAGGACAATTTGGGTACATGTAGTTGGTGAGTACTGCAAGGCTCCACCGGATGTGTCCAGGCACTGGACCTGTGACTTGAGCATCCCAAACACACACTGTATTATGATTCGTGTTTGTGTGTGTGCCTCATTCTGGAGTTCTTGTTCGGGTGTGTGTGCATTTCTGATGGGTGTCATCTGCCATGGCTCCAGTGCGTATTCAGCATCCCCCACTAGGTGACCGTGTGGTATGACCCCACTGGCAAATGTCTGGTACAGCTGTGTCAGATGTCAGATGTGGGAATCCTGGTAGCTTCCAGGGCAGCCAACACACACATTTATTATTATGCCCTGGGCATAGCACATGACCTGGCAGTTGATTGAGGGGAAGCCCTTGCGGTTGATGTTGACCTTACCCTGCTCACCTGGTGGTGCTTTAATGCATATGTGCGTGCAGTCTATTGCACCCACTACGTCAGAGTATTCTGCTATTTGGTGGAAGAGACGCATATTGCTGGCCAATGCCTCACGGGTGATGAGGAAATATACGTGCTCACTGACATGTGCTGACATGGCATCCAGGAACTGGTGGAGTACCCTGGATGCTGATGCCTGTGAAATCCCCATCATATCCCCAGTTGGCCTGTGGAAGGTACCTGTAGCTAGTATTCTTAGGCCTACACATACCTTGGTATCCAATGATTTGGTTCCCCTCTGTTAGTTCTGTGTGTCAGGCATGGCCGGCACAGTGCAACAATTTGCTGTAGGAGGTCCCTGTCCACCCCATAGTGCTCCACTATATCCAGCTCATGTAGCCCTTGGTAGGTTACCCTGGGTCTGTACATTTTTCTTCGTCTCCTCACTGTGGGTTGCTCAGCAGCATTCTCATCCTCACCACCCTCCACCTCTTGCACATGCTGGTTTATAATAGCAAAAGCAGCCCCTAACATTTTTTCTCTTCCTTTCGTTTTGTAAAATTTCCCCATCTGTATACACCGGTGGTGCAGAGTTTTTGGGAAAACCAAGGGGGACAGGTGTTTGCATAGTTTGTAGTGGTGTGCTGAGCTGGGCTGGTCTGCTGCCTGTGTAATTGGCTGATTCTGATACATTTCACCTGTCAGCTAAGCTAGTTCTCCATGATTACCTTCCTACTGCTGTTTTCCCTCTCCATTGCCTCCCTGCTTAAGCCTGTGTGCACGCCACACAAACAAAGTGCTCATATGTGCACAGAGCTGCTATTTCCTAGTTTAACTTCTTTTTTCTTCCTGTAAAACCCGGCGCGGGGTGCGCACACCTGCTTACACTTTGTAAAGAGTGTTAGGCTGGTTTAGACACACCCCTTAGCTTAGCTGTGCTAAGCTAGGAGCAATCCCGAGCCACAGGGCTCCAATCCACTTACAGTATGCCTGACACCCCCCACCATGATGTCACCTATATCCTAGTCTTGCACCCAGCTATTTATACTCTTACACTCTTGGGACCTACCTCACACCCTGGAAAAATCTGGGATTCACTAACCTTTCCCTCATTTGCATAGGACTGACTGCTAATGCATAGTTACATGTCCCACACTGAGCCTACCCCCTTAGCAACCATTACTCACTGGCCAGGTTGTCTTCTGCCTGCCACTGACTTGCATGGTAGAATACTGATTTTAGTTAGAATGCTTATTTTGGGTTTATTTTATTATTTTCCCAGATCCCATTTGCATGCCCTGCCCTATGCTTCAACAGGCGAGATCTGTGAAAAAAAAATAAAAGTTGTTTATTTTTTTTTAAACAGTTTGCAATGCCAATGGCCTTCTGCTTGGCCACTGGCATGCTTCCTCAATGATATGTAGCCTTTATTTGGAGCTGTCATAGCTCAATTTTGTAGATTGCAGAAATGTAGAAATGTATTTGGTTACTAACCGAGTACATTTCTGCACACTGCACTCATCCTGCATGGAGAGCTGCCAGCTTCCTGGATCACAGATTACCCATCACCTGCAAATGAGGGTAATTTGCATATAGAAGTTTACGATTAGTGCAGAATTAGTGTAAGAGCTCACTTGCACATCCCTGGAGCTCATTCCTGGATCGCATGTCAGCCATATTGCCAAAAATAGCTCTTAAACTAATCCTGCATGCTATAAAGGGCTTCGTAAATCCGGGGGACTGTTTTCATTACCCTAAATTTGAATGTGTGCTCAATACCTTTCTTCAAAATATGCTTGCTTAACGCATTCTGCTGTATTTCTCTACGTATCTCTGACTTATGTTCTATTATTCTTTCCTTTAGTTTCCTTGTACTTTTCCCAACATCAAATGAAGGGCATTTTAGGCAGATAGCAAGATATATTACATATGTGGTATTGCATGTTGCTGTACATTTAAAAAAAATATTTACTGAACAATTGACTCTGCTAGAAAGAAAAATACATTTTTATAAAAGGCTCCAATGGCAGCAGATACGTTTTCATAGGTTAGCCCTAAGCTAACTGCCCTTGCAGGCCATTTTAAGCCTAGCCAATTATCCCTTGTAAGACTCAAACCCTGCACTTTGTGTTTGTAAGGCAAACACCTTAACCATTAGGCCACCCACCCATTTTAATGCATACTTGGAGCTGGGGATAGCACCTTGAGGCTTGTGTAGTCAAAAAATGCCCTCTTATGCAAACACATATCCTGACTTATTAAAAAAGTAGCAACAGCTAAATTTGAAACTAAGCACATACTACATTGGCTGGTTTCACAAATGGCCAAATTCCATACAGGAACAGTATAGCCACTCCTGCACGCAATATGGCTACCATGCGATTCAGGATAGGGCCGTTTTCGCATGCATGAGCGGCCCTATACTGTTCCTGCATAGAATTCCATTCACTATGCAAATCACCTCATTTGCTGGTGAAAAACATGCAAATGAGGTGATTTTGTGATCCAGCAAGCTGAACAGATTCTGTATAGGAACAGTGTCAGTACAAAAATGTATTCGGCTAGTAGCCGAATACATTTTTGCATCTGACAAAACGGAGGCATAACAGCTTGTAAAAAGCATGTATTATGTAGAACAGACAAGCCAATGGCCAAATATACGGCTATCGGCATTAAAAGCAACATAATTTTTGTAAAAAATAAAACTTTTATTTTTTTTTTTTTGGCTGATCTCCTCCGTTTAAGCTAAGGGCAGTGGTGCGCAAACATGGGGGTGCCAAAAATAAAAAAAAAGGGAAAAACTGCCATTTAACAGAAATATGCATTCTGTCATTATAGTCAATAGCAGGCAGAATGTAAACAAGACAAGGGAGCACTGGTTGCCAAGGGGAAAGGGTGTGTTTAGGAATTGTAACTATGGACCTGCACACTGGGGTATGCAAATGAAGGGACCAATAGTGAATCACAGATTTCTACCTACTGGAAGCCTGCACCTAATCATGCAGGTGCAGGAATAGGGAACCATGTAGGCAGGACAAGAGGATGACTTCAGTAGGGGGTGTGTCATGCTTGGTGTAAACTTATTGGAGCCCTGTGTCCCATGTTTTCTCTTAGCTAAGCAGAGCTAAGGAAGGGGAGTGTCTCACATTGTTGAGCACTGTTTTCCCTGCCTACCAGGTTTTAACCAAAAAAGTAAAACAGGAAATAGGAGCTCAGTTCACATGTGAGCACTGGGTATGTGAGGTGCGCCTTGGGGCTTAAATGGGAAGGCAATGGAAAGGGAAAACAGCAGTAGGAAGGCAATCAAGGAGAACTAGCATAGCTGGCAGGTGAAATGTATCAGAATCAGCCAATTACACAGGCAGCACACTACTATAAACTATGCAAACCCCTTTCACTTTGTTTTTTCCCCACAAACACTACACCACCAGTGTACACAGATGGGGAAATCTTACCTGACAAAACTAACAAAATGATAGGGGCTGCTGTCACTCTCATACATCAATATGTGCAAGAGGCTGAGGATGGTGAGGATGTGAATGCTGACAACCATCCCACAGTAAGGAGCAGGAGAAGAGTGTACAGACCCAGGGTAACCTACCAGGGCCTACATGAGCTGGAGATAGTGGAGTGCTATAGGGTGGACAGAGACATTCTATAGCAAATTGTTGAGCTGTGCTAGCCCCACCTCACACACAGAACCAACAGAAGGGAACCCATCCCAGTGGATACCAAGGTATGTGTAGGTTTAAGAATACTAGCCACAGGTACCTTCCAAAGGGCAACTGGGGATATCATGGGGATCTCACAGGCATCAGCATCCCGGGTACTCCACCAGTTCCTGGATGCCATGTCAGCACATGCCAGTGAGGACATATATTTCTCCATCATCCGTGAGGCATTGACCAGCAGTATGCGTCTCTTCCACCAAATAGCAGAATATCCTGAGGTAGTGGGTGGTATAGACTGCATGCAAATACACATCAAAGCACCACCCGATGAGTGGGGTAGGGTCTACATAAGCCACAAGGGCTTCCCCTCCATCAACTGCCAGGTCATGTGTGATGCCCAGGGCATTATCTTGAATGTGTGTGCTGGCAGCCCTAGAAGCTATCATGACTCCCACATCTGGCATATGACACAGCTGTACCAGTCATTTGCCAGTGGGGACATCCCATATGGCCACCTAGTGGGGAATGCTGGTGACGTACTAGAGCCGTGGCTGATGACACCCCTCAGAAATGCACACACACCTGAACAAGAACTCCATAATGAGGCACATGCACAAACCAGAATCATAATAGAGCATGTGTTTGGGATGCTCAAGTCACAGTTCCACTGCCTGGACATATCTGGTGGGGCTTTGCAGTACTCTCCAGCTACATGTACACAAATGTTCATAGTATGTGCCATGCTACACAATATGATCCTGTGGAAACAGCTGCAGCAGGAACAGCACGGGGCAAGGCCACAAAGCCCCCCACCATTGCCAAGGCCATCACAGGCACAAAGGGACTTGGAAGAGGAACCACCTGAGCCTGCCCCAGTAGGCAGAAGGAGGCATGCCCAGTATGTCCAGGCCTTGGCAAAGAGGCAACGCATAGCACATATACTGACACAGTAGGGAACCAGGCAATGACACCTCTCTCTGACTCTCACATACAGTAAAAGGGATGTCAAACATAACAATACCTGTGTTTTACCATGTATAGGGAGTATACTATGTGCATCCAACATAGTCAGCCCTCCAGCACCATCCTCAATACTGGTCCAGCCTCAAAGTAAGTCACTCTTCCTATCAATTACTGAATGGAGTAGTATGTTCTGATAGTTGTATCTATGGTATGGATGGGAGCATGCAAGGGAATAGGGTAGCTGAAGGGGATGGCAGCAGATACTGGACACCTATATGGGCAGCATGAAATCCATAACAAATACTGGAGTCAACACACTAGGCAGTACTAGACAAGGTGACAAATCCCACTGCCGGACATGCGGTGGCTAAAATGTGTGTCCATAGGACACACACATGCATGTCATTGAAGCTCACGTACCCACTACCAGCCTCAGCCAACAGGACAGGTGTAGATGACCATAAAGAAAGGCTGGGCTAAGGCCTCCAGTTGATGGCAATGGTGAACAGCCCCCCTCCAGACCTACACAGACAGACTGCAACAAGTCTGGCAGTTGTATTTTAGTTCTGAAGGGTAAGAAGTCTGAAAATGAAATGCAGGTCAATAAAACCTAAGATCTGTACTCCAATGATATGCCTCCAGTCTGCATGATAGGTCAGAATACAAAATGATGTGGAAACAAACAGAGTACCTGACATACCAGTACAGTCATAGCACAGTTTACAGTTGTCAGGTGTGCCCCCCCCCCCCACAATCCTATGTAGAAATGCAGTAACATGTAAGTGTGAGGAGTAGTATCAGTGGAGCACAGATTACCCGAGCTGGCCCAATCTACAGGATAGTGTGCCCCCCCACAATCCTATGTAGAAATGCAGTAACATGTAAGTGTGAGGAGTAGTATCAGTGGAGCACAGATTACCCGAGCTGGCCCAATCTACAGCATAGTGTGCCCCCCCACAATCCTATGTAGAAATGCAGTAACGTGTAAGTGTGAGGAGTAGTATCAGTGGATCACAGATTACCCGAGCTGGCCCAATCTACAGGATAGATTGCTGCATGTGTACAATTTGCAGGGGTCTGTGCGTTAGGTTGTTGTGTGTTCAATATTGTCTGGAAGTGGTCAGCATGTAGGCATGGAGGGTTGTGTCTCGGTGGCCTATGGGCAGTACTGTGGTTGATAGGGCCATGTTCCAACAACAACAGTGCAAAACACAATGCTTCTCAGCAATACCCATATCAGCAGCTGTCCATACTCACTGTCCAGATGTCAATATCTGTCACGATCTGAAAGATGGACATGCCATGTATGTGGGCCCATACATACACACAGTACACAGGTGGAAGTACCCTAGACAGAGTGCATAAAATTTAACTGTCAGCTACACACAACATTGGAATTGTGCAGACAGGTTAGCAGCACATTAGTTGTCCGTGTAGTATGGAATAGTGATGTAGTCTGGCCAATCACTGGCAGACCACAAAAGGCATAGTTATGAAGTAATGAGAGACTGCCTATGTCCCCGCACAAGGCAGCATAAGGGGAATGTCCCATGTTTATCTGTGAGTCAGCTGCAAGTAGCTTCCATATCTCACATGCACTCAGCTCACCCCACCATTAGCCACAGGTTTATCACAGGTCATGTCTTTGCTGTTGGGAATGAGTACAGTATGACCCCACTTCTGTATAGGAATACCCACAAAATGCAGCATGCTAAAGAGGTGTCCCATGCACGTGTGTCCCTAGCTGTAAGCAGCACCCTGCCTGCATCCAGACCAATGAATCAATATGGACAGGAACTATTGCCATTAACACCTTTCACACTTACCCTGTCACCCGAGGGGAATCCACTGGCTCTCAGCCTGGGAATGTAGGAGTGACAGAATGCAGTGGCCTGCTACAGATGGCCTGCATCACTACCAAATGGCCTACAGTCCTCTGTCAAAGGCTTGTGCCTCACCCATACTGCCAATGTATGGCATCTCATGAGATGACAACTAACAACCTAACACAGTCAACAGAACACAAATGCAAGACCATGTTGACAAACTCCAGTAGCATGCCCCCCATGTCCCACTGCATGAACTGTGAACCAATCCATAAATACTGCTGGGATGAAGGGTCAACTATAGGGATACTTCTCAGATATAGCTTGCATAATGTTAGGAAGAGGATAGAATAACAGAGTGGGTGGGGTGTAGATGCATGAACGTCATGGACTATGTGAAGTCTGAAACTCTGCTGTGTGCCCATACTACCCCTGCCTGCAAACCCAGTAATGGGAGGCTACAAACCTGCTCGTAAACCACAATCTGAAGGGGAACCGACCAGATATATGAGCCCTGCCTCTTTGTAAACTGGGTGAATCTGTATAGCTGAGAGGTATGGCCACAGTAGGGTATGCCATTCTGTTAAGTTGATATATGTACAAGAAGGGGATCCTCAGACACCATAGTACCAAAGTGCTGGACCACTTACACAGACCCATCAGCAAGTGTTTGTAGCTACCCCTCCAGAATGGCAGAAGTGTGCAAGAATATGTAGGATGTGGACCACAATACTGAACTCAACTTCATTCATCTATTATTTCCCAGTAAATAACTGTGAGCAAATAATTATATCTGTCAGTAGTTGAATACATCACAGTGTAAAACAGTGCATACATCTGAATATCTCTGCTAACACCAACCATGTAACACAAGCAACACAGACAGCAATAGTTACAGTATCCCCCTGTCTGTCACCCATTTTAACTTCATATTGTCAACCTATCTACAGATATTCTGCAGAAACAGGTTGCTAGCTGTATGTGTAGAACACCAAACCCTGGACTGGAATACAACCCTACCTGGAATGGATTCACACAGTCAATACAGAAGGTCATACTGGGCATGCTCCTACACTTAGAGAAATGAAGCCCATGTCTGACAACACAGTGGACTATAAATATCTGTTATTCGCAGATATCTGTGCACACACCAAATTATACACCATTTGTGCTTCACACACACATTGGATAGGGATACTCACACATATCCAAGGCCAACACACTATAATATGTCAAACATACACACACACACAGATGTGGGGAATAGGGAGACAGATAATGACAGAGAGAATTCCATTATGAGGCCTGTCCCACCCACTACACATCCAATTGGTCAATATCACTGTACACATTCCTTTTGGTAGCCCTCAGCCCTATAGTGTCTGTGGTGCTTGTGATAACTGTGTAACATGATAGTACAAATCAGTATTCATGTAGCATTTGTATACTCAGCCCTGTGAAATGTAAAGTTGTGTGTGAATGAGTGTGTGTGTGTTTCCAGAGGAATGATTTATGGCCCATTCACACACACTGCAGTTCCCATTGCCCATGTTAGCACTCCTGCTGATGTCAGTCACCTTGAAATAAACCATTGGGCCAAGTCTCGGCCCTGTAAGCTCCATGGTGCTCATGATAACTGCATAATACTGTAGTGTAGCAAGCTAGTTAGGTAAGAGTTCTAATCCTGGTCCTGACAACTGTGATAATGTGTGTGTGTGTGTGTGTGTGTGTGTGTGTGTCTTTGTTGACACTGGATTTTGTGGTCATCTACACTTCCTTCTCCCCTTCTTTAGCACTGCAGCTGATGTCAGTTACCTTCAAAGATAACTTTGGACAGTTCTTCAGCATATCAGCTCCATTACACCTACAATATCTGCGTAACACTGTAGTACCAATGCAAAGGTAGGTAGGGGATTGAAACACAGTACTGGCAATGGCAAGGAGTGTGTGCATCTTTGTGTGTCAACAATATGCTGTGTGGGTGTTGGTGTGATCGTGTAATAATAGGATCCATTGCAGGGTGAGTTTTGCTACATTTTCATATTGAGGACCCATATATCCCAATGTCACATTACAAGGCCAACAGTTGTCAAACACCATAGAGGTTGTTGTAGACAATTCACAGCCATAAATGTATATATAGGCAACCATTATAGTACCCAGAGATCTCCCTCCACCCACATATCATACACAAACATGATTGGCTCTTTCTCTCATCCTTTCTTTCTTTTCCTCTGTCTCTCTCCTCTCTCTCCCTCTCTCTGGTAGATGTGGAAAAATGCATCTGTTTTGCGTAGGCAGGAGCTTGACATTGGTAGGTAATGCTCATGATCAGCTGATGGCCTGTGCACAAATTGGAGTCCTCCATCTGCTAATTGCATGTGGAACAGCTATGGTATCATTCTTATAGCCAATTGCATGGAAACACACTCCTTTAAGTAAGCACTGCAAGTGGGTGTTGGCCCTTCTCCTTCACTGTGAGCAGGACTTCATTTGGGTGTATGACAAAGAGCATCACAGAGGGTAGTTGGAAATAGCTCTTACAACAAACACTGTGGAGACAGGCCAACAAACTGGAGGGGGATGTCCCAGACATGGGGATAGAATGTTCGTATTGCTGTTCTACATTTTAAGTAATGTTGGTTTAACAGGGTTTGTGTGGATATGGCTGTTTTGTATGATTTAAAGTCTGACATGAAAGTGTTATGTGGTTGAGAAAACTCTCACCTGTAGGGCTATCTGCAGACTGGCCAGAGTTTGGAGTCTTAGATGAGGTGTGTTACTCACACGTTTTCTGTCTTTATAAATGCAGTAGCATACTCTGATGATTGTAGTCAGTAAATGGTAACATCCATGTGTGTTACTGACTTCATATCCCTCAGAAGAGATATGTCACAACAAACCCTGTTGCACCAGCAATGTTCTCAGTTTATAACTGCAATATGTCAATATTGGCCCTGTGTTTGTGCCTCTGTCCCCCAAGTCTGTCACCCTTTGTTCATATTTCATGCAGTTAGAGGTGGATATGTACAGTATACCATTATTTACTGACATAATTCCTGATATCAATCCAGTGATATATCAGACTGCCAGACATGTAATGTATAGGAGGCCTAATATTTGAGGACAAAACCTGGGCATTCTGTTGTAGTCTGTACAGTAGCGAGGTCTGTGTACTTATGGTGATTGTTGACAGAGTGTCTGTATGATGTTGCACTGTATTGTGATTATGTTATTTGGCCTGTGTACAGACTGGTGTAGATGTCAGTGTTCTTGGTCCTGTTCTATCCGACATTGCATGCTGCTCCAGTTTCTGATACCCTATCAACCTATATGTTTGTAGGCCAGACTGTGACATGTTCCATACCATAGTCAGGCATCAGACTACACTGTGAATTGGACCAGTATATGTAGGGTTAGCGTGTGAGTGGCAAACATGATGATGACTGTTGTTCACACAGTCCATATACTGTCCTATTACTTAGACTTACCATTATGTGACTGTGACTATGTTGAGATTGCTTGAGGGTATGCACTTTCACACAGGTGTCTGTTACTCTGTGCTGTTACACTCCTGTAGTGCCTGCTATATTTGCAATTACATGTGTATTCCCCCATTAGAAAATTGGGTTACTTTTGTGGCAGTCTGCCTGTAATGTATACAGTGCTTGGTGACATGCGTAGCAGTTCAGTGTATTTACCCTAGTATGATGTTATGTCCAGATATTTGACAGATGTACTGTTGCCTGGCCACCATACGTGTTGTGTATTTCTGACAAAGCAGTCGGCTGCTATGAAGATGTATGTCACTAACTAGTGGGAAGTATCTGGCTTGGGACCTCTGCCCCTCCAGTTAATATGTGTTAAGACAGACAGGAGAGTGTGAGTGCATCAACTGTGTGAGCTTATCTAGTTCAGTATGTGTGATATATCCCCATTTTCATGGCTTTAAATATCCCCTTTGTCAGGCTTGTTACACATTTCTTGCACTAAGGGGTTCTATGTATACCTTCTGACTGACCAGATTGTTTCAGACTGTCCATGTTTATGGTTTTATATATATCTGTGTGTGTGTATGTGTGTGTATGAATATGTATATATATATATTCTTTTATGTGTAAACATGAGTGTTATATATACCTTCTCAGATGCATCCCACCATATTAATCTGAAATATATTTACATATAAGAACATGACTGATTCAACACTATTTTCACTTAAAAGTACTAAACAATTGTAGTAGTCATAGGAGTTGTTCACTACTATTCAGTATGTGTACCAAATGATATATTTGAAAAACCAATAGACATCCTCATAGCTCAGATGGCTTAATTGCTATGACTATAGTGTATAGGGTCTTAGGTTCAGGACCAGTATGAGCTATTTATTCGTTGCTGGGCAGAACAAGGACTGATGGAGGCAGGGTAATTAAGGCACTTTAAAGAGGCTTTAAGCAGGTTTGTGTGGGTTTGCATGAAGCTAAGCACTGCTAATGTATGGTTAAATGAATAGGCACTTACACTGTGTAGGCTTTACTTACCAGTGTGCAAATCTGCTTAGCATTTACATTTAAGCAATTCTGACACCTGCTAAGCATAGCTCAGCCCTGGTAACTAGTGATCACATTCCAGTCTGATAAAATAGCAGGGTAATGACATATTCAATAATTGTATTTCATTTCCTGTACGTAACATGCTTCTATGTGCTGTCATTACAGTTGCAAGAGGTGTGAGTATACTGTATGGGACACCTGAGTATACGTGGCTAGTACCACAGTATTTTCTCTTTGGATTTGTTTTTTGGATTTGTTTCATACATGGGTAGTATCACTTGCATGTTACACCAGCTACAGTGCACTGGTTGACAGAAATAGTTTAACACATATTTTATCATTACATTAGTACTTTTAACAGTGCTTTTTCAAGTAAGAGTAGATTGCAGATTGTAGTACTGGAACCATACATCCCTGCATGCAAAGCTGGACTCTGAGTACTGAGTATCTTGTTCTTGGTGTTTGAGCTGTATGTTTACATGTATCTCCTATTGGATATTAATCTGATATGTTGATATTAACTGTAGACTACTATGTTTTTTGGACATGTCAGTGAAGACTGCTGTCATGTAGTAATGGCATACCTTTCAGTTTCAGAAGTATATCTTGCAAAACATTAATCCTAATGCATAACCGGTTGGCTATCTACTTACTGTCTGTCCTCTGTTCGGATGTGCAGATATCAGGTATTGCTACGGCCATACCATTATGTAGGTGCCCACATTGTATTGTGCTGTGGGCCTGCACACTGCTGGTAGTTTTGACATATGGGGCATTCCTTAATGTGGGCCTTGCCCCATTTTCTTGCCTGTGTGAGAGACATTACAGAGGTGGTGGCCTACACATTCACATACAGTGGGTGGCAATATGTCACAGGACAGGACATGCGGAGACAGCCACCCAACATGGGGGACATATCGACAGATTTGTGAACAGATTCTATGTCATCAGTGCTGTTATACACATGGTGGACTGATAGATTGACAGGGTTTGTGTGGACATGCATTCACTGTGTGACATCACAACTCACAGTGATATGTCTCTGTCATACCTCTCCACTGGCACACTGTCCACAGACTGGCCACATGTCTGCCTGTTATGATTTGTGTGTTCACCAGACAGTTCCTGTCCTTGGCAAATCAGTTGTGGACTCTGGGGAATGCAGTCAGTAAATACTCACATCTATGGGTATTCCTGATGTCATATTCTTCATAAGGGATGTTACAACAAACCCAGTGACATCTGCAACTGTCTCAATGTATGACAGGAGTATGTCCAATCTACCCCTGTGTTTGTGCCTCTGTTCCCACCTAGTTAGTGAGTGGGGAATGTTATCAAAGGCTTTGGCCAGATCAATGTAGGCTGTATGTGTCACCTTGTCTTCATCCACAGCTCAGGTGACTGACACCAAGAAATTGTCAAGGTGGAATGAGCAGGTATGACCTACCCTTCACAAAGGTAAACTGTGTGGGATCCTGAGTTTGCAGATTCCTATATCCCTGTTTATTAGATGTATGATGATGCATTCCATAGCTTCACATAACAGACTTGTCGGGCAGTTGGGGCGGTATTTCCCAGGGTCTGTAGTTACACCTTGTTTGTGGAGAGGGGTGACTGTAGCAGTGCACAATTCAGTAGGGACAAAGCCTGAAGTGAGGTTGTGCTTGAACAGGGCACACAGTTAAGGTGCCAGGTCACTCTGTGGTTCATGTAGAACACAGCCAGGGATATTCGCAGGTCCCATAGAAGCTGTATTCTTGGCCTTGGACAGTGGTGTTTTAACCTGTGCTGCAGTAATACTGGGTGCCTGGCAGTGTACTGGTATTGTGATTGGTCCTTGTGGGGGGTGAGGGGTAATGTTTGCACTCAGGATGCCAACCAGTATATTGGCAGTATTTGTTGGCTCAGTCTGGGTGGTTCCATTGTCTAGTAGCTCCGAACAAATCTTGCTATTGCCATGGAGATTCCTAGCATAACTGTATGAGACCTTGTGGTTGTCTTCACTATGTGCTCCAATTCTGTTCTCACAGCTAATTTTGTAGTATTTGATGTGGGATCTCAACCTTCAATTGAGGCTGATAAGGGTTGATTTCCAGTCTTGGGACTTCACGTTATTCCATATCAGTTCCCTCCTTCTGTTGTACAGTGTCTGTATGGTAGAGGACCACCAGATCAGCTTACTTTTATTGGAGATGGGGGTCCTGGTTGTAATGGGTATGGCATTACCCATGTATTTGTGCACATGCTCAGTGCATTGTTGTTTTATTCAGCTGTCATGCAGCTAGTCTCCATTTGCATGGTTGCCATGAGGTTAGCCACCTCTGTTGTTATGAGGCCATATTCAGGATTGGAAAGGCTTTTCATGGTGGTTACCTGTGCGGGGGGGGGGGGGGGCATGGGAGGGCCATGGATTACCAAAGGTGATTAATTTGTGTTCAGATATAACAAGGGGGAGTTGACTATTGGTGTCGAGCAACAGTCACCCATGTTAGGAAGGACCAGGTCGATGTGATTGTCATGTGCATTGGTACATGAGTAGCTTTCCCAGTTAATCGTGGGGTAGTTGAAGTCAGCCAGTATGTGAGTGTTAGGTTGGACAATATTATCCTCCAGGGTGTTTAGAGACATGAAGTGTGAGTGTTGGGACATGTTTGGGGACCTATAGCAGACTACGACCTGAACCATTGTCCTACCAATGTTAGTTATGCCTGCAGAATATGTAATGCCTTAGTTGGTCAACACTCTGGAGTGTGTACCTTCTTAATGAATATAGAAACACTAACACCTATGGAGCTTCAGTCACAGTTCTGCAGCCAAGAGATGTGGAATGTGTAATAGGCTGGTAGTGCAGGGTGCTTCCTGCTGCTTTTAACCAGGTCTCTGTTACAGCACAGATGTCATAGTTCCCCATTTTATGGAATATGCCCAGTGAGTGCATTTTCAGATGTAGACATCCAGTGTGCAGCAGCATGACCCTCAGATTGCATGTGTTTGTAGCTGTCATATATGTACACACACACACACACACACACACACACACATATATATATATATATATATATATATATATATATATATATATATATATATATATATATATATATATATATATATATATATATATATATATATATATATATATATATATATGGGTCTACCTGATAACACCAACATGCCAAAACACCGACAACGAAATAGCCGACACCACAAAACCGAAAGTTCAAAAACATGAAACTTCACATGCCCGACAAACCACAATCTCGACAATCAACAAAACAAATACCTTTTCCGAAAAACACACACACAATGCAAGCACACCAACAACCTTACAAACCTACACTAAACCTTACATACACAACTATCTATCCACTAACCTTAACCCAAACCCTAACCCTAAGGTCCGTCACTATCACACAGTTACCTTACCCACACCCTAACCCTAACTCACTTAATCTGCCCCTAACCCTTAAGGCTGTCACTATTGCACACTTACCTGCACACTAACCCTAACTCACTTAATCCGCCCCTAACCATTAAGTCCGTCACTATCACACACTTACCTTACCCGCACCCTGACCCTAACATCCGTCCCTATCGCACACTTACCTTAACATGTCAGTGTTCTCAGTGTCGGGATTTTCAACTTTCGGTCTTCTCCGTTGTCGATCTTCCAGTGTCGGTTATCTCGTTGTCGTTCTTCTGAGCTTTTGGCGTTATCAGGTAGACCCATATATATATATATATATATATATATATATATATATATATATATATATATATATATATATATGCAGTACATAGGTTCATAGGTAGGTACTAGGCTATCAGCCCAAGGGCCTAAGTAAGCATAGCCAACAAGGTTCCCTGGCTTACGCCACTCAAGAAAGTTATTTTCTTGTGCCCCTGTCGAGCCGAGCCGCCAAAGTGATCCCCAGGGTGTATTTCCTATTTCTCATCTTTGCTTGACATAGATGGGTAGCTTGTTCCAGAGTATGAGAAGTCTCTGGGACAGGAATCTATCCCTCCAGCATGTCCTGTTTATTGTGGTGACAAGGTTTAGGTCCCTAGAGCATGTAACTCGGAGTGATTGGGATTTCTTTAGGTACAGCATATCCAACAGCTCTGGGTTTGACATAGCTTTATATGTTAGGCAGAAATCACCTCGGAGTAGGCGATATGCTACCAAGTAAAGCTGGAGTTTTTTGCGACGGTCAGTGTAGGGCATCTGTTTGAGGCCAGTAATCCTCTTTGTGAGGTACTTCTGTGGCCTTTCCAGCTTCTACAGATGTCTTGTGAGGTACATTCCAAAAGGGGTGTTGTACTCTATAATGGGTCTAATGAGTGTCGAGTAGAGGGGAACAATCACCTAATTTTTCCTAGATGAGAACCCTTTTGTGATGAGGTGTGCCATGTAGAAGGATTTCCTGACTACTGTGGTGATCTGATTATCAAAAAAGAGACTACTGTCCACCTGGATCCCCAAGTCTCCTATCACACATTCAGCATTAAGTAGACTGCCACCTATGTGGTAGTTCATGGGCACAGAGTTTTTACCAAAGGGGATGACAGTGCACTTTTTGGCATTGAGCTTGAGGCCATGGCTCTGACACCAGGCATCTGTCTCAGTGAAGCCCTTCTGTAGGATGTCCACATCATTTGGGGAGTCAACTATAGCTCCTAGTTTTCAGCTATCTGCGAACTTCATTAGCCAAAGGCTTTCTGTGTTAGCCTGTACTTCAGAGAAGTAGATATCAAACAGGAGAGGTCCCAGGACTGAACCCTGTGGTACTCCACTTATCACTGGTTTGAAGTCAGATTTGGAGTCCCCAAATTATACAGTGTGGGTTCTGTCAGTGAGCCAATTGTCAACTCATTGTGTGACGTAGGGATTTATACCTAGTTTAGTGAGTTTAGCTATAATTCCAGAATGGGGGATGTAGTTGAAAGCCTTGGCCAGGTCAAGATTGGCTGTGTGAACCACCTTACCCTCGTCTACAGCTTTGGTAACTGCCTCAAAGAAGTCGATCAGGTTCAGGAGGCATGATCTACCTTTCACAAACCCGAGCTGGGTGGGGTCCAGAGTTTGTAGGTTACCAGTGTCTTTGTTTATGAGTTCCATGGCCTTACAGACCAGGCTAATCAGGCTAATAGGGCGATAATTCTTGGGATCAGTGTTGGCTCCCCCTTTGTGGAGTGGGATAACTGTTGCTGTTTGCCATTCAGAGGGCAAAAAGCCTGATGTGAGACTATGACTGAACATGGTGCTTAGGTGGGGAACCAGTATGTTCTGAAGTTCATGTAAAACGGAGCCGGGGATGTTGTCCGATCCCATGGATGCTGTGCTTTTGGCTTTAGACAGTGCAGTTTTTACCTGCGTAGTTGTGATTACAGGGACTCTGCATTCTTCCTGTATAAATATGGGCCCTTAAGGGGGTGAGTGGGGTATAAAGTTAGCACTGAACCTATCTGTCAGGATGTTGGCAATATCAGTTGGCTCTGTAATTTTTATGCCATTGTGCTGTAACTCAGAGCAGATCTGGGTGTTGCCTTTGAGATTCTTGACATAGCTATAGAATGCTTTGTAGTTGTTCCTAGAATCACTGGCAATTTTGTTTTCGTAGCTAGCTTTGGAGGATCTTATAAGGGATCTCAGCTTCTTACTGAAGCTGACCAGGGAACTCCTTCACTCATGGGATTTTACTCTCTTTTGCAACAGTTTCTTCCTTCTGTTGTAGAGTTTGTTTATGGCAGGGGACCAACAGATTGGCTTCCTTTTTTTGGAGGATACCATCTTGGTTCTGTTTGGGATAGCACGATCTATGCACTGGTGTAAGTGCTTATAGAGTGCATCTGTGTAGGATTCAGCAGTCATAACTGTATTGTCCAAGTGCATGGGTGTCATGAAGTTTGCCACTTCTGTCTTAAGAAGCATGAATTTGGCTTTGGAAAAAAAATTTTACCATGATTTCCATAATGGAGTTGGGGGCAGGATGTGGATATCTAGGGTGATTAGCTTATGGTCGCATCTGACCAATGAGGAGTTGACGTCATATGTGGAACACTGGTCACTCATGATGGTAATGACTAGGTCTAAGGTATTGTTGCCCCTGGTGGGGGGGTGTGGATAAGATGATCCAGGGCACTGGAATTTATGAATTCCAGAAAGTGGTGAGCGCAGGAGTTGGTGCATGAGTAGTTTTCCCAGTTAATGGTGGGGTAGTTGAAATCTCCCATTATTAGGGGTGTTTGGTTGAACCCTAACATTTTCCAGTATATAAAGAAAAGAGGAGTGGGAATCCTGGGACATGGTGGGGGATCTGTTGCAAGCTACAATTTGGATTGCAGTTTTGTCCAGAGTTAGTTGTACTTGGATGACCTCAGATGCATTATGCTGAGCAACAAGCCTGGATGTGTGGCTATACTTAATTGAATATGGACACACCTCCACCTTTGGTGTTCCGGTCCAGGTTAGGTCACTGAAAAGTATGATCTGAGTTATAGCCTGGTAATGCAGGGGTGCTCTCTGAAGCCTTGAACCAGGTCTTGGTCACTGCACAGATATCGATGTTCTCCATTTTAAGGAGTGCCTCGAGGGAGTGCATTTTGAGGTTTAGACTTCTAGCACTGAGTAACATTGCCCTCAGTTTTTGCTTGCCTGTTCCTGTTATGTTGGTGAATTTGTCATTTGAACCTTGCCTAAAAAAGGCACTATAGGGGCAGCAAGAGCCTTAGCCAGTATCCGCAATCCCAGGGGTGACAGGGGCAGGCCATCTCTGGCAAAGCATTGTGGTCTGTCGACCATGTCATCCCAGGCAGACAGATACTGGATCCCCTTAGAATGACACCAGATATATATATATATATATATATATATATATATATATATATATATATATATATATATATATATATATATATATATATATATATATATATATATATATATATATATATATATATATATATTGTGGCAAACGTCAACAGCTATGTGGCAAAACAACACCAGAACCAGTAACTGAGCACACATTTGTTCTTTATATATACATATGTGTATATATATATATTTATATGTATATGTATATAGGTATATCTCTATATACATATACATACATATATATGTATATATATTTATATATATATATATATATATATATATATATATATATATATATATATATATATATTCATATATATTTATATCTATATATTTTCCCCACTGTTCAATGACTGTGCTCTGTGATATGTTTGAATAAACATCAGATGTATTTACAGCTCAAATGGCTTAGTGGTAAAATGCTGTGGCTATGGTGTGCATGGTCCTTGGTTCAAGCAGTGCAAGGACAGATTATTTTGTTGCTGGGTGGAACAAGGGCTGTTGGATACAGAGTGATTAAGGCACTTATAAGCAGTTGTACAGCCTTCATGGCTATTCACGCTGACCACACATATGATTCTAAGTACCTATGGATCCCAGTACCGGCAATTGTGTGTGTGAGTGAGTGTGTGTGTGTGTGTGTGTGTGTGTGTGTGTGTGTGTGTGTGTGTGTGTGTGTGTGTGAATAGCAATCTCTGTGTGTTTGGTTGATGGAATATCCCCTGAGGGTGTGGTTATCACTAAATGTAGGTGTGTTCAACCCACTACACTGACCATTATCTACTGTACAACAGAATATGTCAGTCACCACATACCTATATACAAGACTCAGCACTATAAGCTGTGAGGCATTCGCATTCACTGTTACACAGACCTTGGAAATCTGAGTGGGTAGAAGAGTACCTTGCCCATTTTATGATTGATGTGTTATTACACTGCCATACCCTTGGACTTCCTGCAGGCCCACATCCTGGTGACACACAGATACCTAGGACACAAACAGAATATAAACTGTGAGAACACATTCACTCAGCATTACTAATGGCAAGAATGCACAGTGGCCAAAACTGGACACACACTCTGAGGTGTACCCCTTATCCATGCCAGATGACAGCACCTTATACAACATTACATAGCTACAATTCAGTATGGTCACCCTGTGCATCAGACCCATAGTTGCATGTCCCTGCATTGATAGTGTGGATGGCAGGATCTGGCACAGGCTTCATCATATCCACAGGGTGTTGTGTGGGTTTGCCAGAGGCCTAGGCTGTGCCATTTGGTTGACATTATGGGTATGTGTTTGGGATGTGGGAATGATATGGCCTATGCATGTTTGGTGCATGTGCGTGGATGTGACCTCTTTCCTGATTGTGATGTGTTATGTGTGTGTGTGTGTGTGTGTGTGTGTGTGTGTGTGTGTGTGTGTGTGTGTGTGTGTGTGTGTGTGTATGTGTGTGTGTATATCTGTGTGTGTGTGTCTGTCTGCACACAATCACTCCATGTGACTGCCCTATAGTGATGTTTTGTGGACAACTGTGGGCCATACATGGCAGGGTGTACAGTTCACCATCTCCGGCCATGGACATGGGAACTGGACCTGCCATGGGGTCTGACTGGCACCACCAGGACCAAGGCCTGAGGCAGTACAACCCCCAGATGGTGACTAATGTCTGCTGGATCCTCAACCCTGTTGGGACTGGCCAGGACCACGTGCCCATGGCCTGCTATTTTGTGTCATGGACAGCACACCACTCTCAGTACTGCTGGTGTCACTGCCACTATGGGAGAGTGATGGTGGACTCCACGTGGACTCCCAGCTGATTGTGGTGCTGAGCTATGTCCACGCAGCTGCTGCCTTTCCCCTGCCAAATGTTCAAGCATAGATATTCCATGGCTGATGAGTGCCCTGATCTCACCCAACCATCTATCCATGATCTCATTGCCCTCACTCCTGGCTGCAACAAGTTCCTGGAGACAGCCATGAGCACCAGGGAGATGGTCTGCCACAACCATCTGCAGTTGTCTGGTGTTCTGTTCATTACATGCCTGCGCATCCATTACAGCCCAGAACATATGCCTGGTAACTGCCGCATTGGCAGAACTTGCTACATGGGCTGGATGGGCAGCAATCCTCTTTTGACCACCCCTGCCTGTCTGCCTGTGTATGACCTCAACAGCAGTCTGGCTATGGCTAGTGGCTGGCTGCTCACTTGCCATAGTCTCCACACTTGCATGTCCTGTGCCTGCACCCAGCTGTCCTTTACTTATTGCCACTTGTGACAGGGAATGTGTGGGCATTGTGACCGTGTGCGGGGATGGGGTTGACAAAGGTGGAATGCCAACCGGTGGCACAGCTGCAGCCCATGACAACCCCATCTGTGCCACACTATGGTTGTCATTATGGTCAGAGTCACCAAACAAGCTAGTATCAGCTGTATAGCTGGAGGGACTGGGACCACCATGCCCTCCTGTGAGGAAAAGGCACGATATGTACATTAATAACATTATACAGTTTGCTATCATATAAACACACTCTCACACACTCTCACACACACATTCTCACACACTCACTCTCACACACTCAGTCTCTCTCTCACACACACACACACACACACACACACACACACACACACACACACACACACACACACTCACACACTCACACACCCAAAGTGTCCCACAGGCATTACACAGACCTCACATTAGGCAGAGGGTGACAGTCATGATACACACCCAGACCACAACAGACACACTCTAGACAGGCCCTCAACATCATGCAGTGCATACTTTTCAATTTAGTTTTACTACTACTTTACACCACTGGGATGTGTGAGTGTCTTTAGTAGGTGTTGAGCCTTCACCTAGAACACACTACACCCATGTAGACATCAGTGCTGTTCACCTGTATAGCACTGTGGCAAAACCTAGGGAACATAACTACAGGCTGTACAGAGTTTTCACAACTATTTTGATATGTGGGTCATACTCCCTGTCTGCTGCACATACGTCCTATGTTGGTCTGGTACATTACTGGTTTGACCAGTGGATTGGTGACCCTACTTTTAATGTCATACTATGATTTCCAGTTGTCATAACCTGCAGTACATTTATGTGAAAACAAGGGCATTTCCTCAAACAACGTCACAAACTGACAATGGATATAGTAAGTGTACACACCCCTCTTAACAAGCAAGGGTTTTCTGATATATCACATGAGACCACATGAATACTGCCATGAGATCTCCACCATTGCATATGATATGTAACCTGTGCATTCTAAATGAGAAACATACAGATCAGGTAGGGGTGGCATATTGTACATGTTAGTATTACAATAGCTGGCTTGCAGAAGGTGCACACCCATAAACCAATACTTTGGTAAAGCACCTGTTGCTCTCAATACAGCAGTCAGTCCTCTTGGGGTGGTGTTTCTCAGCATGGCAGATCTCAAGATGGCAATATTTGCAAACTCTCCCTTGACAAACAACTCCAAATATGTCAGATAGCAAGGCCATCCCCTGTGCACAGCACTTGTCAGGTCAACACACAGACTGTGTTTCATATGTAGGTGTGGCTTCTGGCTTGGTCACAGCAGACTGTTGATTGTGCTCTTGTGAATCCATCCTTTTGTTCATTTGGATGTAGGGTGTGGCCCATTGTTGTGTGCAATGTTGGGATACCTCCCCATCCACACCTATGTGGCAGACACCAGATAGATCATAACCACAAAGGACTGGTGTTTGGAAGTGGTCATAATACAATCCAAATTGGCTACAGCCCCAATTCAAGTTGGTGGACAGCAAACCGACAGGACACTGCCATCACCCTGCTTCACTGTGTGGGTAGTGCTGTTCTGCTGTTGTGCAGTGCTGTTACTGTCCCAAACTAACAT
The DNA here is from genome assembly GCF_019279795.1 of Protopterus annectens. Taxonomy (NCBI): domain Eukaryota; kingdom Metazoa; phylum Chordata; order Ceratodontiformes; family Protopteridae; genus Protopterus; species Protopterus annectens. Next base: position 1,303,826,034 of record NC_056726.1, read on the forward strand.
GACCAAATTGTACACAAAGAGAGTTCAACCCTGGTCTCATAACACCTTCACACATTTCCACACATGTGTTTTGAAAAGTTGATGTATTGTTGTCCAGACGTTACCCAGAACTGGCTGTTGTGTGTTGTGAGGAACAGCTGCTATCGTCAAAACACACCCTATACCCAAGACATGTGGAGTTCATGTAGGACTGTTGTCACATGTAGTACACACCCAGTACTTGGCAGAGATGTCTGATACCCCCTCACTTTTGCTGTATAGTTCCTGGCAGCACCCCTGGACATTTCTGGGATGACTTTCCCAACATATTTGTAAGGATGTCCACTTCTTCAAACTGACACCGTTGTACCATCTCTTGTAATATTTTGATGATTATCTGCACTATGTACCATGGCATAAGCAATGGTGTGTGCATGTGTCCATAGTGATCAATCCCTTTGCAGCATGTTAGGCAGTATGCGAACCATGGCTTTTGCTGTAGCAGGTAACTGTGGGTCTGTGTTGGGATAATCCTGGTATGTGATCTGACTGTTATATGCAGGTACTGCAGGAGTCCATGACTGATGGCAGGTGTGTACCCAATCTGATCAACTGCTGTGATTGTATCACACACTGATATACCCCAGTATGAGCTTCCTCCTGTCCACACATATGCATCTAGCTTCCTGGACTGTTTCCAATCCACATACGTTCGCCTGACAGAGTTGTATGTTTTACATTTGCATTGTACAGATTATAGGTCACATGACAGGTTGCATGGCTTTGGTCTTGTGTATTGCGCTCACATTGTCATATCTCACACATTCCTGGCATTGTGATGTGTGTGCATCTTTTATATGCACTGTCTCACAGTACTGTATACAACATGTCCTTACTATTGTCTGCACATTTTGGCAATCATTCTCCAGATGTTCTGCAATAACAGGTTTGTGAGTTATTCTACTGATATGTGACATCTCATGCAAATAGGCCCCTGTGATATCATGCAGTGAACCCCACCACAGGTGATCTTGCAGATGCATGCAATTTGCTGACTATAACAGTTCAGTGCATGGCCACATGCATGACCTTAAAATGCCTGGGGTACTGGTAAGGCACAACAGGAAGCTCTCATATTTACCAGCCTCAGGCAGCTGTGCCTCATGTTGAAGAGAGGTACCTAGGTAATGTGAGGGAGAGGTATTGTCAGCAGCTTCACAATAAAATCAAAAAACAAAAAACAGACAAACTACTGAAAAAGAATAAAAATGGCTTTGCAGATAAAAGAGCAGATCCAAAAATTATTTTACAACCTTTAATACGAGTGCTTTCGTCAGAGACAGTGCTCTGACTTCTTCAGACAAAGAAAAAACAACTACAGCATACAGCAAACTTTAAATACTGAACCAATTAATGAATTAACTCATTTTGTAATCTAAAGTTGCAGTCCTCTATTATTACATAAATACATAAAATCAATTTCTTATTTAAACATTATTAAAACCTTGTGTAAAATATAAATATGTGTTAAAAAAAAATATATATATATATATATATATATATATATATATATATATATATATATATATACACACATATATATATACACACATATATATATATATATATATATATATATATATATATATATATATATAAATCAATATGGATACTAAAAACACATTATATACACAAAAAAATGTATGAAAACAATATATATAAGCCTTAAATAAAAGGTTAATATTATTATATATATTATTTATAAATAACTTAAAATTTTAATAATTTGATGAACTACATATGTATGTCTATGAATACTTTATTTACCAGTATGATGAAAAAAGAGCAATTGTTTATAAAGGCTATTATCTACCAAGTGCTTTAAGCTTTAGGATGCATTTTAAAGATACGTATTCATTCAGGCCTGGTGGAATATATGCTGAGGTACGAATTTGCCATATAAGTTCTTTTTCCTCCAATTTTAATTCCCACGGACCACCTCTCATGTCTTGTACAACCTGTTCTAATACTGCAAAATGAAAATTATGTGTTGGGTTTTCAATAATATGTTTGGCCAATGCATTTGTAATCATTTTCTTACCTATACTATACTGATGTTCATATATACGTTGTTTAATCTTTCTTTCTGTTTTTCCTATATAGTATGCATTACATAGTCCGCATAAGGCCACATATACCACTCCCTTAGAATTGCAATTGCATTTGTCTCTAATAGTGTACTTCTTGTCATTAATATTCAATCTGTTGCCTGTTTTTATGAATTTACACTGTGCACAACAACCGCATTTGCTCATTCCAGTATTAATTTTGTATCCTTTTTTTCTGCATTTCCAATAAGCATTTGATGTTAGATCCCCTTCTATAGGTTAACCTGAGGGTCTAGCCCCATCACTTTATTTAAATTACAGTCCGCAGCAATTATACCCCAATTTTTAACTATGATGTTCCTAATAAATGTGGCATCCATAGAATAAGTAATTAGGAAATTGTTTCCAATACTAGACGTGTTATCACTGTTACTTACAGTCTGCGTAAAATTATCATATTGATAAACATCATAACCTTTATGAAGTATAGGTTTGAAGTGCCCTGATATTCGCTTAGAATGACTACTTGATTTCAGTTTTTAGAACTTCAAGTTGAAGTTCATAGTGTTTAATTAATAAATTTAAAAATTCAACCCCTTGATGGTCAAATAATGTTACCAACTCTTGATAGAATGGCGAATTCTTAATTAAACCCACAGGGTAACGCCACTGACATAGACCTTTAGGGATAATCTTATACCAGATACCAGGATGACATGTGTTTTATATGGGAGGGAGAAATATCTATTATTGAGACATTTATTGAAACCATGACTCAGATGACTAATTTCCTGGAATTCTCTTTTCAAATAAGAGTGGAATCCATCAATTTCTTGGATGTCAGATTAACAAAAGATGTAGTCTATAATAGATATAGGAGTACCATATACCGCAAGCCCACACATTCAAATGCATTTTTGTATTTCACGAGTAGTCATCCACATTATCAGAAGAAAGCAGTGGTGAAGGGGCAAGCAGTTAGAGCCGCAAGAATGGTGGCAGATAATGATGATTATAAAGCTGAATGTCAGCTTTTAACCACCATGTTCCTACGACAAGGGTATCCAGAGAATTTCCTTAATCGTATTTTTCAGGAAGTTGATTCTAAGTGAACATCAGGGCACTTCAAACCTATACTTCGTAAAGGTTATGATGTTTATCAATATGATAATTTTACGCAGACTGCAAGCAACAGTGATAACACATCTAGTATTGGAAACAATTTCCTAATTACTTATCCTATGGATGCTGCATTTATTAGGAACATCATAGTTAAAAATTGGAGTATAATTGCTGTGGATAGTAATTTAAATAAAGTGTTGGGGCTAGACCCCAGGTTAACCTATAGAAGGGGACCTAACATCAAATGCTTATTGGAAATGCAGAAAAAAGGATACAGAATTAATACTGGAATGAGTAAATGTGGTTGTTGTGCACAGTGTAAATTCATAAAAACAGGCAACAGATTGAATATTAATGACAAGAAGTACACTATTAGAGACAAATGCAATTGCAATTCTAAGGGAGTGGTATATGTGGCCTATGTAATGCATACTATATAGGAAAAACAGAAAGAAAGATTAAACAACGTATATATGAACATCGGTATAGTATAGGTAAGAAAATGATTACAAATGTATTGGCCAAACATATTATTGAAAACCCAACACATAATTTTCATTTTGCAGTATTAGAACAGGTTGTACAAGACATGAGAGGCGGTCCGTGGGAATTAAAATTGGAGGAAAAAGAACTTATGTTGCAAATTCGTACCTCAGCATATATTCCACCAGGCCTGAATGAATATGTATTTTTAAAATGCATCTTAAAGCTTAAAGCACTTGGTAGATAATAGCCTTTATAAACAATCGCTCTTTTTTCATCATACTGATAAATAAAGCATTCATGGACATACATATGTTGTTCATCAAATTATTAGAATTTTAAGTTATTCATAAATAATATATATAATAATATTAACCTTTTATTTAAGGCTTATATATATTGTTTTCATACATATTTATACATTTTTGTGTATATAATACATTTTTAGTATCCATACTGATTTATTTATATATATATATATATATATATGGTTCTACCTCACATAAACGAAACACCACAACACCGACAATGCAATCACCGACACCACATAACCGACAGTACAAAAACACGAAATCCCACATGCCCGACAACGAAATAACCGACGGTACACAAACACGAAACCTCATACACTTCACACACCACAATCAACAACCAAAACACATTCCCCGTCCAGAAACCACATACACAACACAAGCACACCAAAATCCATACAAACCCACACTAAACCTCACATACACAACTACCTACAACCCTAACCCAAACCCTAACCCTAAGGTCCGTCACTACCGCACACTTACCTGGACCGCTCCTAACCCTAACTCACTTATCCCCCTAACCCAAACACAATCACTACCGACACTTACCTGACCCGCTCCTAACCCTAACTCACTTATTCCGCCCTAACCCAAACACAATCACTACCGCACACTTACCTGACCCGCTCCTAACCCTAACTCACTTAACCCACCCCTATCCACACTTACCTTTTCGCACCCTAACGTCCGTCACTACCGCATACTTACACAGCCTTTTCCCATGTCGGCATCCTCGGTCGGTGCTTTCATCCGTCGGTCGGTCTTCTGCTTGTCGATCTTCTAGGTCCCGTCGTCGGTCTTCTGCGCTGTCGATCTTCTGGGGCTCGCGATTTCCTGTCGATGTTCGGTGTCGTTAAAGTGAGGTAGAACCATATATATATATATATATATATATATATATATATATATATATATATATATATATATATATATATATATATATAGATATAGATATATATATATATATATATATATATATATATATATATATATATATATATATATGCATTTTTAATATATATATATATATATATATATTTTTTAACACACATATTTATATTTTACGCAAGGTTTTAATACTGGTTTAATAATGTTTAAAAAGGAAATTGATTTTATGTATTTATGTAATAATAGAGGAATACAACTTTAAATATATTACAAAATGAGTTAATTAATTAATTGGTTCAGTATTTACAGTTTGCTGTGGTTGTTTTTTTCTTTGTCTGAAGAAGTCAGAGCACTGTCTCTGACAAAAGTGCTCACATTAAAGGTTGTAAAACGATTTTTGGATCCGCTCTTTTATCTGCAAAGCCATTTTTGTTCTTTTTCAGCTGCTTCACAATAGCCATTGGTCCAGGAGTAATGGTACATGTAGTCACAGGTACTGTCTACACTATGATATTACACTATTTGCTATTCTTCACCTGAAATGGGCACATGTGTGCATTACTAAACCTCACCCAGTGCTGTATTTTGCAATGACATCTGCATCTAAAGGCTAATACTGCACAGTTTAAATGTAACCTCAGTACACTGATGAGGACTTTTGCCTTACCTGGATGCCCCTCACCAGTTTCTGGGGTGGCACCCACCTCCATGACAGCTACATCTTGTTGTGGTTGTTTTCTGTGGACCACCCCAAGGTTGGCAAGCAGCTCCTCCATTGCTGTAAGTGGGAGCTCTCTGGCTGGCCCCCTACCAGTAACGGAATGGTCCCTCACCACTGCAGCAGCCCATTGCCATGCACGCTGAATCAGGTCAGTTGCTCTGTGCCTGACCTGTTTGTTCATGCGTCCATGGTTCCCCAAGGTGTTCACTCTCTGTGTGAGGTCTTCCCAGAGGGCTGTCCTCTCCCGCTGATGTTGGCGACTCCGACTGAAGAGGATATGGTAGTGTTCCAGAAAGGCTTCAGTTATAGGTTCATAGGTTCATAGGTTCATAGGTTCATACTAGGCTATCTGCCCTGGGGCAATTATAAGCCTAGCTTGATTCTGTATGGCTTACGCCACCCCTTGATTTGAGTATACTGTGCCCTTTTTAAGGTTTAGTTTACTGTGCCTCTGTCTAATACTGACACGGGAGTAATCCCTGGGACAAACCTATGATCCCCCATCCACTTATCGAGATTCTTCTTGAAGAGATTCAGTGAGGTGCTCTGCCTCACATGAACTGGAATTCTATTCCAGAGCGAAGGGAGCCTCTGGGTTATGAACCTGTCCCTCCAGCAAGTTCTATTTATTTCTGTGCTGAGGTTCAAGTCCCTCGAGCATGTGGCTCTAAGGGATTTAGATTTACTGAGGTGGAGCATGTCCATTAATTCTGGATTTGACATAGCTTTGTATGTCAGGCATAGATCGCCTCGAAGTAGGCGGTATGCAACTGAGTAGAGCTGGAGTTTTTAACTGAGCAGCATATGGCATCTGTTTGAGACCCTTGATCCTCTTGGTGAGATACTTATGGGGTCTTTCTAATTGCTGCAGGTGTCGGGTAAGGTACATCCCAAAAGGGGCATTGTATTCTATGATGGGCCTGATGAGGGATGAATAAAGGCACGATTACCTCTCTTGATCTAGATGTGAAACCCTTCGTGATGAGGTGGGCTATGTAGAAGGTCTTTCTAACCACTTTGGCAATGTGGTTTTCAAAGGAGAGATTGCTATCAACTTGGGTCCCCAGGTCCCTAATAACTTTCTCTGTACTTAATGGGTTTCCGCCTATGTGGTAATTTGTGGGCACATTGTTTTTGTCAAAGGGTATGACTATACATTTTTTGGCATTTAGCTTTAAACCATGGCACTGGCACCAGTTATCTGTCTCTGTGAGACCTTTTTGAAGGATGTTTGTGTCAGCTGGAGAGTTGATTATGGCGCCCAGTTTTCAATCATCAGCGAACTTGGTGAGCCATAGTCCTCCCACGTTTGCCTGTACCTCGGAAAAGTATATACCAAACAAGAGTGGTCCCAGGACAGAACCCTGTGGGACGCCACTTGTGACCGGTTTCGAGTCTGACATGGCTCCAGCAACTCTCACTCTGTGGGTTCTGTCTTTGAGCCAGTTTGCGACCCATCTTGTGACATAGGGGTTTATATTTAAGCTGGATAGCTTATCTATGATGCCCGAGTGGGGTATTGTGTCAAATGCCTTTGCAAGGTCCAGATAGGCTGTGTGGACTACCTTCCCTTCATCTATGGCTTTGGTGACTGTTTCAAAGAAGTCAACCAGGTTCAAAAGGCAGGATCTGCCCTTGACAAAGCTGAACTGGGTAGGATCTAGTGTCTGTAGGTCCCCAATGTCTTTGTTTATGAGCTCCATGATGATCCTCTCCATAGCCTTGCAGACTAAGCTAGTCAAGCTTATGGGGCGATAGTTTCCAGGGTCCGTAGAGGCTCCACCTTTGTGGAGTGGGACCACTGTTGCTGTACACCATTCTGTGGGCACATATCCTGTAGTAAGGCTGAGATTGTATAGCTGTTTTATTTGAGGGATTAGTTCCTCTTGTAGTCCATGTAGGATGCAACCTGGGACGCCATCTGGTCCCATGGAAGCAGTGTTTTTTGCTTTGGAGAGGGCAGCCTTCACCTGAGCATCTGAGATGTTTGGGAGGCAACACTCTGCCGGCATAGATACTTGCTCTTTTTGTGGGGAGGGGGTGGAGAAGTTTGCACTGAACCTGTCTGCCAGGATATTGGCGATGTCTGTGGGTTCAGTGTATTTTTTGTCGTTTAGAATCAACTCAGAACAAGTCTGGGAGTTGCATCCCAGGTTTATAACATAACTGAAAAAAGCCTTATGATTGTCTTTGGTGTCCTGTGCAATTTTTCTCTCGAAGCTGGCCTTGGAGGATTTTATGAGGGATCGTAATTTTTTGCTAGTTCTGATCAGAGATGCCTTCCCTATTAGGGATTTTGCTCTATCATGTAGTAGCTTCCTCCTTCTGTTGTACAGTTTATTTATGGCAGGGGTCCACCAGACTGGACGCCTGCCTTTGGATGATTGGGTCTTGTTTTTTTTTGGGATAGCATGATCCATGCATTCCTGGAGATGTCCGTAGAATGCATTTATATAGGATTCTGCAGTTTGGGCTGTAGTTTCCACTGGCCCTGGGGACTTGAAGGATTCCACTTCGGTTTTGAGAAGTGAGAAGTTCGCTTTTGAGAAGTTTTTCACTGTGGTTTTCTGGGCTGGGGGTGGGGTCGGGATGTGGACATCCAGTGAAATTAATTTATGGTCTGATCTTACCAATGAGGGATATACTTCTGGTGTGGAGCATAGAGTCCCCATGTTGGTAATGATCAGGTCTAGTATATTGTCCCCTCTTGTGGGAGTGGTAACTAGTTGTTCCATAGCATTTGAGTTTATAATTTCCAGGAATCTTTGGGCTAAGGTGCTGGGGCTTGAGTAGTGCTCCCAGTCAATGTTTGGGTAGTTGAAGTCACCCAATATAATGGTGTTTGGAGGGATCTTCATGTTCTCCAATGTTTTCAGGAAAGCCAAATGGGATTCCTGACTTTGAGAGGGTGGTCTGTAGGATGCTACAAACTGAAAAGCAGCCTTGTCTACTGTTAGTTGCACATGGATGGTCTCCGATACTTCGTGCAATGCCACTAACCTGGAGGTGTGGATATCCTTGATAAATATGGAAACTCCCCCTCCTTTTGTGGTTCGGTCCGGGTTTTGGGGCCGAAAAGCATGATACGAGGTATAGCCTGGTAGTGCTGGGGTGCTCTCTGGAGCCTTGAACCAGGTTTCTGTCACTGCACAGATATCGATGTTCTCCATACTGAGGAGAGCTTCGAGTGCGTGCATCTTGAGGTTAAGACTTCTGGCGTTTAGCAGCATTACCCTTAGTTTGTTGTTCCTTGTGCTGTCTATGGGGGTGGGTTTGACTTTTGAGCCTTGCCTAAAAAAGGCACTATGGGGGTGGCAAGAGTCTTTGCCAATATCCGAAAGCCCAGTGGTGACAGGTACAAGCCATCCCTAGCGAAGCAACGTGGCTTGTCGAGCATGTCATCCCAGGCTGACAGACACTGGATCCCCTTTGAATGACACCAAAATTTTAGCCAATTGTTAAAATCGATCATTTTGTCTTTGTACTGTGGCATCATTCTAGGTGAGGGTAAGATGCTGCTTAAGGTCAGGGTCATACCAGCCTGGGCTACATGATCAGAGAGCTCCTCAATGTCTCTTTTCATGTAGTCCAGGGAGGTACATCTCAGGTCATTCACACCAGCATGTACAATGACTGAGTCATATTTGTATTTGCTTTGGAGTGACCTGAGTGCTTGCGTTATGTGTCGGATCCTAGCACCCGACAGGCAGCTCACCGTGACCTTCTCTTTATTCAGCCTGGTGAGCGGGACGTCAGTGTGTCTGACAATAGAGTCACCTATAACAAGAGAATCAGGTATGTTATTCAGCCTTAAGGGCTGTGGCTGCTTGGCACACTGACTTTGTGGGTTATGTGTTGTGCGTGTTTTGTTTTGAGGTAACATTTGCTTGGATATCTGCTTTGGAGGTCTCTGTTGCTTAGGTAGATTTTTATTTAGAGCCTCCGAGTATGTTTTTGTGTATTTATGTGTTTGGTTCGTTGATGTGGTGTGACTATGTGATGCTGGAATTGTGTTATGTGAGGTTACCTTCTCCTCCTGACTGGTTACACCAGTTTTGAGATCAGAGAGCTCAGCCTCCAGTTTGGCTAAATAGTTGCATCTCTCACATATATTTGAACCTGTTTGGAGGAGGAGAGGGTTGTCCGTGTACATGAGACAGTTGTAACATTGCCTCAAAATTCCCAGATTCACCAGCTGGACTGGAGAGGAAACCATTGACTGACCTTTGGACATGCTAGAGTAACAGGGTAACTGAATTTAAGATGGACCAATAGAGGACAGGGTAATCGTAGAGAGTATAAGAGTAAGTAGTGCTTATGGTTTAATAGTGCTAACTTGTAGGATTACTTAATTGGACCAGTGAAGGGCCTTAGAATGAGAATATGGTGTTTAAATTGAGAGATAGAGCAGTTCTAAGGGAAAAAGTGAAGAGCAGACTTTGTGGAGCCAGGAATAGTTTAAACCCAATTAGGCGGCGCTGCCCATTGTTGCGCTATGCTCAAAAACACGCAAAACCGTGCAAAAGAGGGTTTTAAGAGAGGAAGATGAAGGAGTTTTGGAATTTACCCAAAATGGCCAATAAAACTACAGTTTCAAGTCAGTAACCACTCCCACAGGGGCAGGCAGGCTGCTCAATGTTTTTCACTGCCACTGATCAACAGAGAGACTTTCCTTTAGCCCAAGCAAAAAATGGCCTCACAGAAACTTACAAACAGTTCAAGAACAGCAAGCCTGTAACTGAACTTTTTTAAATCTCAGAAAAGTGGGAAAAAAGCAGATTTTTTTTTTGTTTTTTTTGGTTTTTCAGAGATAGCAGAGGTTAACAAATATCAACAAGTTATAACAGTGCAGTAAATGACCCCACACAAGAGTGCTAGGCCAAAGACAGATAAAATGCAAGTTTTGAGAAAAAAAACGATTTTAAAAATAAGTGCAAACAGGAAATTCAGTAAACAGCTCTAGGTTGTGCTCTAAATACAGTTACTAATGCAGAAATCAAATTTAACAAGCCAGAAAATGCTCAAAATAGGCGGCTATGCAGAAAAACTTAGCAAATAAACAGAGGAAAAATACTTAAAGTCTCAAAAGTGTCTTCTTTCTTCTCTCAGCATTTTCTCCTCTTGGTGGGTGCTTCACCAACAGCCAACAAGCCTGAAAAGATGCCAAAACCACGAGGCAACCAGGTTTTAAGAGAGGAAGATGAAGGAGTTTTGGAATTGACCCAAAATGGCCAATAAAACTACAGTTTCAAGTCAGTAACCACTCCCACAGGGGCAGGCAGGCTGTTCAATGTTTTTCACTGCCACTGATCAACAGAGAGACTTTCCTTTAGCCCAAGCAAAAAATGGCCTCACAGAAACTTACAAACAGTTCAAGAACAGCAAGCCTGTAACTGAACTTTTTTAAATCTCAGAAAAGTGGGAAAAAAGCAAGATTTTTTGTTTTTGTTTTTTCAGAGATAGCAGAGGTTAACAAGTATCAACAAGTTATAACAGTGCAGTAAATGACCCCACACAAGAGTGCTAGGCCAAAGACAGATAAAATGCAAGTTTTGAGAAAAAAAATGATTTTAAAAATAAGTGCAAACAGGAAATTCAGTCTCCTGGACATCATAGGCTGGACATCACACCTGAAAGACATAAACAGGGAAAAACACATCACAGGGCATCAGACGTTGTCCATAGTTCTTTACAGAGACAGCTCACTAGTAATGAGTATCAGTAGCCACAACATTACTTTAAATAATACACCAGTACCTAGCAGCATTGTATTGACATGCATAGCATTATGTGTAAGTAGGGAGTTTGCACCTGATTATTGGTAAGGGTAGGGGTGCATGTGGTGTGCATATCCTTCTATAGTGATGTTGAACCAGGGGGTGATATTTGACCTAAACATATCTGAAGCAGGTCATCTTTAGCTATGGTGTGTGTGTATGTGCTGTGGCTGTCCTCCATTACAGGGTGGGTTGGATAGTTGCCTGTGAGACCACAGACATATGTGGGGATGGCCTTCTGATTGCCCTCAGTGGATGTGTCCAATTTGTACTCATACTCAGCATTACATTAATGCACCTGTGACCTACTACGCTCAGTCAGACACAGGTTGACATGCTGCCCAGATGCTGCTCTTACACACGTGGTGGTGGAATGAAGAAGTACAGGGGAGTATGCATAGAAAGGTGTTGGCAAAGGAGAAGTGGGATTGACAGACAGATGTAGAGAGTAGACATGAGTATAAAGAGATGGGGTGCATGGCAAAGAGAGTGTTGGACATGGCTATGAATGGGGAGTCTGACATACAGATATGGAATCTGTGGTTGTATGTAATGTTGGATAGCACGGATGGTGTATAGGGCCTGTATCTATCGGCTAAACAGAGGCACATAGCTAGGAAGGATGTGCAGCACAAAAGGGTGATAAAGGAATCAGGAATCAGGATCAGCTGATGGCCTGTGCATGATTTGTAGTTCCACACTTGCTAATTCCATGTGGAACAGCTGTGGTATTATTCCTGTAGCCAATAGCTTGGAAACACAGTCCTATAACTGCATACCTCATGTAGGCGTCGACCCTTTCTTTCCCTGTGAGGAAGTTTTCATGCATGTGTGTTACACACAGCATCACAGAGGGTTGTTCTACTAACAACGTACGACAGAGACTGTGAAGACAGCCCAACTCACCAGGCACAATTGTTCCGGACACAGGGACAGACTGTGAGTATTGTTGTTATACAACTGAAGTACTGCTGGTTTGACAGGGTTTGTGTGGATATGGCTGCTCTACATGATTTGCAGTCTGAGAGTATTACGTGGTTGACATAGCTCAGACTGCCCAGAGTTTGTACTGTTATTATCAGTGTATTACTCACACATTTATTGAATTTGCAAGGCTAGTAGCATGCTCTGTAGGATAGCAGTCGGTAAATGGTAACATCCATGTTTGTTTCTGACTTCATATTGCTCAGAACAGATATGTTATAATAAACCCTGTTACACCAGCTACATTCTCAGTTTATAACAGCAATATCTTCATCCTGGACCTGTGTTTAGGTCTCTGTCCATGAGTATGTCAAACTTTGTCCATATATCATGCAGTAAGAGACATACAGATATGGTATATCATTACCTAGTGACGTAATTTGTAATATCATCCCAGTTAGGTATCAGACTGACAGACATTTTATGTGTAAGAGGCCTTGTATATGATGACAAGTCCTGGACATTCTTTGGGAGTGTGTGCAGTAGGGAGGTCTTTGTATTTCTGGCTATTGTTGACAGACTGTCAGGATTGTGCAGCAGTGTATTGTGAATATGTTATTTCTTGTGTGGGGGCGGGGTTGAGGTAGATGTAAGTGTTATGTTTCCTTTTCTATCTGCCTTTGCATGCAGATCCAGTTTCTGGTGCTCTATCAAGTGTTATATTTTTGTAGGGTAAGACTATGACATGTCTCATAACACAGTCAGGCATCATACTACACTGTGTATTCGGCCATTATATGTAGGGGTATTGTGTGAGTGTCAAACATGCTGACAGTTTCGTTCACACACTCCTTATACTGTATGCACTTTCACACTGGTGTCTGTTTCTCAGTGCTGTTACATACCAGGAGTGCCTGGTATATTTGCAATTACACATGTATTCCCTCATAGCAAGATTTTCTTTTGTTGTGTCACTCTGCCTGTAGTTTGGATATTGCTTGGTGACATGGTTAGCAACTCAGTGTATTTTCCCTAATGTGATGTTATGTCCAGATATTTGGCAGATGTGTAGTGTTGGCTGGCCCCCATAAGCGTTGTGTATGTCTCACACATCAGTGGGTGATGCGAAGATTTACATGACTAACTCCTGGGAAGTCACTGGGTTTTGGACTTGTGCTACGCCACTCAATAGATGTTGGAACAGACAGGAGGGGGTTACTGCATCACATGTGTCAGCTCATCTATACCAGTATGTCAGATATGTCCACAATTTCATGCCCCCCCCCCCTTTGCCAAGTTTAGTTGTGCTTTCTTGCACTAAGCTGTTCTGAGCATACCTGTCACTGGCCAGATTGTTCCACACTGTCCACATTTATTGCCCATATTTCTGGTCTGTTGAACATTATCATTTTATCCCTTCCTGTGGTGAATCACTCTGATCATCTGGGGATGTCTGTCAGTATACGATGACATACATTACAGTTTCATAACTGACAACCTTCTGAACATGTATACTGAAATGCATCCTGTTCTTGTAGCAACATTCTGCATTTATACCTGCAGGATGTACATTGTGTCCCTAGTGTTGGTCCATTGCCCCCCCCCCCCATTTTGCAGCTTTTGTCCAGATCTCTTGCACTTAAGGGTGGGGAGGTATGGTGCTGGGTATAACTGCAGTACATGTTATGCATATATATATATATATATATATATATATATATATATATATATATATATATATATATATATATTATGTTAATATATATTCATCCTTGTATAGCTATAGTTCTGTATATATATTTTTTAATATATGATTATTGATATATCAGTATATTTTTGTTTGATATCTACACATTATATTATTTTATGATATATATGTACATATTATATATGTGTAATTTAGTGTGTACAGCTACAGGTATCTGATGTATACACTTTTCATATTTATCTATCACCATACACATCTATATCTATATATTTATATATTATAAACATGCTGGTTCCAGAGTGTTTGTTCCATAGTATGCTATACCTTTATTGAATGATGTATTTAAGAAAAACACTCAGTAGTACAGCTCTGATGGAGTAGTGGTACATTTCTCTGACGGTGGTGTACAGGTCCTGGGTTCAAGAGTGGGCAAGGCTGATTGTTTTGTTGCTATGCAGAACAAAGGCTGTTAGATACAGAGTGTTTAAGGCACTTTTAAGCAGTTGTGCACAGGTTTACACAGCGGTAAGCAATGCTAACATCCGGTTAAATATACTTACAGACAGCCTTAAAAGTGCTTAATATGTGTAGGCATTGCTTACAGCCACGCAAACAGGCTTAATCCCACTTACTACTGCTTAAAAGTGCTTACTCCTGCTTACCCCTGGGCTAATTTCTTTACAAGAAAAGAAAAAAGGGGTGAAAGGAAAGTGGTTAAAAAGGGGGCATGCAGAGGGAAAGACAATAGAGAAAGTAGCTAGGATTGTGCATGATGGGTGTAGGGAAGGTCCATAGCTGTCCATTTCTTCTACAGCAACAGCTGTACATATACACTGAATTTGGAGGTAGATTTGGACACTCAAACCCCTGAGGGAGGGGTGATGACAACAATAATGTGTTGTGAAGCCAATTAGACTAGATTACGTGTCCAGTGGGCACGTGTGCAAAATGGATAGCTATGTATGGGGTGATTTTCTTTTGGAGGGGGGGACAGATTGCCCTTTTCATTTTAAGGTGAGAGTGGGATATTGTGGAAGGATAGTAAGTATATTTGGGGAGGTAGGTTGGATAGAAAGATGGACAAGACAGACAAGACAGCATACAGGGGCAGTATATGACACATGTGGTGGCAAACACCTTGGATGGGGAGGGGTGTTTAGAATTCAGAAGCCCATGGGCCCCCAAATGGAAACAGTGGGACTGAGGTCCCCACCCATAGGCAGTCACCACTGCACCTTCACGACCCCATAGGTGGCTGTGCTGGGGGCTGAGCAGGAGGGGCAGGCTGACCTCTAATTGCACCATGTGGCCCTCAAGCTGGCATAGCAGATCTCCAAACTCCTTTCGTAGCTCACTACGCACCAAACTCCAAGCCTGGCTTCGGGTGACAGGATCCTGTCCATGCCCACTCCCGGGAGGGATGAGCCCCATCCCCTGAGGTGGTTCCACCCAGAGGTGGTGCAGAACCAGCAGATGAGGAGGTCCCAGGGTGGGTCCCAGATGTGCTGGGGTCCAGTGCCATGGCCAGATGAGGTGGGAGAGGTGGGTTCGCTGGGACCGGCCTTCCCAAACGTGCTATGGTGTTACAGATTTAGAACATATGTGGATTAGTAATAGTCAACACAATCCAGGATTAGTTATAACAGCATTCATAGATATTCTCATTAACTCAAAACAACAGATTTGGAACAGTTGCATAGCAAACAGAACACATGCATATATGGAACCACAGTGGTCATTATAACATCACGCAGGTTACATTGATAGCAACAGGCCACCAATAATAATATTTGAACATGGAACATTATTAGAAACACATTTCAATATTTGTTGAACAGTAGGACGTATGTCCCTAGATTTGGTGTAAACATACCCATTGATTTGTGTGTTTAGATTATTGTTGCAGATATGGTGGGGGGAGAAAGAGATGTCAATTAACAACTTGTATATCCTTGCAGTACTCACAACTTTAATGATCATTGCTCTAATCATTACTCTACAGGTATTATTACAATACCCTATGGCCTTGGTTTGGGCAGTGGTATGTTTATATACAGTGTATACTTCAACTGTCTTATAGCTAAATTCTACTTCTCTTACCTGGTAGACCTGTGGAGGGAATGTTTGTTAACACTACCTGACTGTTTCTACACATATTCCCAGATTCCTAGTTAAAATTATGCACATACATCTCAGTCTCTTAATGCACAATATCTGGACAAAGCTTGACAATATGGGGTACAAATATGGACATATTTTGAATATTGTTCTTATAAACTTTTAGACAGTTGCTAGAGTAACAGGATTTGTTTTAATATACATTTTCTGAAGGATTTGAAGTCTGACACTCAAATGCATGTCATTATTTGGTGACTACAATCCTGAGATCATCCCAGTGATTTGCCAGGAAAAAAGAGGGACAGGCCAAAAATATAAGCCAAATATTTGGACATTCTGGGAAAATCTATACAGTTGAGAGGTATGATTATGCACACAGCTTACTACCACTCCCAGGATTTGCACCATGGCTGTGTCTGCTAAAAAATACAATTTCTGTTTCATCAGAGTGAGCTATTTAAAAAATGCTGTTTGTTCCTTCAGTGTTACCTAAGTCTCTCTTGGTTGTACAATCCGACCCTGTAATTACAACAGTCTTATACAGACATTCCTAGACATATTTTTATGTAGCACAGTGTGAGAAACAGTGGTTGACACAACAGTACTATTCTGATATTAGATATTGATGAATGCGGCATGTCAGACCATACAATACCAGAGTAAACATAACCAGTCCAGGATTAAAACTTTATTGCCAGGCAGTTACAGTTTTCTTTTCTGAAAGACCTGTGAGGGGAATGTTTGTTAACACTACCTGACTGTTTCTACACATATTCCCAGATTCCTAGTTAAAATTGTTATGTATATAGCTTACTACCACTCCCAGGATTCAAACCATGGCTGTGTGTGCTAAAAATACAACAATTTGTGTTTCATCAGAGTGAGCTATTTATAAACTGCTGTCTGTTCCTTCAGTGTTTTCTGTCTAATTCTCTCTTTGTTGTACAATCAGACCTTGTACTTACAACAGTCTTATACAGACATTCCTAGACATATTTTATGTAGCACAGAGAATGCAACACTAAATGCCATACAATACCAGAGTAAACACAACCAGTCCAGGATTTAGAACTTTATTTCCAGGCAGTTACGGTTTTATTTTCACTTATATGGGACTATTACTGTCATATTGTCTGGTTTATTCACTTCAACCCATACACAGGTTTTATATTGCCAGGTGACTTTGTTCTACTTTATATTTATTTGGTATGACTACTACAAGCAGGATTGTTACTCACAAGCCTCACGACACAGTCTTTGCAACCTACTGGCAAAGGCTTCCTGATTCATAGCCCGCTCAGCTGCAGCTGTAAAGGGAATAGAGAAATATTTAGGCATACCTCTCCATCACATACACAGGCTGGACTTTGTTAAACAGTTATTGATATGAATACTTACACACTGCTGGGACATCATCCCTCTGTCTTGCTTCTAGGACCCACTCATCCAAGAGCTCCCTCTTCCTCTGCTTCAAGTCGGCATAATGGTACCGGACCTGCTCACCAGTCTGAGGGATACCAGTGGCACTGATGAGATCATGGCTGAAATGGTACCAGGCTTCCACTTTATATTGGGAGCCCTGGTACTGGCCCTGCAGCAGTCTCTCATCATGGTTACTTACCAGGAGTCCTACCATGACCTTGGACTCTAGCGCTGCACCTGGAAGTGCATGTCTTCACCAACACCTGCCATACTGCCTACAATAGGAAGCTGCAACCAGTTATGAGCTGTATTCCCATCTGCAGGGTTTAAATACAACCAATTTCCCACCCTTTACCATGATTGGATGGTTTTGAATATGCTGCGCTAATCTAAGCTACAGGCAAACCTGCTTAGCTAAGGTTGGCAGTGCTTAAAGGGGCAGGTTCAGCACTGCTTACCAATAGGCAAATTCACTTAGCTGGGCTACTCATTGCTTAGCAGTCATATTTACACAATGCTTACACCTGGTAAGAAAAGCTATGCAATGCTTAGCAGTGGTTATTTTTTATTTTATAGACAATCTGCTGTATGGGATTGATTCATAATTCATTACATATTGTAAATTTGTTTACTGTCCCTGACATCTCCCAAGGTGCTTTCATTACATTTATTCACGTGTGACTATACTGTATGAGGCACTTGTGTTTATATGGGGGTTTCACAACTTTATTAAACTGACACCTCACATCTGGACCTACTACAGTACTCTGGTTAACAAATATTTGTTATTTAGTAGCTAATTATAAAAAAAAAATCTTTATGTACTGCTTTCACATGTAAAATGCAAATTGGTTGCAGTATGGATCAAACCAGGAAGGGCTGTTTACAAAGCATACACTTTAACCACAACACTATTGCAGTACTGCTTATGTTGGATGTATCTTGCTATTTAACTTCTTGTGTTGTTTAAGCCGGACTAAGCCTAGCTAAGCAATGGGCGCACCCAAACAGCTATGCTTAAATTTTATTGCATGTATAAAAAAAATTATTTCTTGTGCTTTTTTATTTGTACCCTTTAGAATATCCATGCTAATGCTGAACCTGTTATTCTATCCACTTTTTGCTTTGTGGAACAATTGTTCCTTATGGCTTTGCCCACATTCCTTACTCTGACAGATTTGAAGGTGTACACTATGTGCTTATGCTAAATCTGTCATTCTATCAACTTTTGCCTTGGTAGGGACGATTGTCCCTTATGGCTTTGACCAGACTTATTACCCTGATGGGTTGGGGGTGTTACAAGCATTCTCACTTATTTTAAATTGCCAAACAGCAATTCTGGTGTGCAGGGAGCATGTGTATTTTGAGAGTATTGTTCTCAGACACACCCCCTGCACTTGTACACAGAACCATGTCCGTTTTGCAGCAAGGCAGTACACCTTCATGAATATGCATGGTGCACTGCCATGCTGCATGGGAACGGTCCCTTCCATGTAGGAATAAACTATTCCTGCACGGAAGTTTACTGAATCCTGGGGTATATCTTTAATGAACGACTTCTTTGCACCAACTGAATCTCTGTTAATGGAAGAAATTATGAAAATGGAGAATGAACTTGTCAGCAGTTCTTGCTTTAATGTTATGCTTAATTCCTACCAACAAATGCTGGATATAGGCTGCAAGCACTAGATAATAGGCTGGAATCTACAAAGAAACAAAAATGATTGCGAGATATGAATGAATAAAGCAGAGCGTATTTTCTCCTGCTGAAGGAAGAGCATCAAAATGTGATACAACAAACAAAAAAGGGGGAAATGTATCAACTTGATCTTAATACACTAGAAAATATGCCAAGTACTAGCCAAGCAGTGAAAAATAATAAGCAATTCGAGCCATTAGTTCAGTCAGTGGTATCTCAAGAAATGGACAGTAATTCTCTTACCATACTGATTGATAGTACCAACTAGTGGGACTGAAGGCATCAATGAATATTCATCAGAAGAATAATGAGACCCTAAAAGACATAGGGGCATCAGTGGACATCAGCTCTACATCGTCTAATGATTGGTAGCAGAAAAATGGTATGAATTCAACTGAAAAAGGAATGATGTTTTTTTCCAAGGTTCAAACACCATTCTGGTTAGAAATACCAGAGAAAGTAAAGACCTACCAACAAAAACAGCAAATACGTCATTTGCTACAGCGACAGATGAGCAATACCAGTAAAAGGAAGAACAGCAGCCCCTTTCTTCAGAAGAAGGCAGTGCGATGCTAAAAGAAAAAGAAAGAACTGCAGGTATTATAAATAATTCTGACTGTAAGCTATCTCCTTCCCAAATAACTTTAATGCAGAAGGGGCTTAAGTTTATTCCTACTTGTTCAGATGATATTGTGAATACATTGACTTATTTAAAAATTTTTGTGAGGACATTGAACCTTAAACTCACATTTAGAGATGCTAGAAGTATTAATAATGTATCTATGTGTAAGAAAAAAGCATGTTTCCGCCAAATAGTTTTCCTGTAGTAACATCTTTTCATGACAAATGTGAAAAGGAATTGAGGGATTTATATGAAAGTAAAGCAAAGAAAAAGTATTACAATTTGACAGCTGTTGAGCATGAAGCACTGAAACAGTTGGAAGATAATGAAAAAAATTATAAAGCAGGCAGATAAGGGTGGTGCAACTGTTATAATGAATAGAGCAAATTATATGTTAACAATGCAAGCTCTTCTGGATGATGCAAACACTTTTAAGAAAATAAGTGTAATGGATGTTAAGAAATGTATAAGTGAATACAATATGCTTATTTATGATATACAACTTACTAACAGTGTAAGTATAGAGCTGTTTAACTTTGTCACCATTCCTTGTCCAAAAACACCAGTAATTTATGGAATACCAAGGATCCATAAATCTTGAACCCAGCCACCCATGAGACCTATAGTTACAGGGGAGAGGCTGGGTAACAGGACCTATTTCTATATACTTGCAAGAATGTTTAAGTAAGTATTTACCAGAGAATCAGAGTTATATAAGAGACACAAATGACTTCTTGATCAAGCTGAGAGAATAGAACATAATGAATAAATGTAATGAATTTATGTTTGTAACATTGGATATTAACTCATTATTTACTGTAATTCCAAATGAATATGGCACAGAAGCAATATGGGCTTATTTAAATAAAGAAACAACTAAGCCAGCTAATGAAATAGAAACTATCTGTCTCTTATTAGACCTGGTATTAACTAAAAATGTATTTTTATTTAATGAGTGACCGTATATACAGATAGCTGGAGTAGTCATGGGCATACCTCTCAACCTCCAGATCAGAGAATCAGGGACAAAGGACCTTAAAATCAGGGACATTCAGGGGCACATAATTAACATAAGATATGCATATTTAAATAAATGCATTAATGGGCACGCCCACCCATTCATTCAATTACACAAAGACAGAGCATCATTTTAAGCATTTTTTATTAGAGAATTATATACATTGACACATCAAAATGAATAAGCTAGTGACGACCAGCGACAGCAAGTTATAATCCTATACATTATTGGGTCCTAACAAGTTCAGGAGGCTAGATAACAGAAAAATGTATTCCCACTAATACAGAAAGGGAGGCAGCTTGCTTGGATACT
The DNA here is from genome assembly GCF_019279795.1 of Protopterus annectens. NCBI lineage: Eukaryota > Metazoa > Chordata > Ceratodontiformes > Protopteridae > Protopterus > Protopterus annectens. The sequence goes on from NC_056726.1 coordinate 1,303,847,249, forward strand.
ACCAGAGCTCTCAAAATCACCTAGAAACCCACAATATGCACTGCAGTCCTGTCCCAAGGTCCACAAATGCTCAGCTGTTACAATAAATTAAGAAATGGCCACACTGTAGCACCACTGTCCGCAACTTCTACATCTTGGAAGGAAATGCTGCAATGCACCCAGAGAAAGAGGGAAGCAAGCTTGGGTGATACTGAAAGTCTGAAACAGGAATGGAAATCGGTAAACAAATGAACATCATGAAGAAGCAAATAATGGATAAACAAACTATGATCATGAATAAACGAACAATGTGCTAGAACTACAAAGAATGCAAGCTAAATAATCTCTGCTAGTCCCACAACTAATCTAACTTAGACTTCTACCTGTCACACTTCTCATGCTACCGCAGTAAACTTGCTTTCAGGGACAAATCCAGAAATAATCAGGGACACTTGTAAAATATTAGTACTGTTAACCTGAGACACTGGCAGAATAAGAGTATGTGAACTAATATACATTTGCTGAAGTAAAATAAGTTTATAACTCTAATTGCTGTCAATATCTGTGCCTCAAACAAGGAACACTACATTCACAGTTATTGTGGATTGTTTTGACCACGGTTCTCAACCTTAATGCACTCCAAACAGAAACACAGCCTCTCATAATATGTAACAAATGGGCAAATTAACAGCAACCAATAACTTAAATTAGCAAGCTCATATAGTGGCTGAAAAATACAATTTTTTCCTAAAAAAAATTATTTTGCTTAATAAACATGATTCTGTTCTCTTTGCCATGGATATTGGTTAAAAATACTGAATGTGTGACATACCCTTTCAATGTAGAACTTTGAGGGACATTAACTTTTTAAGTGGTATGTAACCAAACTTAAAATACCTGGTGCTGCTTAAGAGAACGTTTACTGGTCAGTTTTTGTTTTCCAATAAATGTAAGGTATTGCCTGTTTATATCTAAAACAAAAACACCAGAGCTATGAGGGTATCTTACCTTTCCAAGTGTAAGCAATTATGTGGGCGTGTGCCTGATAGGCAGATGGTCAGCATGCACTATACTATATGCCAGATCAGAAGGTAAAAAAACTGTACATAGGAACATGATTGGTCCCAAACAGCACCCCAAACTACCCGGAAATAAACAGGAAAAAGGCAGCTTAAACTTCCATTAGTCATGAAAACACAAAACTAGAATCCTGACATCTAGAAATCAACACTAAACTGTAACCTAGTCACCACTCTGTCAGCAGCAATAGAAGAGGAGATGGTGTGCTCTCTGTTCACATCATTTACCTTCCTTAAATGTGGAAAATCATATAAAATATTACTGCCACACCACATGCATTTAAAAAAAAACATCTCCTGACTCCAACTGCACAAGAATGAAAACCAAATACTGACTATAAACTACTACAAACTCTAGTCTTTCTTAACTGACAAGATAGTTGTACAACACAATTTATTCAACTGTACATGGTCGAAAACCAAATACTGACTCTAAACTACTACAAACTCTAGTCTTTCTTAACTAACAAGATAGTTATGCCACAACACGATTTATTCAATATTAGCTAATAAATAATCCTAAACTTAACCCCCCCATCTACAGTACACCCTTACCCTACACTTCAGCTAGAGCAGTTTACTTACCTGTAAAATAAAGTAGTGTGAGAAATAAAATCCTCAATTGCACTCACATCACGAACCAGAAGACTTCAGACCTATTCTGGGAAGAATTACGAATCCACCATGACAAGCTGCTGCTAAATTCCCTTTCAAGATCGGATCCACACCACGGCCACGACTCAACTCAGTCCAATTGCACCATGGCTGTCTGTCTCTCCCTCACTCAATTTTCTCTCGACTGACTGATCTCCTCTCTCCCAAGTCACTCCCTCCAACGTGGGCTGTCGTCATGCTGATTTGCTGATGCTGCTGTCTTGATATGCGGACTGAGTGGACCTAATTGAGCACTTCATCCATACCAGGTCCACCACAGCCTCTTCTGCACAACAGGAAATAAAGCATGCAAAACGTGCAGTAAAGCAATGGTCTGATTGGTTGAAATGTCTACAGCCAGAACAGAGCATGCTTTACTGTAGATCTCAGGTGTACTTGCACCCAAATTGGGCACTTGGGAAAGCATGCTTATTTAAGCTTAAAAACGGGCGCTCCCGGTTAATTCGGTATGATTGAGAGCTATGGTCATGGGTACCCCCATTGAAAATACTTATGAAAATTTTGTTATGCATCAGTGGGAAAAATCAATTGCATTTAATAATGAGCAAGCTATGAATAACAGGGTTCTGTTTTATTGAAGATTTGTTGATGATTGCCTCCTAATATGGAATGGTACTGAACAAATGCTGTATGAATATGTGGAATATTTAGAGAGTACCACTGCATTTTTAGAGTCAAAAAGCAAGGTTCAGCTGAAAGAATTTCCTTTTTGGATGTACTACTTGAAAAGAAAAGGAATGTAACTGTAACAAGTGTTCATAAAAAGGAAGCGCAAGTTAATTGGTATGTGCATAAAGAGAGCATGCACCCCCACATTTTTAAAGGAATAGTGAAAGCACAACTTATTAGAACAAGTAGGTTAAATACTAGTGACAGCAAATGCAAGCTGCAGATGACTGAACTGTTAAATGAATTTATGGAGAGAAGATATGCAAAATCTATGGTAGATGAGCTAGTAAATTAAGTTTTTAATAGTAGAACAGGACTAATAAAGCCTATTTTTAATAGTGACTATACCTGTAGCATAGTGAATAAAGAAGAAAATAAGGTTAGAGATCTAACTACTTATAATACTAAGACTATGGAAGTAATGAAAATTATTGATAATAATTAGAATATTTTGATGGCTATACCAGGACTACATCAGATACTTCATAATAAGACTGATTTTATATATAGGAATTTAAAGAAATTAAAAATGCGATTGTGCTATAAAGATTTTAGGCATCAGAAGAGAGCTCAGAAAATATATACAACAGACACACACCCATGTTTGAACTGCAGCAGCTGTACTGATATTCTTATGAAGGACAATAATACGTACATCCATCCAGTTTCAAATAAAAAATATTTTTTAAATGTACAGCAACATGCAATACTACATATGTAATATATCTTGCTACCTGCCTAAAATGCCCCTCATTTTATGTTGGGAAAAGTACAAGGAAACTAAAGGAAAGAATAATAGAACATAAGTCAGAGATACGTAGACAAATACAGCAGAATGCGTTAAGTAAGCATATTTTGGAGAAAGGTAGTTAGTACACCTTCAGATTTAGGGTAATGGAAACAGTGTATAAGCAAGTAAGAGGGGGTGATTTTAATAACCTTCTGGAGAATAAAGAATATGCATGGATCTTAAGACTGCAAGCAAATGTGTTACCAGGGTTGAATAACATGGTTAGTATTAAGCCAGTTTTAGCAACTAGACAAATGCAATTGCACTAGGTATTTAAATGTGTGTATATACATATATTTGTACTTTTTTGTATATGTGCAAATAATTTGAACATGTAAAAATGTTTGTGATAAGTATTTAATTAGACTGATAGATTTATTAAGTATATGGTTCTAGTATGTATTTATAAACTGAGCTTAAAGTATATCTGAGTACTTTTTAAGGAAGCTTTTTAAGGAACTGCTATATTTCTAAGCTAAACTGTTAATTGAATTATTGTAGAGATGATGTGATTAGCTGGCCGTGCTCACATGATTTTTAGTCTTGGTTTACAAAAACTGAAAGGAAGCTACAGACTGTATAATGCACTGAAGAAGGATTTATATCTGAAAGCTTTGCTGTAATAAAGTACTGACATTCTTGGAGTTGGAATTTTTTTTGTTATTCAGCTTTTATTTTCTAACTTCTGATTTATCACTACATCAGTCTTTGGTCTTAAGTATTATGTATCTTCACAGCAGGGGCAGCTCGTCCTATCGGACTGCCGGACTGCAGCCCTCCCACCTAGAAAATAGCAAAAAAAAATCTGTAAACACAAAAACAAAGACTGCCTTTATCAGCAGTCCTGATATGGACACATAGGTACCCATCAATCATTGCTGTGAGGTACCAGGAATCTGTGCGGTGATGACCGCACAGAACAGAGGAGGTCCGGACTGCTTCAGCCGCAGTCAGGACCAATGAGGAGGACTGAGCTGCTCTCACGGGACTGTTTCATTGCGCGGGCTTCGGGTAGGTGTTTGGATTGTGGGCTTGCTGTTCGGTTGGTCAGTCGGATCATCGCTGGGCTTGCTTGGATCTGTGGCTTGGTCACTGGGCTTGCTTGGATCAGTCAGTGGCTTGCTGTTCAGTTGGTCAGTTGGATCGTCGCTGGGCTTACTTTTCAGTCAGGTAGGTGAAGGGCTGTGTGTGTGTGTGTGTGTGTGTGTGTGTGTGTGTGTGTGTGTGTGTGTGTGTGTGTGTGTGTGTGTGTGTGTGTGTGTGTGTGTGTGTGTGTGTGTGTGTGTGTGTGTGTGTGTGTGTGTGTGTGTGTGTGTGTGTGTTTCTTATATCTGTAAATAGAGGCTTGAAAAAAGACATGTGAAGACTCGGACTGCTGAGCTGTTAACAGATTTCTTAGCATGGGGTAAATAGTAAAACTAGAGAAGGCGGTCTGTTAGCACATAATGGGTTAGTAAGTGGCAAGCATTAAGAAGGAAACAACATCAATGTCCGCATAGTCCTGAAAATATAACTGTTCTATAGATTTTGATACAAGCAGTTTGTTTCCTTTCTATTTTAATGCTCTGCAAAAAGGAATAACTGGAAATTTGAAGCTGTTGGCTTTATGTTGTCTAAAGATGTGGATGGCAACACCATCTGTCATTCATGTTAGTTATCGTTTTACGGTCCTTGATGACAACATGCTACAATCGGGTGTTTATCTGCAATGGAATGGACAATCTGGAGACTGGAATGTCAACAAGCACAGCACCAGTATTTTAGAATATTGCCACAAACTGAAATGAATGCTAAAGACAATGAGCTCATCTTCTGTTAGATATGGTTCATGGCAAGCATCCCTGCACACCAAACATAGATGTCTGTGCCCCCAACTACAACTACTACTTAATTATTATTGCTCTAAGGTCACCCAGTCTTAGACATGAGTGCAGGATCTGGGTTTAAAGAAAGTTGTATGTTACAGTGGCAAATATATAGGGGATCCAACCACAAAAGACCCTAGCAAAAAATAAACCTGTCTGCACAAACTTATTAGAAAACTTCCATTTAATAAAGCATCATGGGATACATGCAAATTCTCCCTGAAAAATATAAATGTTTTAGCAATCTGCCTCTGTGTCTGCCTCTGAGGCAAACCTATATGAGGCTTCTTATTAAGGCTCTTCAAAACACAGCATGAATTTCCATTTATACTGATGAGCACAAATAACAATGAGAAACATCTATACCTACTATGCTCTGAAATGTTGGCTTCAATACATTATTAAAGAATGGTGTATCACTTTGTGTATTCACGGCCCAGTGCAACAAAGCACTTTTATTTTACTTTATTGTTTTTGGGGATGGGATCTGTACATCTCCTATGATGCACCGATAAAAGAAGAGTTACCTAATTTTGGTATTGATCTTTCTGTGTAGCTAGGATCTTTCCAGATGGGTCCTGTCTGAGTCTGCTGCAGGACTTGCTTTGTTTTTTGTTTCTTTTGTAAGCATCAACTACTCAAATATCAGCTCACATATATAGTTAACAAAATACAATATATAATTAAAGGCATACATCTGATAAAAAATAACTGAATTCCGGACTTAATAAAGAGACCTGAGTAGAATTCCAGACTTAATAAAGAGACCTGAGTAGAAAGTTTGAGATAAAATGAATAAAAAGATTTTTGATATATCTTTTTCATTACTACACAGCTCTGCACATATTTTCAGGTAAACATAGTATAGAAAAAGTGTTTTTCAACAGAAATTCAGTCACATTTAAAGCCAGCCAAATGCAGCACAGACTGTTTTCCAAGAAACATTCTGCAGAATGTGTTGGCATCTGTGTTAAATAAATCTGGTTACACAAATCATCTGCACTGCAGCAGTCAGAGTTTCAGTGGTCTGCTTTTCTCTACAGGCACAAATGCATGTTTAAAAGTAAAAGTAGATGGTAGGTAATCAAAAATTCTGGTCTTCTAATAGTTAGTGGGATTTTTCCACTGTGCCTGCATTTTGCCTGCTCCCACTTATTGAAACTACTCCTTGTGAAAGAGTGATATGATATTCAATATTTTGTCTTGGCGATGCAATAATTTACACTCTTGCCTCACAGCATTAGGTTCTCCAGTTTAATTCATAGCTGTGGTGTGGCTATATTTGTCTGAGTTCTTCACAGCCTTTGGTTTCTACTACATCCAAAGGATATACAGACAGGTAAACTGGTGCAACATTAAACTACCTAGAATTGTGTGTTTCACATTATACAGTAAAGACCTCCAGAGGCATAGTGAACTGTGAATCAGCACATAACTCTGGGTTCTAGAGAGATACAGCACTAGTATGAAAGGCAATAAACACATTCTGGAAGACTTTGAGTATCAATGAGACCAGGGTGATTGAGGTATTACCTCTTTTCCTGAACCCTGACAGGTGAGAAGATGGCAGACCACTTAGAAAAAGGTTTACTTTTTAAGCAATAATGGTTTGAGATCCCACCCATTAGTGCAGAATAATGATACTGAAATATGTGCTAAAGGAGATTAACTGCCAGGCTAGTACAACTTAACAGTGCTAGGCCACATGTCTGGCTCCCCTTCAACTCACAGCCACATGCTGACATTTCCAGTGCATGTTAATAATTTTGCACAACTAATACAGAGGCAGCACAGTGGCGATCACATTTCATCAGTTTACAGTATTATATTTTAATTCATTCTTCCTCAACCAGCCATAAATGTCAGTTTACTAAGACTGCTGGCATTCTCAGCACAGAAAGACTGCACAAGTTCAAGTTTATTTATATGCTTATCTACCAAGCACCATTATAAGCATTACTTAAAAACACTCAGACACGGATCACAGCAAATGATAAAATAAACCATAAAAATAAAAATGTTGAAGTTTACCACAGCATGGCAAACCACCTAATTAATTATTTATGAAGATTTTGTTTGGAGCGCTCTTTCTAAAAGTAGATTAAGGGGAAACACTCATCAAGAGTGCCCATCTTCTGAATCCTATCCAAAATCTACTCCTTTTATTTGGAAAGAGTGAAGAGCAGCTTGGTTTTAGCCATTTGTCTTCAATACCTAGCATGGAGTCGCAGCAACACATCAGTTATACAAACCAGTATTACTCAGCAGACATCCACTGTTTAGGAAAGCAATTCTGAGAATGAAGTAACAGTAATGGTTAACTCAGAAGTTATTGGAGATGTTGTCTCCATGGCAAGGAAGAATAAAATTCTGACTATGTTGTAGACTATTTAAGTTCAATTACCAGCTCAGGTACCCATGGGAGCTATCTGAGTAAGACTGGCATGACTGTCCACTGCTGGTTTGCCTATCCTGGGGAGTAGGGAGGTAACTCAGGACTGCCACTTTGGTGACACCCAGCAGGAACATGAGGTGCCTCACCCATGGAGTATGAGCCTAAGCAGACTGTGAGGCCATGAGTCACCTGCCAAATCTTCCTTTGGAAAGTCACATTTGTGGAGCTTGGCAAGTCACCAAGGCGGAATGGGGGTCCTTTGCATAAGGAGAGGGTAGGTTGTCCTACAGGAACATCAGTGTGGGCCACTCCCTATTACCTGACTCTCAGAATCAGGGGAAAGGATGGCCCAAGCAGAAGGTTGTTGTTTCTTCTCCCACAATGGGTGAATGCTGCCATACTGAAAAAGTTAAGATACTAAATATGAGCCTGTTATCCATTTGCCATCCATTTCCTATTGCAATATTACTAGCTTATCATTTTTAATGTAATATAGGCAATGTATTCCTCAGGGGCATCAGAAGCTTTATTTTTCAATGAATCCATGAAATATAAAGGTGTCTGTTAGCAGCAACCTTTTCATTAGTTACAGATTTATTTAATGTGGAATTATTTAGATGACTTTTTTACTTCTTCAGAGATTGTGCATATTTACTGATAATGGTGGACTGTAGAATTGTGCATATTTACTGATAATGGTGGACTGTAGAATTGTGCATATTTACTGATAATGGTGGACTGTAGAAGTTTGAGTAGACTTATGATGGAAATGTTCTGAACTGGGCAGTTTTGTCATTATTAGTGCATGCATTTTGTTTCATTGTTTACTGGAAAAATGTTCAAAACAATAGGAAGGTGTATCAAAGAGCACATATATGTTTCATATGCAAGGGGCCTATGATTTGAAAACAGCCCAGAATTAATCTTTATCTGCCACTGGTAAAATGTATTTTCTTTGAATGTGGGTTTCAATGCTGTTTCAATGAATGTGAGTTTCAAGGGCAGAGAAGTTTTAATGCTAAGTTTGTTTAGCAGATGTCTTAGTGTTTGTGCTGTAAAATGCAAAATAAAAATTTCAAATGAAGTCCAAATCATCATAGAAGTAAATCAGTATGCACATTAGTGTTTATGGTAAATGGAGTGAAATAGCCAAGTAATGGATCATTGGAATGGTTGCAGGGGGAGGCTCCATGATTTTGTGAGGGGGAAGGGCGGCAAACTTAGACAGCCCCAGCTGAACTATACCTCCCAACTGTCCAGATTTTCGAAGAATGAATAGATTTTTGCTTCTTATTTTTGGTTTGTTCCTCATAAAATTTGTGGTTTTCTTTTCTGGTAAAATCATTTAGGAATTAAATCACTAAATAATGACACACTGAGTTTCAGACTTCATAACCTTCAGAAAAATGCATGCTAAAGTAAGACATGTTGTTCTATCAACTGTCTCAGTTAATACAAGAGCAATTTTTAGTACTGTTTATATGTTCCCCAAATATATTTGGCTTTGTCCAGATTTATTGCATTAACAGGTTGAGAGGTACATGCAAATAAATTGCTTTATAGAATTAGGCATAGCCAAACTTCTCAACTGTCCCTGATTTTGGCTCAAAATGTTGCTCTTCCCCTAATAATCCCTCTGCAAAATAGCAATTTTGGAAGAAAACATGGAGGGTTTACAATTAAGAAATAACTGTAATAATCAGAGTTATAGATTACTTTTATTTCAGAAATGCATGTAGATTATTTTATTTTGTTAGCTACTCAAGTTAACAGTACTAATATTAAAGTGTCCCTTCTTTGACAGGTTCCCAGCTGTATTGTGTGGCTATTTTATATGTTTACATACACATTTTTGGTTCATTTTTCATAAAGTTGTTTTTTTTTTTTTTTGGCAAATTAGTGACAAATCATTAAAGACTGAAGTTAGAAAATAATGACAGACATTTGAGTTTCAGATTTCATATCCTTCAGAAAATTCATACTAATGCAAGACCTATTCTATTATCTTTCTAAGTTTATAAGAGCAATAGTTTAAAAAATGTCCTTATTTTTGGGCTTTTGTCTCACTTCTTTGTATGGCTTTGTCCAGATTTCTTGCTCTGAGGTTGAAAGTTATGACAAATGTGTCAGGGCCATCACAGTCAGCCAGAGACATTTCAAATTATGACATACTTGTTGCACCCCACTCCCCCATGTAGTGATTCTGGATGTGTTGAAGCAAGGCAAGGAGTAGTTATGCAGTGTAAATGTGCAGAGTACCCCCCCCCCCATCCAAGGTAGACACAAGTACTAGAGTGGCTTTTCATCTGTCCTTGATTTTTGCAGAATGGTCTGGTTTCTGTCATATTTTTTGTACTGTTGATTTATGCTTATTACTCAAAGTGCCTGATGCTCTGTGTTTAAGTAACAATACTTTAATGACCATCATCAGGTAAGCTTGGCTGAGATCGTAAGATGCAAGTAAGCTTTAATAAGCATGCTGTTAAAGAATTGCCAACATTGAAAGCCTTTCTGTTGTTGCCATGTAGAGAATACTTAACCAGATAATGTATAGGCCTCGGGTATTGAAATGCATATGATAGTATTTGTAATAAAGGATAGGATTACATTATTTTAAGAAGCTCATTACACTGGGAGACTTCCAGTCATCTCTGCAGGCTTTACCCGTAAACTAAACAGAATGCCAGTTGTGTGGTCCATAACCTGTACAGTAATACTTTTAAGCAATGTATCTTGAGCTTATTTCTTGTTTGCTTTTCATTTTTTTACTTTGATCATGTTTTCCCCATGAAACAAGTAGATATTTGTCAGGCAGCAGGTCTTTTTTTGGATAAGAAACATTTTTACAAGTGGGGGCATCAGAGATTTCTACTTTCAGCATGTTACTTGGTACTTTAATAAAGCTGAATATAAATTATAATTAGAACTGCAGTGCAAGAAGTGGTTTGAGTTAAGTGCTGCTTGTTTTTCTTATACTTGATTTTGACTGGTATTCCATTAATGTATTTAAAAAGTAATTTATTTTTTCATGCCTCACAACTTTTTTGTTTCCATCTAGATATTAAGTAAGCTGTCATGCAGCCAATGCATTGAAATATTTTTATTCTTCTGCACTTCATTTTGTCTTGATTGGACTCTCATAATGACGGTTTGGCACCAAGGGCAGTGTATTTAGCTAGTTTTTGTGGTTTTGAGCATAGCTCCTCCCCTTTCTAGTTGGCTGCACCCCTTACCATTGACCCCACCCATTCAGCTGTCTCCTGCAGCCCCCCTTTGATTTGAAGTCACCAGCCACCACTGCTTCACAGGTGTTTTCTCTGTCCTACAATGAACAGTCACATATGTGTTAATGTAGCTTTTATTCTGGGTATACAGTTTGCTGTGCCTTTTCTGTACTATACAGCTTGCAAGTGGTGCGTTCTTATCTGACTTTTCAAACATAGATTGCTTGACAAACTCTAGCATTGCATCTATAAACATGTGTTCATGCTGAAAATCACGTGTTAGTTGTAACATGTGTGATGCTCTAGACCATCTGCATTGGGTGTACTGTCTTTGTATATCCATGCAGCTGCTCGCTATGTCCTTGTGCATATCTTTATTAGTTCTTTTTGACATTCTTATTATGCCTTTTTTGCATTGCTTTACCTAATTGTCCTAACACTCAGGGTCATGTTATATGTTTCCTCTTCTTTGATCACTGTAAATTTGCTGTTTGCTGTTATACATTTTGGGCTTGAGCATGCAAGGCTTAAAGTTATATTTATAGCACTTGTTCACTAACTTATATGCATGCATTCCTCCAACTGTTTTTCAGGATGTGCACAATGTAGCAATGTCGAATGCAATAACACTACAATATCAAACACATGGCATGACATCCTAAGTTGCATTTCAGCACATTATGCACAGAATACTGCTGTTGCTTTGTATTTCTCATGGTGGATGCTGTAATCACATAGCCTTTGATCAATTTGAGATGGAAATGAACAAATTTCTCCCTGCTTCATTTGCTTCAATTGATGCAGATACTGACATATGCAGCATTGTTCTATAGTGTGCATTAGATGTCTATGAGTAACTGCCAATGTACACGTTTTCTGCAATTAATGTAATATATACTAAAATAAGTGAGAATATTAATGCTGTGCCATGAGAAAAACAATAGAATGCAAAACATGGAAACATGCATCAAATAAAGCCCACTGGGGACTCTTTCTTTGCACTGCAATTTTATCATTTGATTCAAAAGAGAGCATTCACTGTTGCAGAAAGCAACTCATGGAAAACACAAATGCTCTAACACATTATCTGGAACCTTGATGATAAACACAAAAAAGGGATACTTAATTAGGCCATGATCAGCATTTTGGTTAGACCCCATTCAATCTGACCCATTTCCAAAACAAATTTTACGAGTATCACACAGATAAGCATCAAATCAAATAAGTGCTAGCAGCATTAAAGAAACAATTCGTCGTAAACATCATTCTCAAACTCTGCACAGAAAAATATAAGGTAATCCACATTTTTATTCAGCTGTATCACAGTTAAAATGCAATACCATTTACAGGTATAATTTAGCTTCTTTACATATCATTTAACAACACTGTTATTAATGCCAGAACTGTACTTTCCCCCCTGGACTGATATGCAGGAATGTAATCATCACCAAAAAGCATGTAGTAACCTTATCTATGTTAATGAGAAACAGCTTTTTAGTAGTGAATGAAAATGTTCAGATTACAGAGTTCATTACTGAAAAAAAGCCTAATAACTCAGCATTTTCTTCATTTTTTTCGTATTAAAATTGTCAGTCCTCCAAAATCCCCTCATTGACATTAAAGACAGAAGAAGAAGGGAGTGCATGACTAATTTATTGTTTGTGCTTACTTTTAAGTACATTGCTCTGTCTGCTTTTATTACAAGCCCATGCTAGCAGTTTTAATTCATGTGTAGTTACATAAATGATGCAAATCCACCTCCAGTTACCCTACTGTGACTTCTAATTGGATTGAAGCACCTAACAGATATGTATTGACATGCTTACTGAATAGCTGTTGCCACTGAATCTTATAGTGTATTTTTCCATGATTCTCTCTTATAGTTATTCTGTACCTTACTTGTTTCTGCCATTTCTGCATTTCCAGGGCAGTATATGTATAAATCACCCTGATAGTTGAAAAATTCAGTTATCCAATAAATTAATGGAAACATGTAAATGTACAGTAAACCAAGCAACAACTACGAGGTACCAAGCAATGTAAAGCTGTTCAAGGAATGTCCAATAAACGTTCACCACCAGGTTGCATTATTAAATGAGAACATTTAATAACAAAGCTTATATTAATGACAGTATTTGTTAAGTGCTTTCGTCCCTATACAACCTAAAATGGACTTCATCCGAACAAATACTCCTAGTAGCCAACCAGCCATTTTTATATATGATTAATTAACCACGTGACTTGTTAACTTCATAATGCCAAGTAACAAACAAAATGTAAAAAAAAAAAGAAAAACTTTCATATCATCAGATGTAACAAAATCCCAATAAAATGGTTATAAATACATAAAAAACTGAAATAACTAATTACATAATATAATAATTCTAATGTTCATAACATTTATTACACACAACTTAAATTAATCACAGTTTTTGCGGCATGTAGTTTTAAAATATTGTGCAAATAAATAATATAATTCATGCCATATTGTGCCCTGGCATTTAAATACACTTGCCACAGGAGTTCTTTGTACTCTAGTCACAGTTTCTAAGGTGTGTTTATATAAAGTATTATTAGACTTAAAGTTACGGATATTGTAATAATGCTCATATATCCTCTTTTTTTAACATGTGTTCTGTTTTGCCAACATAGTCTGAATGGCATTGCTCGCAGTACCCAGAAATTGTAGTTTATAGCCATGTGGGCAGTTTTTCCATCTCTTTCAACTTCCTGGTCCAAAAGCCTGCTTTTGTGCTTTTCCCGTCTTTCCTGTAACTAGTCTAGTCCAGATACAGATTTGCTGTATTCAGGACTGTATGTAAGCTTTTGAGCCCCCCCCCCCAAGCCTGTCTGTGTTGGAGGGAAGCTGTCTAGCTTATCAGTTGGAGTGGTAAGCACTAGGTTGCCTATTTACCACAAAAGGAGTGGTTACTGGCACAGAAAGTGAGGTTTATTGGCTGTTTGGGCAGTTTTCCCCATCTCTTTCGACTTCTGATTTAAAAGCTCACATTTGTGCTTGTTTTCCACCTTTCCTGTAACTAGTCTAGTCCAGATACAGATTAGCTGTACAGATTTTCTGTATACAGGACTGTTTGTAGCTTCTGAGCAGTGCCATAGTCTGCTCTTCAATTTTTTCCTTAGATCTGCTAGCTCTCTCCTCTCCTGCACTTTAACTAGCTTATTAGTATAGCAGTTTACCAGACTTCTTATAGCAATTATTGTAGCACACAAAAGTACTACCAGCACTAAATGTTCTACAAGGAAACAGCTCCAGTATTTATTATTAATACCCACCCATCCAGGCATGTCTAAAGGTCAGTTCCCTCTGCTTTCTCCTATTAACCTGATGAACTTGGGCATCCTGAGGCAATATAGCAACTGCCTCATGTACACCGACAACCCTCTCTTCTTACCTCCCAACACTCAGACTCATGAGAGATGCACTTATTTATCCAAATTGGAAGCCACGCTCCCTCCAGCCAAGACCGGAAGAGCTGGTCAAGAGAAGAAGGTCAACACTTGCACCACACCACATGGAACACATAACCCTCCAGAACAGCATGCCCAACACACTAGTCATAGGTGACTTGATAGTGAGGCACACTGATGTCCCACTCACTGGGTTGAATAAGGAGAAAGTAACAGTCAGCTGCCTGTCAGGTGCTAGGATCCACCACATAACACATGCACTCAGGTTCCTCAACAACAAGTACGAATATGACTCTGTCATTGTACATGTGAGTGTGAATGAACTGAGACGTACCTCCCTGGACTACATGAAAAGAGACATGGAAGAGCTCTCAGATTATGTAGCCCAGGTGGGTATGACCTTAGTGCTGAGCAGCATCCTACCATCACCCAGAATGGTATACAATAGCCAAGGTGACTTTAAAATTTTTAATTTTTCCACACTGAAAGTGAGCATTGAGCTAGTAGATTTATTAGCGAAAGGATTAACCTTTGTTCAATCTCACAAAGCCTCCTTTGTTGAAACTATAATTGACTTAAAATTATTCACAAGGACGCTTAACTTTAGTTACTTGTTTGGGGCTAAACAACAACCTCAGAATCCGTTCTATGTACATAGTACCTATTGCCCCCCATTACACCCGACATTAACAATGTTTGAACATGTTTGTGAAGTGGACTTATTCAATTGTATTTGTGTACAAAATCAAAGTAAAGGGAAGGGTCATAATGTTACTAAGGAAAAAGAACTAGCCCTTAATTTGGTTCAACAGGCATGGGTGAGGGTGATGCAACCTGACAAGGGTGGAGGACTGGTTATAATGAATAATGATGAATATGTCAATAGAATGGAAAGGATAGTAATGACTGAAGCATACACGGAGGTGTCCCGTAACGAATTAAATATCGCTTACGGGAGAATTTGTGCTAACTTAGAAGAACTGCTTATTGAGGCAAGGATTGACATGGATATATACAGTTTCTTATGTATGCCAGCACCTAGAATTCCAACTTTGTTTGACATCCCCAATATCCACAAGAGTGTCTTGGACCCACCAATGAGACCTCTTGTGGACTCCAGGAATAGCATCACTTACCCATTAGCCAAATATATTGACCATTTTTTGCAGAAATATGTAAAATTACAAAAACAGATCTGCAAGGACTCATGGTCCTTTTTAAGGAGTATACAGGATTTACAGTTTAATGAGGGCTTCAATTTCCTAACTATAGACGTTAAAGATTTGTACACGTCCATCCCACATGTTGAGGGTGTAGAACGGCTCAGCCTGTTACTGCTGGAACTGGAAGCCCCTAGAAGTTTAACTTCTTTGCTCACTGAACTGTTGGACATAGTGTTGTCTAATAATTATATTACCTTCAACAACAGGTTTTTCGTCCAGTCCATTGGCGTAGCAATGGGCTCCCCATGTGGAGCCAGCTTCGCCAACCTAGTGATGGCTTCTTGGGAAAGGGAGTTTATTTTAAATGTACCTGAAATTAGAAGCCAAATACACTTTTATCCAAGATACCTGGATGATATCTTTATGTTGTTTAAGGGTGATGAGATGGAAGCTAACAATCTAGTGACATACCTCAATAATACCACTGTTTTTTTACAGTTCACACATACTTTCCACATGGAAAGAATAGCTTACCTGGATGTTGATTTAAAAAAGGACCTAATTAATGGTTGCTATACAGCTCGTATTTTCAGGAAAGATACCTACTCGAATGCTTTTTTACATTTTGACAGTTGTCATCCACTATTTCAAAAGCGTTCAGTGGTAAAAGGCCAACTGGTACGAGCAGCTCGGATGGTTTCCAGACAAGAAGAGTTTTTACTAGAATATAATCAACTTCAGGATATGTTTATCAAGAGGGGATACCCTCTACCTATGGTTAGGGAACTGGTAAGAGAAGTACAAAACAAGAGGCATAGGGGCATGTATCAACCTATACTGGGGGTTAAAATTAATGAGGAACAAATGGAAATCAACCAAGTTCGGATGGTTCATGATGATGCTCCTTTAGTAGGGTCCACTTTTATTACTACTTTTAGTAGCAATAGTTATGATATCAAAGACATCATTAATAAGAACTGGGATTTAATAGTCCTTGACCACAATTTATATGCTAAATTGAGGGACCCCCCCTAGAGTAGTTTTTAGATGTGGCAGGAATTTAAAAACTTATTACAGACTAGGAAGGAAGACAATTTTGGAAGCAGGAGGAACGGGATGATAAAGTGCAGCATGTGCCCCCAATGCCCCTTCATGGAGATTGGGGTCAACTTCTCGATCAGAGGAGTGCCCTATGCATCAAAGGGTAAATTTGACTGTAATACTAAAAGTATAGTCTATTTGGCCCAATGTCAAGCCTGCCCAGCTTTTTATATTGGGAAGTCGGACAGGAAACTAAAAGAAAGGGTTTACGAACACCTTTACAGCATTAGAACATCAAAGCAGGAGAATGCTCTGGCTAGACATGTGAGTGCTTTCCCATTACACTCTTTTAAATTTAGAGTGATTGACCAGGTTACTAGTGGTGGAAGGGGTGGCCCTAGTTCATTATTCCTAGAAAAACTGGAATTAATATGGCAACTTCGTATTAGGGCCTGCTACCCGCCAGGACTGAATGAAGTTTATTCCATATCTTGCATCCTTAAACTAAAGAGTTTAATGAGGTGAATATATATCTTATTCACTTCAGCCTGCAAGAAAGGTTTCATATTTCTGCTTAAACAGGGTATGTTAAATATTTATCTAAATAGTCAAAAATGTACTTATTTGTTCAGTTAGGTATATACATGTTTATACATATACATGGTTATTCACATTCACTTAGTTGTTATCTACACATGAATGTGTTTGCATTTAGAGTTGTTTTTGTGAATGTGTACACTCTTATTTCATCTTTTATCATATTCACCGGACGTCCTTTACAGGATGGTTTTCTCTGCTCCAGTCTTTATAGCTTTTTAGCTTGATGGTTTTAAATTCAGACAACATGGGGCTAATATAAGTGTTTCGTTATATATTTCTTCATCCTACTTTTTAGAACTGTCATTATTAACTACTATTAAAAGTTATTTAAGATCTTAATACTTTTTCAAACAGTGGTAAAGTATTTTATTTTATACTGTTTTCAATTTTACACTTCATTCTCACTTTTTACTGTTACCTTAACTATTGGTTTTAATGTTAGCATGGTTTTTAAATATTTCTGAATATACTTTTAAAAGGTCTTTTAAGAGTGTTTTCAAACTGATGAGCTATGTTTATATTTACACATATACAAATATATTTACTGCATACATATTTGCTTTACAAGAAGCTGGATTTTTAAAGAAGCATACAATGGGTTAATTGTTCATTCCTGCTTACCTTGGGGGCGGGTTTGCCTTTTGCTTGGAGGAAGTTGATGTGGTTTGAACTTGTATATACTGTTTGAAACATTCTTGTTGCAACTGTCTGATGAAGTCTCACTAAGGGGTGAGACGAAAAGCACTTTATGGTTACTGTTTTTTATTGTTTTTATCGTTTGTTTGAAGCAAAGTCTGAAGAATAAACTTTGGAAACTACTACTGTGTGCGTGCCTCAAGCCCTCTTGCCTGCATTCCTGTTTTTGCAGTTACCTGTTTCAATATTCCAAATCACCCAGAATGATACCACAGTACATGCGGAAAATTATTGATTTCAACCACTGGCTAAGTTTCTGGTGTCATTCTAAGGGGATCCAGTATCTGTCTGCCTGGGATGACATGATTAACAGACCCCAATGCTTTGCCAGAGATGGTCTGCATCTGTCACTCCTAGGCTTCCGGATACTGGCCAAGACTCTTGCCACCCCTATAGTGCCTTTTTTAGGTGGTGTTCCAAAGATCAAATTGCCACCGTAACAGCTGCAAACAAATGCAATCTGAGGGTCATGTTGCTCAGTGGTAAAAGCCTAAATCTGAAAATGCACTCACTTAAAGAACTCCTTAAAATGGAGAACATTGACATTTGTGCTGTAACAGAGACCTGGTTCAAGGAAGCAGAAAGCACCCCTGCACTACCAGGCTATAACTCATTCCACACCTTTCAGCCCCAGAACTTGGACTGAAGCTCCAAAGGCAATGGTTTTTCCATATTCATAAAAGATGAACACACCTCCAGACTGGTAACCCAACATAATGCATCAGAGATACTTCAGGTGCAGCTAACATTGGGTAAGGCAGTGATTCAGGTTGTAGCCTGTAATAGGTCCTCAACAATGTCCCAAGACTCATACTCCACATTTCTAAGCACATTAGAGAATATTAGGGTCTAACCTAACACTCTTATTCTGGGCGACTTCAACTACCCCTCCATTAACTGGGAAAACTACTCATGTACCAATACACTTGCCCAACATTTCTTGGAATTCATTAATTCAAATGCCCTGGAACAGCTCATTCTTGCCCCCAATAGAGGTAGCAACATCCTTGATCTGATCATTACTAACATGGGCAACCGTTGCTCTACACCAATAGTTAATTCTTCCCTGGTTAGATCCGACCACAAAATAATCATCCTAGAAATCCACATCCCTCCCACCCCCTACCCCCGCAAAGGTAACCACCATAAAAGCTAACTTTGGGCTCCTAAAAACAGAGGTGGCTAACTTCATGGCACACATGCAAATGGAGAATAGTTGGATGACTATGGAATCATACACCAATGCACTGTACAAACACATACACAAATGCATGGATCTCACCATACCCAATAGAACCAAGAAGCTCTCCTCCAAAAAAGGAAGCCAATCTGGTGGTCCCCTGTCATAAACAAACTCTACAACAGAAGGAGGAAACTGATGCAGAATAGGGTGAAGTCCCAAGACTGGAAAGACTCCCTTATCAGCCTCACAAAAAGTTGAGATCCTTCATCAAATCCTCTAAAGCTAGCCATGAAAACAGAATTGCAGCAGTTAGTAAAGACAACCACAAGGCCTTCTATAGTTATGTAAAGAATCTCCATGGCAATACCCAGATTTGCTCTGAGCTACTGGACAATGGTACCTCCCATACCGAGCCAACAGATATTGCCAATATACCGGCCGAGAGATTAAGTGCCAGCTTTACCCCTCCCCCCTAAAGGACCAATCACAATACCAGTAGGTTGCCAGGCACTCAGTATTACTGTTGCACAGTTTAAAACAGCACTGTCCAAGCCCAAGAATACAGCTTCCATGGGACATGACAATATCCCTGGCAGTGTTCTACATGAACTACAGAGTGAACTGGCACCTCACCTGTGTGCCCTGTTTAATCACAGCCTCAACTCAGGCTTTGTCCCTGCCAATTGGCGCACTGCTACTGTCATCCCTGTCCACAAAGAAGGAGTGACTACAGACCCTGGGAACTATCACCCCATTAGCATGATGAGTCTGATATGCAAAGCTATGGAATGCATCATCATCATCATCATGGACCTAATAAACAAGGATATAGGGAATCTCCTAACTCTGGATCCTACACAGTTTGGTTTTGTGAAGGGTAGATCATGCCTCCTCAACTTGGTCTACTTCTTTGAGTCAGTCACCAGACCTGTGGATGAAGGCAAAGTGGTTCATACAGCCTACCTTGACTTGGCCAAGGCATTTGATACCATTCCCCATTCAGGAATCATAGAAAAACTTAACTAAGCTAGGCATCAACACCTATATCACTACTTGGGTTGCAAACTGGCTCACAGATAGAACCCACAGTGTGAAAGTAGCAAACCTCAAAGTCAGACTGCCGACCAGTCATGAGTGGAGTCCCACAGGGTTCAGTCCTGGGTCCTCTCCTGTTTGGTGTCTACTTCTCAGAAGTCCAGACCAACACAAAGGGTCTCTGGCTGAAAACGTTCACAGATGATTGCAAGTTGGGAGCTATTATTAAATCCCCATGTGATGTTGACATCTTACAGAAAGTCCTCACTGAGACCAATAATTGGTGTCAGAACCATGGCCTTAAGCTCAATTCCTAAAAACGTGTCATCATCCCCTTCGGTAAAAAAACAGTTCCCATGAATTACCACATTGATGGTAGTCCACTGAACACAGAAGGTGTTATAAGAGATCTGGGAACACAGGTTGAAAGCAGCCTCTCTTTTGACCACCACATTCCACTGTGGTCAGAAGGTACTTCTATGTGGCACATCTCATTACTAAGGGCTTTGCATCCAGGAAGAAAGAGGTTATTGTCTCCCTCTACTCTTCCCTCATTAGGCCAATCATCAAGTGCAATGCCTCATTTGGCATGTACCTCACTAGACACCTGCAACAACTGGAGAGGCCACAAAAGTACCTCACAAAGATAATCCTAAGCCTTCAACACTTGTCCTATATGGACAGACTCAAAAAACTCCAACTATTCTCTGTCTCATATCGCTTAGTTAGAGGCAATCTCTGCTTGACATACAAAGCCATGTCTGATCCAGCTCTGTTAGAAATGCTACATCTAATGAAATCCCAATCCCTCCATACCACATGCTCCAGTGACCTCAACCTCATTACCACTATCAACAGAATGTGCTGGAGGTTAATTACCCAGAGACTTGCTATGGAATAGACTGCCCATACATGTCAAACAGAGCACCTCACTGGCCCTCTTCAAGAGAAACCTTGATGAGTGGATAGGAAATAGAAACTCCACCCCGGGGATCACTCCAGTGGCTCTACTTGTCAGAGGCACTGGGAACTAAGTTTGGGTGGCATGATATCAGGGTAATCTTATGGGCTAGGCTTGTAAAGGCTCCAGGGCCATTAGCCTAGTACACACATATGAACCAATAAACAACCAGTGTAGTACCACAGACACACTGGGAAGTTAACCTCAATTCTCTGTCGAGCATTATCAATTTTAAAATCACACCTAAGTGTATATAACTACATTGTCTACAGGCCCCACATCCTTTCATCCCTTTGGTTGTTCTACTAACTTGTTATAGGTTCATAGGTTCATAGGTAGGTACTAGGCTATTGGCCCTAGGGCCTATATAAGCCTAGCCAAAGGTACCCTGGCTTTCGCCACCCAAGAAAATGATCTTCCTATGCCACTGTCGAGCAGAGCCACAGTAGTGATCCCCGGGGTGAATTTCCTATCTCCCATCCAATCATCAAGATTTTTCTTGAACAGTGCTAATGAGGAGCTTTGTTTGGTATAGATAGGTAGTTTGTTCCAGAGTATGGGAAGTCTCTGGGACAGGAATCCATCCCTCCAGCATGTTCTGTTTATTGTGGTGACCAGGGTTAGGTCCCTAGAGCGTGTAGCTCGTAGGGATTGGGATTTCTTTAAGTGGAGCATGTCTAAAAGCTCTGGGTTTGACATAGCTTTGTGTGTTAGGCAGAGATCGCCTCTGACTAGGCGATATGCCACGGAGTAAATCTGCAGTTTTTTGAGACGGTCTGCATAGGGCATCTCTTTGATGCCAGTAATCCTCTTTGTGAGGTATTTCTGTGGCCTTTCCAGTTGTTGTATATGTCTTGTGAGGTACATACCAAAAGGGGCATTGTACTCTATGATGGGTCTAATGAGTGATGAGTAGAGGGGAACAATTACCTCTTTTTTCCTGCATGAGAAACCTTTTGTGATAAGGTGTGCCACATAGAAGGATTTCCTGACTACTGTGGCGATGTGATTATCAAAGGAGAGACTACTGTCCACCTGTGTCCCAAGGTCTCTTATCACACTTTCGGTGTTAAGTAGACTACATGTGGTAGTTCATGGGTACTGAGTTTTTACCAAAAGGAATGATAATGCACTTTTTGGCATTGAGCTTGAGGCCATGGCTTTGACACCAGGCATCTGTCTCAGCAAGGACATTTTATAGGATGTCCACATCTTTTAGAGTTTTGATTACGGCTCCTAGTTTGCAGTCATCTGAGAACTTTGTTAGTCAAAGACCTTCTGTGTTGGCCTGTACTTCAGAGAAGTAGATACCAAACAGGAGAGGACCCAGGACTGAACCCTGTGGTACTCCACTTGTCACTGGTCTGAAGCTGGATTTGGAGTCTGCTACTTTCACAGTGTGGGTTCTGTCAGTGAGCCAGTTGGCAACCCATCTTGTGACATAGGGATTTATACCTAGTTTAGTGAGTTTATCTATAATTCCAGAGTGGGGGATGGTGTCAAAAGCCTTGGCGAGATCTAGATAGGTTGTGTGAACCACCTTACCCTCATCTACGGCTTTGGTGACTGCTTCAAAGAAGTCTATCAGGTTTAGGAGACATGATCTGCCTTTTACAAACCCGAACTGGCTGGGGTCCTGAGTTTGGAGATTACCAATGTCATTGTTTATAAGTTCCATGATGATACACTCCATAGCCTTGCAGACCAGGCTCATTAGGCTAATTGGGCAGTAGTTTCCAGGGTCTGTGGTGGCTCCCCCTTTGTGGAGTGGGATAATTGTTGCTGTGTGCCATTCAGTGGGCACATAGCCTGATGTGAGGCTATGATTGAACATGGTACTTAGGTGGGGTGCCAGTTCATTCTGTAGTACATGTAGAACACAACCTGGGATGTTCATAGGTTCATAGGTTCATACTAGGCTATCTGCCCTAGGGCATTTATAAGCCTAGCCAGAGTGTGTTTGGCTTTCGCCACCCATTTTAAATTAATTTTGCTATGCCTTTTTTGAGGTTAGTATACTCTGCCTCTGTCTAACAGTGACACAGAAGTGATAGCCGGGGTAAACCTACGATCTCCCATCCACTCATCAAGATTCCTCTTGAAGAGAGTCAATGTGGGCCTAACCTGGACTGGGATTTTATTCCAGAGTGAAGGGAGCCCCTGGGTTATGAATCTGTCCCTCCAGCATGCCCTATTTATTTCAGTGCTGAGGTTCAAGTCTCTCGAGCGCGTAGCTCGATGGGATTTGGATTTTCTGAGGTGCAGCATGTCCATTAATTCCAGGTTGGACATGGCTTTATAAGTCAGGCACAGATCGCCTCTGAGCAGGCGGTATGCCACTGAGTAGAGCTGGAGTTTCTTTAACCGGGCAGCATATGGCATCTGTTTGAGCCCTTTGATCCTCTTGGTGAGGTACTTTTGGGGTCTTTCCAGTTGCTGCAGGTGTCTGGTAAGGTACATCCCAAAAGGGGCATTGTACTCAATTATGGGCCTGATAAGGGATGAGTAAAGAGGCACGATGACCTCCCCTGATCTAGATGTGAATCCCTTCATGATTAGGTGGGCTATATAAAATGTTTTTCTAACCCCTTTGGCCACGTGGTTGTCAAATGAGAGATTGCTATCAACGTGGGTCCCCAGGTCCCTAATGACTTCTTCTGTACTTAATGGATTACCACCTATGTGGTAATTTGTGGGCACTTTGCTTTTGCCAAAGGAGATGACTATACACTTTTTGGTGTTTAGCTTGAGGCCATGGCTCTGGCACCAGCTGTCTGTTTCTATGAGGCCCTTTTGGAGGATGCTTGTGTCAGCTGGAGAGTTGATTATGGCGCCCAGTTTGCAGTCATCTGCGAACTTGGTCAGCCACAGTCCTTCCATGTTGGCCTGTACCGCCGAGAAATATATACCGAACAAGAGCGGTCCCAGGACTGAGCCTTGTGGGATGCCACTTGTAACTGGTTTGGAGTCTGACATGGCTCCAGCAATTCTAACCATGTGGGTTCTGTCCTTGAGCCAGTTTGCAACCCATCTAGTGACATAGGGGTTTATATTTAAGCTGGTGAGCTTATCTATAATGCCCGAGTGGGGTATTGTATCAAAGGCTTTTGTGAGGTCCAGGTAGGCTGTGTGGACCACCTTCCCCTCGTCAGTGGCCTTGGTGACTGTTTCAAAGAAATCAACCAGGTTTAAGAGGCAGGATCTGCCCTTAAGATGACCTGGTCCATGGGACCTATGTCATCAGGTCCCATGGATGCTGTGTTCTTGGCTTTGGATAGCATGTTTTTTCCTGTGCAGCCGTGATTACAGGAACTTTGCATTCTTCTGGTATAGAAATGGGCCCTTTAGAAGATGACAGAGGGGTAAAGTTAGCACTGAACCTATCTGCCAGTATGTTGGCAATATCCGTTGGTTCTGTGTATTTAGTGCCATTGTGCTGTAACTCAGAGCAGATTTGAGTGTTGCCATTGAGATTCTTGACATAGCTATACAATGCTTTGTGGTTGTCTTTAGAGTCAGTGGCAATTATGTTTTCATAACTAGCTTTGGAGGATTTTATGCGGGATCTCAGCTTCTTACTGAAGCTGACCAGGGAGTTTCTCCAATGATGGGATTTTACTCTTTTTTGCAACAGTTTCTTTCTTCTGTTGTAGAGTTTGTTTATGGCAGGGGAGCACCAGATTGGCTTCCTTTTTTTGGAGGATAGTATCTTGGTTCTGTTAGGGATTGCACGATCCATGCACTCATGTAAGTGCTTATAAAGTGCATTTGTGTAGGATTTAGCAGTCATACCTCTATTGTCTGTCAGCATGGGTGTCGTGAAGTTTGCCACTTCTGTCTTAAGAAGCGTGAAGTTGGCTTTAGAGAAATATTTTACTGTGGTTTCCCTAATGGGGGGTGGGGGAGGGATGTGGATGTCTAGGGTGATTTGCTTATGGTCGGATCTGACCAACGAGGAAATGACCTCTGGTGTGGAGCACCGGTTGCCCATGTTGGTAATAACCAGGTCTAGGATATTGCTGCCCCTGGTGGGGGTGTGGATAAGTTGATCCATGGCTTTGGAATTTATGAATTCCAGAAAACGTTGAGCACAAGAGTTGGTACATGAGTAATTTTCCCAGTTAATGGTAGGGTAGTTGAAATCACCCATTATTAGGGTGGTAGGTTGTACCCTAATATTTTCCAGTGTATTAAGAAATGAGGAGTGGGAATCCTGGAGCATGGTGGGGGATCTGTAGCAAGCTACAATTTGGATTGCGGTCTTGCCCAGAGTTAGTTGCACTTGGATAATCTCGGATGCATTATGCTGAGCAACTAGCCTGGAGGTGTGGATATCCTTAATGAATATGGACACGCCTTTGCCTTTAGTGTTTCGGTCCAGGTTAGGTGGCCGAAAGGTGTGGTATGAATTATAGCCTGGTAATGCAGGGGTACTCTCTGGAGCCTTGAACCAGGTCTCTGTCACTGCACAGATGTCGATGTTCTTCATTTTAAGGAGTGCCTCGAGAGAGTGCATTTTGAGGTTTAGACTTCTAGCATTGAGTAGCAATACCCTCAGATTCTTCTTGCCTGTACCTCTTAGGGTGGTGAATTTGTCATTTGAACCTTGCCTAAAAAAGGCACTATAGGTGTGGCTAGAGCCTTAGCCAGTATCCGGAATCCCAGGGGCAACAGGTACAGGCCATCTCTGGCAAAGTATCGTGGCTTGTCAATCACGTCATCCCAGGCAGACAGATACTGGATCCCCTTAGAATGACACCAGAAGCTTAGCCAATTGTCAAAGTCAATCATTTTGTCCTTGTACTGTGGTATCATTTTGGGTGATGGCAGGATGCTACTCAGGGCTAGGGTCATACCTACCTGGGCTACAAGATCGGACAGCTCCTCCATGTCCCTTTTCATGTAGTCCAAAGAGGAACGTCTCAGGTCATTCACACCAACATGGACAATGACAGAGTCATATTTGTACTTGTTGTGGAGTGACCTGAGTGCATGTGTTATGTGGCAGATCCTGGCACCTGACAGGCAGCTGACAGTAACTTTTTCCTTGTTTAGCCTGGTGAGTGGAACATCAGTGTGCCTGACTATAGAGTCACCTATGACTAGAGTGTTGGGTACGTTGTTATACCTTATGGGCTGTGGTTGAGTGGCACACTGAGTTTGTGGACTATGTGTCATTTGGGTTGTGTTGGGGGGTGGAGGTTGCTTGTGTTTCTGCTTTGGAGGTCACTGTTGCTTGGGCAGGTTTTTACTGAGAGCCTCCATGAATGTAGGTGTGTGTTTTTTTTTTCTATGTGTGTGTTTTGGTGTTGTAGGTTTTGAGGGACTATGTGCTGAGTGTGGTGTGGTGCAAGTGTTTACCTTCTCCTCTTGACTGTCTAGTCCAGTCTTGGGTGAAGAGAGCTTTGCTTCCAGTTTGGCTATATAAGTGCATCTCTCACAGGTTATAGTGTTGGGTGGTAGGAGGAGAGGGTTCTAAACCTTGTCATCACAATAAACAAAACATGCTGGAGGGATAGGTTCCTGACCCAGAGACTCTCCAGACTCTGGAATAGATTGCCCATACATGTCAAGCAGAGTGCCTCTTTGGACCTCTTCAAGAGGAACCTTGATGATTGGATGGGAGAAAGGAAATTCACCCCAGGGATCACGTCAGTCGCCCTGCTAGACAGGGGTCCAGGAAAGTAAATAATGTGGGAAGAAATAGCCAGGGAATTGATATGGCTAGGCTTGTATAGGCCCTAGGGCTGATAGCCTAGTACCAACCTATGAACCTATGAACCTATGAACTACTTAGAAACAAACTGCAGAAATGTTTCTCACAGCTGAAAAGCAGCTGTGAGCCTTTAAATTCAAGTTTTAAACAGCTAAAGGAGCCTCTAGAAACAAGAGTTTAACTGCAACAAGTTATCAGAAACAAACAACCCAACAGATGCTTAATAAAAGTGGACAATTTCCAGTTAATACCTCACACACAGTGAAACTAGCTAGAAAAATACACAGTACACAAAGTGCTATAAATAACAAAGAAATAAAGAACAAAATAAACAAAAAACAGGATACTTAATGTTATATAGTATAGCTCAGAGTTTGCTGAGTGTCCTTCCTTCGATTAGCTCAGTGTAAAGTCATTAAGTGATGTCTTTATTTTTTCTTAATGTTCATGTGCCTCTTATATGTAAAACATGCTTTATCACCCAACAAGCTGGAGATGTTTTCATTATATCCTATACATTTCCAGTTGTTAATTATGATATTCATTATTCGATTGTTTTCATTCCCATATATAAGTAGCACGGCATTTTCAAATTCATCTCTTTTAGTAGTAAAGTAATTCAGATTAGTGTTTTCCCAAGTGAGATCCTGTATAGAAATGCAACCTTTGCCTAGGATGGGGCTACAGTAGTCCTGTTGTCTTTCAATGACAGCCTCATTCATGATGTTACCTAGCATAGAAGGGGGGGGGTAATTTTATATAGTGTATTTAATTCACTGAAAAAATGGTTATCATCACATGTTACTCTTGAGGCACGTATCATGACTAATGAAATATAAAAAAGTATTAGAGTACAGGGGTGTCCTATATAATCTTGAACTAAACCTAATTTGAATAATGTCCTTAGGTATTGTAACATTTAAAATTCCTCTCATCATATGCATTGGAAAATGTAAATCTTAGGAAATCTGTACTGTTGTTTAAAATAAAAACTCCACAAACTCTTGATTCAATGGCATCCCAAAACTTTCCTAAAGATAATGTTTTCTATGTGTTTACATTTAAGTAATATATTCTCTTCCTAGTACCCCAGTACTAAGTTTGAATGAAATACTCCCCCTCAAAAAAAAAGTAATTATTTTCCAATATGGTAATGACACTGATTTTTAGAAATAACTTATTTCTATTTTTGATGATTGTGGATATAAACTCATGAATGTATTGGTTCGCTCAAACAAAAAAGTGATGAAATGATTATTAGAAATCATTAATAGATTTGATATGGGGCTAAAAAGTGACTTATTGTTTGAAGATAAGTCTAAGCAATATTACAAAATATTTGCTGAAGTTGATAAAATGTTGGAAAAAAGTAAGGTTAGAAAGTGTTATAAATTGAAGTGTGATGAATTAGAATACATGTAGGGGCTTGCATACCCGAAACCCTGTGTTTACAACAAGAGACATGACACTAGTAGGAGTAAAGAGGTACCTTCTGAGAGTTACTGTAGGGATAAAACAAACAATGTTGAAAATAATTTTTTGGCTTTGGGCAATATCCGCCCTTGAAGCAGTTGGAGAGGACAGCTCAAAAGAATCAGAGGTGGATGAATCAAGAAGTAGGGACAATAGATAGCCCCAGTAAATATCAGAGGTCTTACAGGGCCAACAACAGAAAGAACAAGAGGGGGTGGTGATAATATCTTTACGAGAACTTAATGTAAAAAATCCTTCAATCGCTGAAAGGTTTTATGATTCGTTACCCTTTGATATTCATACTTCTGAGTCATTACTTGATGTGCAAGACAAGACTATGATGCATGAATATAAAGGTTATAGAATCTATAACTACAGTAATGTTGAAATATATTCCAGATATTTTGATTTATTTAAGTACAGGGCTCACCTTTGTACCTTCATTTAAAACAGATATCAGTAAAATAATTGACCTCAAGTTGTATGTAAGAAGGCTTAGTTTAAAAAAAACTTATGTCGTGAAGATTCAAATGCAATTGTTTCCTCAAGATCTTTTTCTTCAGAAAGGGTACATTTAACCCTGATATGCAACTCTCATTATCTCTTTTTGAAAAAATTGTGTGAATGTGACATTCACAGACTTTATGGGCAACATTTTTGTTACGCCCCCTGCACCCCCCCAGCTCCCCACACCCCCTACTTTAATATTCTCACTCCGAGGCCGCACTACAGTGGGGAAAAGGGAATCTTCACTTATCCACACCATAGTATGGCCTCAGCAACAGGCATACTTACGCAAAAATGCTGCTTCGGTGAACAGTGTTTTTGCATAAGTATGCTCGAACCATCAGTGATTCGGGAAAAAGTACGTCGGGGATTAGTATGGAACCCATGCAAACATAGCACTATGGTACTAAGAACAGAATGTAGTATTTAAATCTAAATACACGGAACACATTGTTATCTTTAGGAGATTTTTGCATGTCATTTGCATTATCTGGAAGGAGAATGAATCAAGATTCAAAAAATTTGTGAAATTTTTATTAAATATTATAAATTTCCTAAGATATACATTTTCCTGTGCATATGATGAGATGAACTTTTAGATCTTACAATAACTAAGGACATTACTCAAAGTAGGTTTAGTTCAAGATTATATAGGAAACCTTTGTACTCTAATAACTTTTTACATTTCAGTAGTCATCACCACTGTTTGCCAGAAGAGAGGATTGGTAAAGGGACAAATGATATGTGCCGCAAGATTAACATCTGATGATAACCATTTTTAAGTGAGTTAAATACACTATATAAGATGTTCTTAGATAGGGATACCCTCCCTCTATGCTAAATAACATCATGAACAAAGTTGTGGTGAAAACAAGACAAGACTACAATAACCAAATCCTAGGCAAAGGCTATGTTTCTATATGGGATCTGAGTAGGGAAACACCAACATGAATTGCTTTACTACTAAAAGAGATGAATTTGAAAATGCAATGCTACTTAAGTATGGGAATGAAACCAATCAGATAAGGAATATCATAATTAACAATTGGATATGTATAGGATATGATGTAAAAATCACCAACTTGTTGGGTGATAAACAAATTGTGTTTACACAATAACCTTTATTGTAAGGAATTTAATTTACTGAAATAACTAACTACTAACAGGGAGATGAGAATCATGAAGCCAGATAAGGGTAATGAGTTGGTGTTGATAAATTCCACAGATTATTCAGCTAAGATATATAATATCTTAAATAATGATGAACAGTACCTTAGAGTTTCAAGAAACAAAGTAAATAGAGTATACTACAAAACTGATTTAATAATAAAAAAGATTTGATAGATCAAAGTGTGACTGACTACAAACTTTACACATTTTTAAAAGTGGATCGCCCATTAATTCCCACTATATCTGGCATTCCAAAGATTCACAAGGATATCTTAAATCCACCCTTGTATCCTACTGTAGCTGCTTCAGGGTCTAAAATGTACCCTCTTACATTATATGTGGAAGGTAAGTTAAAGTCTTTTGTGAAAAAATATCACTATATACTTAAGGATTCATGGGACTTTTCAGCAAGTGTTACCCCAGAACTTTTTGTAGAGGAATATTTACTAGCTACGGTGGATGTTATTGATCTGTTTTCTTGTACCCCACATGACATCAGGATAATTTGGTTTAATGAAGCCTGTTCCAGTTGCAAGTTTTTGACAAATAAGAAATGTTTGAAGATGAGAGAGTTTATGGAAACCATATTGGAAAATAATAATAGGATATGATGTAAAAGTCACCAACTTGAGGGGGAGTACTTCAAGCAAATACAAGGTGTAGCAATGTGAGCTGCTTGTGCTCCCATATATGCAAACGGGTCTAGGACTATTGCACGAAGCTACAATAGTCGAACTCAACATCACCAAACACATTTTAACTAAAGTGCTTTTACCAAAAAAGCACTTTTGTTAAAATGTGTCAAAAAAAAAAGAAAGAAAAAAGCGTTTATGCAGGGGGGCTACGCCCCCTGCACCCCCCCCAGCCCCCACACCCCCTACTTTAATATTCTCACTCCGAGGCCGCACTACAGTGGGGAAAAGGGAATCTTCACTTATCCACACCATAGTATGGCCTCAGTAACAGGCATACTTATGCAAAAATGCTGCTTTGGTGAACAGCATTTTTGCGTAAGTATGCTCGACCATCAGTGATTCGGGAAAAAGTGCGTTGGAGATTAGTATGGAACCCATGCAAACATAGCACTATGGTACTAAGAACAGAATGTAGTATTTAAATCTAAATACATGGAACACATTGTTATCTTTAGGAGATTTTTGCATGGCATTTGCATTATCTGGAAGGAGAATGAATCAAGATTCAAAGAATTTGTGAAATTTTTATTAAACAGTATAAATTAAGTAAGATATACATTTTCCTGTGCATATGATGAGATGAACTTTTAGATCTTACAATAACTAAGGACATTACTCAAAGTAGGTTTAGTTCAAGATTATATAGGAAACCTTTGTACTCTAATAAGTTTTTACATTTCAGTAGTCATCACCACTGTTTGCCAGAAGAGAGGATTGGTAAAGGGACAAATGATATGTGCCGCAAGATTAACATCTGATGATAACCATTTTTAAGTGAGTTAAATACACTATATAATATGTTCTTAGATAGGGATACCCTCCCTCTATGCTAAATAACATCATGAACAAAGTTGTGGTGAAAACAAGACAAGACTACAATAACCAAATCCTAGGCAAAGGCTATGTTTCTATATGGGATCTGAGTAGGGAAACACCAACATGAATTGCTTTACTACTAAAAGAGATAAATTTGAAAATGCAATGCTACTTAAGTATGGGAATAAAACCAATCAGATAAGGAATATCATAATTAACAATTGGATATGTATAGGATATGATGTAAAAATCACCAACTTGTTGGGTGATAAACCATGTTTTACATATAACAGGCACATGAGCATCAAATTAAAAATAGAGACAGCACTTAATGTAAAAGTAATAATAGAACTACCAAAGGGATGAAAAGATATGGCACCTGTAGACAATGGAGTTATATTCACTTAGGTGAGATTTTAAAATTGAGAACGCTCAACAGAGAATTAAGGCTAACTTCCCAGTGTGACATTAATACTACAAGGGTTGTTTCTTTAGCGTGCTGTGAACAATACCAATTGCAATATGCTGGCAAAACAGAACACATGTTAAAAATGAGGATATATGAACATCATTATGATATCCATCATTTTAATTCCAATAATGCTTTATATTAACACAAGTTAAAATGCACAGACAGCAAGAAATGTTATTACTTTGTGCTACAAAAGGTCCAAGTAAATCCCAGGGGTGGACCTTGGGAACTGCAACTAGAGTACAAAGAACTCCTGAGGTAAGTGTGTTTAAATGCAAGTGCACAATATATCATGAATGATTTTGAGTGTTTAGAACAGTATTTTAAAACTATGTACCACAAAACTGTGATTAATTTAAGTTGTTGTGTGCAATAGATGTTGTGAATATTAGAATTATTCTATTAAGTAGTTAGTTATTTCAGTTTTTTATGTATTTATAACTATTTAATTAGGATTTCATTGTATCTAATGATTTCATTTGTTAAATGGCATTGTGAAGTTAATAAGTCACACGGTTAATTAATCATATATAAAAATGGCTGGTTGGTTACTAGGAGTATTCATTCTGATGAAGTCCATTTTAGACTGCATGTGGACAAAAGTGCTTAACAAATACTATCATTAATATAAACTTTGTAATTCAATTTTTGCTTTTTCAATATTGGAATGTGGTGATGAACATTTGTTAGACTTCTTAAAACAGCTTCACTAGTTTTACATTGTTCGACACCTCGTAGTTGTTGCTTGGTTTAAAAGCCTAATCATGAGGGATTATCTCCATCTTTGGCTTGGTTAAATGTACAGTAACATGTGAACAGCTGCATTGAGGCTGCTATACCTACCAGAAATAAGCCCAGATCTAACACCAAAAACAAACCAGACTAGTGGAATCCTTAACTTAACAAGCTATACAACAAGAGGAAAAAATGCCATAGCTAAAAAATAAAGTGTAACACTCATACAGGCAAGAGCTCTCTGATTCAACTTAGCAAGAAAATAAGAGGTATAATGAAGTCCAACAAGGCGAATTAGATGATAAGGATAGCCTCCTAGGCTAAGGACAATCAGAAGGAAAGCACACATAATCAATACAAAAAGACCAGTACCAAAGATATTTGAAGAGAAATACAGGCAAAGGAATCTGGATATGAAACATTTTACAATACAAAAAAAGAACAAAAGTAGAAAAGAGGATTAGTAATGAAGAGGTTAAAGAAATAGAAACTGAGGTTATGGATTACTTGCAAAGTGAAGGATTTAGTGTAGAACAATCTAACATTGATAACATCACAGCAGAATAGAGCAATGGATCCCCAAATTAAGGAGAAACCAGTGGAGCAGGAAACATCTGATCAGTTGCCATATGAAGATAGTTTGGAGTTGTCCATAGGAAAGCAGTATAAAAGTTCAGTTTGAGTTGCACATCAAGAGAAGGAACTGGAAGCTGTGGCAACTCTGACACAGTCAATGGTGTGGAGTGACAGGCCAGTCAGATCTCATATGAAACAGCAACACATGACACTGGATGTGTCTCAAGAAGATGTTCTGGAACTTTTTTAGAAAGCATGCAGGAAATGGAGAACAAAGAATGTGCCCTCAGATTAGAAGAAAATTATCTAAGAGAAAAGTTGCTTGATCTAATAGAGATGGGCAGACATATTAACATCAAATAAATAGACTACAGAAAGTCAATAAAACCTCAAAAATAAGATGTTTGGTAATTAAGAATGTTCATAGAAACTCATGTGATATAACAGAAGTAAATAGAATAAATTATTGTGCAGCTAAATTAATATCAGGTAAAGTCTTACCACACAAACAAAGGGCACTAAGGGAAAGGAAAGGGAGAAATGAAATGCCATCATGGAATTACTGAACAGAGAAACGTATAAAGCAACTAAAACAAAAAGTGTCACTTTTAGGTTCATAGGTTCATAGTTTCATAGGAGGTTACTAGGCTAATAGCCCTAGGACCCTTAAAAGCCTAGCCATGTTAAAAAATACCCTAACTGACCATAGTTATATGGTCTTTGTTAGCAGAGTGATTCTATGATCAGCATTGACTGCCCTATCCATGAGGGACATAGGTACCACCCAGGAGTGAATTTACAGTCACCCATCCAATCGTCAAGGTTACACTTAAATATGGTCGTTGAGGAGTTCTGCTTCACATGAAGTGGGAGCTTATTCCAGAGGAGTGGCAACCTCTGGGATCTATATCTGTTTCTCCAGCATGTTCTATTAATGTCACAGGCTAGGTTGAGATCCCTGGAACGAGTGACTCTTGTCCCATTTTATTTTTGGATGTGCAGCATTTCCATTAGGGCAGAGTCAGAGGCTGCTCTGTAGGCCAGGCACAGGTTGCCTGTCAGCAGCCTGTATGATATGTAGTACATTGACAGGGCTTTCAGTCTTTCTATGTAGGACATGTTTTAGAGGCCTTGGATGCTCTTGGTTAGAAGCCTCTATGGTCTCTCCAGTTACTGCCGGGGTATGGTGAGGTACCTATAGAAGGGAGCAGTGTACTCAATTAATGGTCTGATAAGGGTTGAGTTCAGTGGAGTTATAACCTCCTTGTCTTATATGCAATGCCCTTATTTATACGAAACACATTGTAGAAGGCTTTCCTTACCACTATGGACACATGGTGACCAAAGTTTAGATTGCTATCAACCTGTGTTCCCAAGACTCACAAGACTGAGTTTGAGCTTAGAGTGGCGCTATCTATGTCATAATCAGTGGGGGATTCATCTTTTCTAAAGGGAATAATGAGGTATATTTTGCATTTAGTTTTAGTCTATGGCTTTGGCATCAATTATTTGTCTGTGTCAGCCCCTTTTGTAATATGATAACATTGTTGGGGGACTCTATGATTGCACAAATTTGGTAAGTCACAGGCTATATATTTTCACCTAAACTTCAGAGAAATATATTCCAAACAGTAGAAGGCTCAGTACAGATCCTTGTGGTACCCCACTGGTAACTGGTCTACTGGTGGAGGTGGACTCCCCAACTTTGACAGTGTGCATTCTGTTGGTGAGCCAGTTGGCTACCCATCTAGTGAAGTATTGGTTAATTCCTAGCTGGGAGAGTTTCTCAATGATACCTGAGTTGAGAATTGTGTCAAAAGCCTTGGCTAAATCAAGGTAGGCAATATGTGATGCTTTGCTCTCGTCCTGGGCTTTGGTGACATTCTCAAAGAAGTCCACTAGATTTAATAAACAAGATCTACCCTTGACGAAAAGAAATTGGGTCGAGCAAGAGTTTGAAGGTTGCCTATGACCTTGTTGATAAGGTCCATGATGATTTTTTCCATGGCCTTGCAGATAAGGGTGGTTAGCCTAACTGGGCTATAGTTTCCAGTGTCAGTTGATGGACCCCATTTGAGCAAAGAGATTGCTGTTGCTGTTCTCCACTCTGCTGGAATAAAGCCAATGCTCGGGCTATGGTTAAACAAAGTGCCAAGTGGTTCCAATAGGTCTTGTTTTAGATTGTTTAGTAAGCAGCCTGGGATGTTATCTGGTCCCATAGAGGCTGGGTGTTTGCCTTGGAGAGCACTTGTATGACCTGTTCTTTGGAAATATTCAGTAGAGGACTGGTGTCAGGAATGCTTTGGGGTATAGTTGATGGGGACAGGGGGTGAAGTTATCACCAAATCTGTCAGATAGCAGGATGGCAATTTCCTCAGGTTCAGTGTGAGTGGTACCATCCACTATAAGTTAGGCGCACAGCTAGGCATTCCCTTTTAGGTATCGGACATAGTTAAAAAATGCCTTATGAATGTCTTTAGCTAGGGTTGCTAATTTAGTTTCATAACTAGCTTTAGAGGACTTTACAGGAGCTCTGATTTGCTCTTTAAAGCTGGGGAGGGTATTCTTCCAATGTTTAGCAAGTTCCCTCTTGGTCTTAGATATCAGTTTCTTTCTTTTCTTGTATAACTTATTTATACTTGCAGTTCACCAGGATGGCTTGTTTTTTTGTAAGGTCCTGGTTTTGGTACTGTCAGGTACAGCCGAGTCAATATATATGTTTCAGTGGCTATATAGGGAGTTTGTGTACTCCTCTGCATAGGAGTCATTGTTAGCTGTGTTAACATTTTATACCATCGCTTAGTAGGCTATAGTTTGCTTTGAAGAATTTTTTCATTTTTTTACTCCTGTGGGGGGAGTCAGGTCTGATCTTTACTTCAAATGAGACAGATTTATGGTCTGACTTTACCAGGAAAACAACACAACAGAGGTAGTGCAATGACTCCCCCATCTTGGTGAATACTAGGTCTAGGACATTTGAACCCCTTGTGGGGGTGTAGACTAACTGTTTCAGGGCATTTGAATTGACAAAGTCAGGGAACCTCAGTGTGATCATGTTTGTGCTTGTGTAAGTCACACAAACGATATAAGGATAGTTGAAGTCTTCCATAATAAGGTGTTTGGCTGTATATTGAGTGACTCTAGAAAGTCCAGGTAAGCGGTGTGTTTTTCTTGGTTCATGGTGGGGGACCTGTAGCTAGCTATGATGTGATGAGTTATTTCATGCTTATTTTGGGGTCTGAACATGTGAAAGTCATTGTAGCCTTGTTAGAGCCAGGGTGCTCTCTACGGCCTTGACCAAGTCTCACGGATTGCACAGACATCAGCATCTTTCAAGGTAAGGAGTGCTAAAAAAGGAGTGCAGTTTACAGTTTAGATTCATAGCATTAAGCAGCATGACCTTGAGTTTGTCTCTAGTGGATTTCTTAACATCAGAAGTGCTGTTGTTTTTGTCCTAGCATAAAAAAGGGACTATGGGGGAGGCAATCATCTTTGCCAGTATCTGAAAGCCTTGAGGAAACAGGTGAAGGTCATCTCTCATCTTCCCCAGCTAACAGCTACTGGATCCCCCTGGAGTGACATCAGAAGCTAATCCAATTGTTGGTATCAATCATGTTATGCCTGTATTGTGACATCATCCTAGGTGAAGGTAGAATGATGCTTAGGACTAGGGACATACCTGCCTGGGACACATAATCTGAAGTTCAGTCATGTCTCTCTTCATATAGTCCATAGAGGTGCATTTCAAGTTATTCACTCCAACATGTACTATGACAGAGTCATAAAG
Source organism: Protopterus annectens (assembly GCF_019279795.1). NCBI lineage: Eukaryota > Metazoa > Chordata > Ceratodontiformes > Protopteridae > Protopterus > Protopterus annectens. Next base: position 1,303,883,980 of record NC_056726.1, read on the forward strand.
GTAATTGTTGCTGAGTGACTTGAGTGCATGCATGATTTGACAGATCCTGGCACCTGACATGCAGCTGACTGTGACCATCTCCTTGTCCAGCCTGGTGAAGGGGGACATCTGTGTGTCTCATTATTGAATCACCTATGACCAGGAGATTTGGTTTTGAGGTGTTTTGCCTTAGGGGCTTAATTGTAGATGCACTGTTATGTGATTTTTTATGTGTAGTTGTGGATTCTGTTTGTGTACCAGTATTTGTGGGTTGGTTGCCCTTGGGAGGTCTCTAGTCTTTTGGTAGGCTCTTGGTGAGTATCTCTGCATATGTGGGTTTATGTGTCTTGACCTTATCTTGTGTGAAAGGAGAGGGGTATGTGCTGACTACCTGTCTGATGTCTTGTTTGTTGTTATATGAGAGAACTGATTCTAGTTTCATGGTATAGATACATCTCTCACATGCTGTGTTTGTTTGATTTAGGAGCAAGTGGTTGTCAGTATACATGAGGCAAGTGCTACATTGCCTCAAGATGCCCATGTCAGTTAGGCTGGCTGGAGAAATGTTGGGAAACTGGCTGTCCATAGTAGTAGTATGTTAATCCATGAGTAGGTAGGTTAGATCAGCTTTTGCTCTAGGGTTAACAAGGGGATTTACTCTATAGAGGATCAGGGATGAAAAAGTATGACAACACAGCTCAGTGCTCAGCTGAGTTGCCTGCAGTACACACGTGTGCAGCTGAGTTGCCTGCAGAGGAGCAGGAAAGCTTGAGAGGGGTCACTGACTGGTGACTAGGGAAAAACATTGTTTCTAGACATTTGAGTCTATACAAGGCAATGCTATTCCCAAATTTACTGTGCAAAGCTATGTGCAAACACAAGGCTTATATATAGGTGAAATTAAACAGTTTTAAACTAGTCTGCCAAAAGGAATTCACATAATGATCCTTTCTCTAGCAATTCCCAGCTTAGACAAGGAAATATCCACACTCTTCTGCCACAAGGATGCAGGGGAGTCCTTCTTAATGCAAGATGGCTGGATTTGAGTACAAGTGTATCAAAAACAAGCTAGATTCAGAAAGTCTAGATCTAGTCTATGTTATCTAGGCAATATTACAGTGCAAGACAAGTGCAAATAATGAAGTAGGCACAGACAGAAAAAAAACAGTCAAAAAGGCACACATTAAAGCAGTAAAAGAGTTAAATGCAGTTGAAAAAGTGCAGGTAATGCTCAAAATAAACTTACTTTCTTGTACTTAGCATTGGATGGCTTGGATTCATGTGCAAATGTGAGGCTTATATACATTGAAACTAAATGGTTTTAAACTAGTGTGACAGTAGGAAATCACAAAATGATCATTCCTCCCACAACCCCCAGCTTAGACAAGGCAATATCCACATCCTTCTGCCACAAGGGTGCATAGGAGGTCTTCTCAATATAAGATGGCTGGATATGAGTTCAAGTGTATCAAAAGCAGGCTAGACTCAGCAAGTCTGGATCTAGTCTACGCTATCTAAGCAATATTACAATGCAAAACAAGTGCATATAATGAAGTAGGCACAGACAGAAAAAACAATGAAAAAGGCACACATTAATGTAGTAAAACAATTAAATGCAGTTGAAAAAGTGCAGATAAAGCTCAAAAATAAAGAAGGCACAGATAAACAAAAAATACTCAGAAAGATGGATGTGATAAAAGCAATGTACAGTATCAGAAGAGATCGGGATCTATCGTGCACTAGCACAAGTAATAAACTAAAAGTATCAGCAGAGGCAGAAAAACTTAGAAGATATGCAGAAAAATATAAAGGTAAAGTACAAAATAAGCAATTTATTGATGACCCAAAAAAGTTTTGTAGAGAATTGAGAAACAAGGCAAATGGAATTAAAACACTACCAAAAAAGAAGAAATAGATTTTAGAGAAATATCTATGAAGATCCTGTAGAACATAACAGAGATGCTGAATGGATTGAAGAAGTAAAAGTCAATAATATAGGATATGAAATGGGATGAAGTACAGTCAGAGAGGCTGAAACAAAGTTAAGAAAAGTTCCTAACTAGAACACCCCAGACCCAGATGCAGGACATAGTTTCCTGGCTAAAAGTATAAACATCTTTATATGAAGATTTAGCCATGTGTAAGAGCTATTTATATGTACACCCCAAACAGTTGCTGACCTGGCTAACAACAGGAAAAACAATACTCCTAATTAAGAGTGATACTAGAAACCTATTCTACAAACTATAAACCAATAACTTGCCTTCCGACGACATATAAACTGTACACTGAAATTGATGCCGACATAGTTTACAGTCATTTAGAAGAAAACTCAATCATGGCAATAGATCAAAAGGGTAACAAAAGAAAGTCATATTTAACAAAGAATCTTTTGTTGTTAAATAAAGCCATAAGGGAGAACTGTAGAAAGGTGAAGAATCTAAGTATGGCACAGATGGACCACAAAAAAGCATTTGACAGTATTCCACATACATGGATAAAACAGTGCTTAGAACTGTATAAGATGCACCATGCAGTGAACAATTACATTACAGTAACCATAAAACAGTGGCAAACCACTTTGCAGTTAAGCCATGGCAAAAGACAATTTATTATTTCAGGGATAAAAATTCAAAGGGGGATATTCCAGGGTGACTCTTTGTCACCGCTGTTCCTTTGTCTTGCCCTTAACCCGTTAAACTGTCTACTTAACAGATTAGGTCATAGCTACCATTTGGCTGCCAGAAAATAAGAAAGTGTAAATGCTTCTCATCTTCTTTGTTGGTGGATGATTTAAAATGGTATAGTTCATCAGATGAGAAACTGAAAGCACAACTGCAAAGTTGCCAAAACTTTTTCAGATTAATAATTTTATTTATAATGTTCAGGCCTTGTATATATTGTATATAGTTCAACATGTCTTTCATTTGAAATGACATTATTCTATTATTATTATTATTATTATCATATTATTGTTTGATTGAAAACAATTTATATTTAATTATTTTGTGTGGAAATTCAATAACATTTCTTTAAAGGAAAAAAATCAGATGATATAAGAATGTTGTTTGGGCTTCATAAATATGCAAAAACAACATTTAAAGCAGGAAAGCCGCAGCACCAAGAAAATATCAGCCTGGGACAGGAATGTCAAATAAAAGAAATTAAGCAAGAGGGAATTTGCAAATATTTGGAAACTGATGAAGGATCAACAATAAAACATGAACAAATGCAAATAAAACTTAGTACAGAATATTTCAGAAGACTAACGTTAATACTGCAAAACTGTGCTGATATCAAGGAACATAGTCCAAGCTATAAACCAATTTGCTTTTGCTGACCTAACTTACAGTTTTGGAGTGACTGACTGCCCCCAAAAGGTATTGGATCAGCTTGCTAGGAAAACAAGAAGGATGCTTCATGTTATCAAATGATTTATAAAAACCAGTGTGTACCAAGACTATATTCCCCATTCTGATGAAGGTATGGGCCTCCTCGAAATTGATTACATGTATAGACTTGCAATCATAGCATACATATCTGCTGACCTTACAAGGCCCAAATGTGGTGAAAGTTTTAAAACATGAGGAGAACAAGTCTACAATTACTTCTCTGGTTAGTTTAGCAGAAGCATAATGGTATCAAGTGGGAATGGAAATCAAACAAGAAGTAGATAAAAATCAGGCAGCAACAGAATGTGCCAAAAAACAAGCAAACAAACAAAAAAAGATATAAGGCAAAGGATCAGATGAAAAGGCAAGAAATGTGAAAAATGCATAAATATAGTTGTAAGTATGGGAAACTATTGAAACAACCTCATGTTGATCAGGGTCAAATGCAAGAATGGTTAAGGAGAAGTGAGTTTAAACCAAGAGACGAAAGGTTAATATTGGCAGCGCAAGACAGTGGACTATGTACACTTTGGTTTACAAAGCCTATTGAATATGTGGGAGAAAAAGACAAATGTAGATTTTGTAAGACTGAGCTGGAAACAGTTGCACTTCTTATTGCTGGTTGTGATATACTAATGGCAGAAGGACTGTACACTGAAAAGCATAACAATGTGGCAAGACTGTTCCATTGGGGACTGTGCAAACATTATAATACTGAAGTAACTGAAAAACATTGGAAACATGAGCCACAAAACATTTTAGAAAATGATGAAGTTTATATCACATGGGATCAGCCATTACCAACAGGTCAAAAATAGACGAGAGAAGACCAGATATAGTAGCCCATGAAAAGAAGACAAAAGTAGCATTTATCACTGAAATTGTTACACCCAGTGACTACAGAGTCTTATGTAGAGAGAGACACCAAGTCATAAAATACCAGGATTTGCAGGCAGAAATAAGGGCAATGCGGAAGAAGGATACCCAGACAGTTCCAATAGTAGTAAGAGCAACAGGTCTTATAAAAAAGAACTGAAACAATGTAAGAAACTTTTCTGTGTGGAAGATTTTCAGTCCATATATTTCTAGTTAATCACTGTATATTAATCAGATCAGACAATAGTAGTAGAAGTAGCGAACGTAAACCCATCAAGTCAAAAAGTAATAATAGAAAATATATAATTCTACAGCATTACTAAGTATTCGAAAGTAATCCAAGCAAGGCAGGCTGTCTGTTTCCAGTCGAAAATCCTTTATTAAGTACACAGACAAGTGATCCAAGTAAAACAAAAATAGAGTATTAATTTCCTCACAAGCTTTCTAAATATATATATACTTTTTATCAGGCATGGGAGTGGTTTATTGTGCTGTAAGACAAAGTGTTATTGGTACACAAACATGTGTACCAATAACACTTTGTCTTACAGCACAATAAACCACTCCCATGCCTGATAAAAAGTATATATATATTTAGAAAGCTTGTGAGGAAATTATTACTCTATTTTTGTTTTACTTGGATCGCTTGTCTGTGTACTTAATAAAGGATTTTCGACTGGAAACAGACGGCCTGCCTTGCTTGGATTACTTTCGAATACTTAGTAATGCTGTAGAATTATATATTTTCTATTATTACCTTTTGACTTGATGGGTTTACGTTCGCTACTTCTACTACTATTGTCTGATCTGATTAATATACAGTGATTAACTAGAAATATATGGACTGAAAATCTTCCACACAGAGAAGTTTCTTACACTGTTTTGTTTTTAGACCCAATACACTTTAGTGGGTTGTTTTGAGACTTTGGGGATACCACAGAGATTACTTGTTATAAAAAAGAATTGACAAACATATTTAGATTTGTTACTGATACATATAACTCCATATGAATTGGTGAAGGAGTCATTACTGGGCACAATGCTGGTGCTGCGAAGAGCACATCTGACTAACATCAAAGACTAAAGCAATACTAATTTCATGAGCTTTAATCATACTTTGAGTTAGGAATGACGCTCATTCCTGTCATGGTATTAGAAACCCAGAAGACATGGAGAAATTAAAAACAGGGTAACATAGCAAATTTGGAGACATTCCAAGTAAATGCGGCTGGAGCATTTCCCCCCAGGCCACTGCTGAAAATGGGTTCAGTCCCAGCTGGACTTTCCCAGTAAACAAATGTTAAATAAATAAATAAATAAAATAAATAAATAAATGGCAAATGTAGTAGCTGATAAATTTAGCCCTAACTTCACCCCCACTACCCCCTGTGACATCCTTTCTAGCATATTCCACCAATTATCAACAGGTAGCAGGCCCTGGAGGTGCTCACTAAGGCCAAAAACACTATTTCACTGTTCCCTGACAATATCCCCAATTGCCCAGTGGCAGCTCGTGCTATTGGACTGCAGCCCCCCCAGCTGTAAAAAAAAGAAAATAAAAAAAATCCCAAACTCCATGCATGCATGCTGATGAATCTGGACTGGTTTAACAGCAGTCCAGATTAGAAAGAATGCTTCAGACTACAGAGATGCCCAGACTGGAAGGGGACCTGACTGCAATGTCTGCAGGCTGGATAATCCAGCCTGCTCTCACAGGAACTGTATTCAGCTCTCGCAGGAACTATATTCATCGCGGGGATTTTGTAACACAAGGGAGGAGACAGAGCCTATACAGATCCTTCAGGTAAGCTTTCAATGGGACCAGAATGTATTTCTACAGCAGAACACCGCTTTTTTTTTGTTTCTTAAGCTTACAGAACTGTCAAAACAGAGTTTGTGCTTACAGAACAGTCTGGAGCTTTTTTTAAACAGTTCAGAGCTTGTGGAACTTGTGTGTTGAGCTTACAGAATGGAGCTTTAGCTTTCTTCTTATTAAGCAGAGCGTGTGTCTTTTTTAATGCATTTACTGAACAGAGCTTTCTTTTGTTTTTGAGGTGTGTGTGTGTGTCTTTTTTAAGGAGCTTAGTGTTGAACTTACACACTGGAGCTTTAGCTTTCTTCCTAAGCAGCAAAGTGTGTGCATCTTTTTTAATGTATTTACAGAACAGAGCTTTCTTTTTAAGCAGAGCATGTGTGTCTTTTTTTCTAATGTATTTATGGAAGTGTGTGTGTGTGTGTGTGTGTGTGTGTGTGTGTGTGTGTGTGTGTGTGTGTGTGTGTGTGTGTGTGTGTGAAATTCCCCAGAAAAATATACCTGGTGGCTAGAAAGACAGTAGTGGAAATAACTCAGGCTCAAACCCTGTACCTTGAGTGCAGGTAGTAAGAGCCTCAATTCCCTAGCCACCACCACTTGTGAAAGCTATTCACATTTTTGCCTCATATTTTTATTCTGTTCCTCATAAAATCTGTGGTTTTCTGGACTTAATTCATTAAATAATGACAAGCATTTGAATTTCAGACATCATATTCTTCAGAAAGTACATGGTAAGACAAAACCTTTTATAATTGCAATTTTCTAAGTTTATAAGATCAATATTTGAAATTTCTCCCAATTTTTTTGGGGCTGTATTCCCCCATTATTGGCTTTGTCCAGGTTTCTTGTGCTAAAAGGTTGAGAGCTATGGGGATTACCGAACTCCCTGAATATGTTTGGTGGCTGTATTCCCCCATTGTTGGCTTTGTCCAGGTGTTTTGTGCTAAGAGGTTGAAAGCTAAAGTGAGAACTGAATTCACTAAATGATAGCCATTTAAGTTTCAGTCTTCCTATATTAGTTTCACGAAGCAGTTGATTTGGCATAGTGGCATGTTGCTCTGACTGTAGTGCACAGGGTCCTGGGTTCAAGACTTGACAGTGAAATACATGGTGGTAATACATTTTATTCTAGCAACTTTCCAAGATTATACAAGCAATGTTTAAAATGTGTCCCTGGTTTTAGGGCTTTTGCACCCCCCCCAATAAAGTTTGTCCTTTTTCAGATTTCTTGTGCTGCAAAGTTGAGAGATACAGTTGAGTGCCGAGTAGATTTTACAAGGAGCTGAGAGCTTCAGGGGAAGAGATGTTTAGTGTTGCTTATGCTGAGGAGGCTTGCATTGTTAATAGCACAACAGGTAGTGTATTTGCTTTTGATGCAGAAGGTTGTGGGTTCTACTCCCACAGTATGTAGATGCATTACTGATACTGTACTTTTAAAGGGGGTGAATGCTGCAGTCCTGAGAATGTCTTCTTTGGTCGAGATACTTAATAACTATGAACCTGTTATCAGTTTACCATCCATTCCCTATAGCAATATTACTAGATTATCATTTTTAATGTAATATAGGCAATTTATTCCTCTAGGGCAAAAGGCACTTTATTTGTAGATGAAACAATGAAATATAGAATTGTTTGTTAGCAGCAACCTCTTCATTAGTTACAGATCTCTTTAATGTGAAATTATTTAGATGACTTTTACTTCTGCAGAGATTGTGCATATTTACTGATTCTGGTGAACTGTAGACATTTGAGTAGACCTTTATGATGGAAATGTTCTGAATTGGGCAGTTTTGTCATTATTGGTGCATGTATTTTGTTTCATTGTTTATTGGAAAAATGTTCAAAGCAATAAATTCAAAATGTCCACTAACAACTGTACTGTATTATACAAGGAATATAATGTAATACAATCAGGACGTTGTATCAAAGAACACATGTATGTTTCATGTGCAAGGGGCCTGTGATTTGAAAACAGCCCAAAGTTAATCTTTATCTGCCACTGGCCAGATGTATTTTCTTTGAATGCGGGTTTCAATGCTGTTTCAATGAATGTGAGTTTCAAAGGCAGAGAAGTTTTAATGCTAACTCAGTTTCATTGTGAGACTGCATTGCTTTGTTTAGCATATGTCTATTAGTGTTTGTACTGTAAAATGTAAAATAAAACTTTTAAATGGAATCCAAATAATTGTAGAAGTAAAGCAATATGCACATTACAGTGTTTATGGTAAATGGGGTGAAAAAGTAATGGGACATTGGAATGGCTGCAGGGGGAGGCCCCATTTGACCATGATTTTGTGAGGGAGAAGGGAAATCTCAGACATCCCCGGCTGAAGTATACCTCTCAACTGTCCAGATTTTCACAGAATGAATAGATTTTTGCTTTTTATTTTTGGTTTGTTCCTCAGAAAATTTGTGGTTTTCTGGCAAATCATTTAGGAATGAAGTCAGTAAATAATGACAGACATTGAGTTTCAGACTTCATACCCTTCAGAAAAATGCATGCTAAAGCAAAACTTGTTATTCTATCAGCTGTCTAAGTTTATACAACAGCAATTTTTAATACTGTTTGTATGTTCCCCCAATATATTTGGCCTTGTCCAGATTTCCTGCATTAAGAGGTTGAGAGGTACCCGCAAATAAATCTCTTTATAGAATTGGGTATATCCAAACATTTCAACTGTCCCCAATTTTTGTCTCAAAATGCTGCTCTCCCTCTAATAAATCCCTCTGCAAAATGGCAATTTTGGAAGAAAATGTAGAGGGTCTACAATTAATAAATAATTATAATGATCAGAGTTGTAGATTACTTTTATTTAAAAAATGCATGTAGATTCTCTATTTTGTCAGTTGGTCAAGTTAACAGTACTAATATTAAAAAAGTGCCCCTTCTTTGACAGGTTCCGAGCTATATTGTGTGGTTATTTTATATGTTTGCATCACATGTTTGGTCCATTTTTCATAAAATTGTGGTTTTCTGGCACATCAGTGGCAAATCATTAAAGACTGAAGTTAGAAAATAATGACAGACATTTGAGTTTCAGATTTCATACCCTTCAGAAAATTCATACTAATGCAAGACCTACTATTCTATTATCTTTCTAAGTTTATAAGAGCAATATTTAAAAATTGTCCTTATTTTCGGGCCTTTGTCCCACTTCTATTTATGGCTTTGTCCAGATTTCTTGCTCTGAGTTTGAGAGATATGACAAATGTGTCAGAGCCATCACCGTCAGCCAGAGACATTTCAAATTGTGACATACCTGTTGCATCCCACTCCCACATGTAGTTACTCTGGATGTGTCCAAGCAAGGCAAGGAGCAGTTATGCAGTGTAAGTGTGCAGAGTATCCCCCCCATCCATACTGTTGATTCATGCTTCTTATTATTCAGAAAATGCATGTTGTTGCAGTGCCTGTGCTCTGTGTTTAAGTAGCAATGCTTTAATGACCATCAGGTAAGCTTGTCTGAGATTGTAAGATGCAAGTAAGCTTTAATAAGCATTCTGTTAAAGAATTACCAACATAGGTTCATGGGTTCATAGGTAAGCCTAGCCAGAGTGTGTTTGGCTTTCGCCACCCATTTTAAATGAATTTTGCTATGCCCTTTTTTGAGGTTAGTATACTGTGCCTCTGTCTAACAGTGACACAGAAGTGATACCCAGGGTAAACCTATGATCTCCCATCCACTCATCAAGATTCCTCTTGAAGAGAGTCAATAAGGGACAATGCCTAACCTGGACTGGGATTTTATTCCAGAGTGAAGGGAGCCTCTGGGTTATGAATCTGTCCCTCCAGCATGTCCTATTTATTTCAGTGCTGAGGTTCAAGTCTCTCAAGCGCATAGCTCAATGGGATTTGGATTTTCTGAGGTGCAGCATGTCCATTAATTCCAGGTTGGACATGGCTTTATATGTCAGGCACAGATCACCTCTGAGCAGGTGGTATGCCACTGAGTAGAGCTGGAGTTTCTTTAACCGGGCAGCATATGGCATCTGTTTGAGCCCTTTGATCCTCTTGGTGAGGTACTTTTGGGTTCTTTGCAGTTGCTGCAGGTGTCTGGTAAGGTACATCCCAAAAGGGGCATTGTATTCAATTATGGGCTTGATGAGGGATGAGTAAAGAGGCGCGATGACCTCCCCTGATCTAGATGTGAATCCCTTCATAATTAGGTGGGCTATATAAAATGTTTTTCTAACCACTTTGGCCACGTGGTTTTCAAATGAGAGATTGCTATCAACTTGGGTCCCCAGGTCCCTAATTACTTCTTCCGTACTTAATGGATTACCACCTATGTGGTAATTTGTGGGCACTTTGTTTTTGCCAAAGGGGATGACTATGCACTTTTTGGCGTTTAGCTTGAGGCCATGGCTCTGGCACCAGTTGTCTGTTTCTATGAGGCCCTTTTGTAGGATGCTTGTGTCGGCTGGAGAGTTGATTATGGCGCCTAGCTTGCAGTCATCTGCGAACTTGGTCAGCCACAGTCCTTCCATGTTGGCCTGTACCTCCGAGAAATATATACTGAACAAGAGAGGTCCCAGGACTTAGCCTTGTGGGATGCCACTTGTAACTGCTTTGGAGTCTGACATGGCTCCAGCAATTCTAACCATGTGGGTTCTGTCCTTGAGCCAGTTTGCAATGCATCTAGTGACATGGGGGTTTATATTTAAGCTAGTGAGCTTATCTATAATGCCCGAGTGGGGTATTGTATCGAAGGCTTTTGCGAGGTCCAGGTAGGCTGTGTGGACCACCTTCCCCTCGTCAAAGGCCTTCGTGACTGTTTCAAAGAAATTGACCAGGTTTAAGATGCAGGATCTGCCCTTAACAAAGCCGAACTGGGTAGGATCCAGTGTCTGTAGGTCCCCAATATCTTTATTTATGAGGTCCATGATGATCCTTTCCATAGCTTTGCAGACCAAGCTAGTCAGGCTTATGGGGCGATAGTTTCCAGGATCTGTTGAGGCACCACCTTTGTGGAGAGGGACCACTGTTGCTGTATGCCACTCTTTTTGTTTTTGACATGCAGAGAATATTTTACATAACTAGATATATAAGGCTTAGGTATTGAAATGCATATGACAGCATTTGTAATAAAGGACAGGATTAAAGTATTTTCAGAACCCCTTTACATTTGTTGGAGACTTGCAATCATCTTTGCATGCTTTACCCGTAAACTAAACAGAATGCCAATCTATCATGTGTGGTCCGTAACCTTTGCAGTAATCCTTTAAGCAATTTGTCTTTAGTTTGTTTCTTTTTTCCTGTTCATTTTTTACTTTGATCATGTTTTTCCCATGAAACAAGTAGATAGTTGTTGTCAGGCAGCAGGTCTTTTTTGGATACGAAACATTTTTACAAGTGGGGGTATCACAGAGATTGCTACTTTCAGCATGTTACTTTGTACTTTTATAAAGCTGAATGTAAATTATAATTAGAACTGCAGTGCAAGGAGAAGTGGTTTGAGTTGAGTGCTGCTTGTTTTTTATACTTGATTTTGACTGGCATTCCAGTAATGTATTTAAAAAGTAATTTAGTTTTTCATGCCTCACAACTTTTTTGTTTCCATCTAGATATTAAGTCGGCTGTCATTTAGGCAATGCGTTAAAATATATTTTTTTCTTCTACACTTCATTTTGTCTTCATTGGACTGTCATAATGATGGTTTGGCAGCTAGTGCAGCATATTTAATTGAAGTCCCAGTTTTTGTGTTTTTGAGCATAGCCCCACCCCTTTCTAGTTGGCCACACCCCTTCCCATTGGTCACACCCATTCAGCTGTCTCCTGCAGCCCCCCCATTTGATTTGAAGTCACCAGCTGCAACTGCAATTACCTCCCTCCTAAATAACCTAAAATATGACCTAGTAGGACCACTTAAGGCATCGTTCAAGTACAACCACAATTCCAATTATATAACAAGTGAATGGAGGGCCACAATTGTCATTACTTTTAATAAGGGTAGACTATCAGCTGACCCCACCAACTACAGACCCTTTAGTCTGCCAAGTCTAATATGCAAAGCCATGGAATTAATTATCATGGAACCTACAGTTATTGGACCCATCCCAGTTTGTTAAGGAAAGGTTTTGTCTACCTAACCTGGTAGACTTCTTCTTTTTCTAGACAGACACCATGTCTATGGATGAGGGGAAAATGGTGCATACCACCTACCTTGACCCGGACAAAGTGTTCGATACAATATCCCACCTAGGTATTGTTGACAAACTCTCATAACTAGACCTAAATCCCTACATAACTGCCTGGATTTCCAGCTGGCTCATAGAAAGAACTCAAGAAGTCAGGATAAGTCAGCCCTCCACCAGAAAACAGGCCATCAGTGCAGTACCCCAGGCCTCTGTGTTGGGATCACCGTTGTTTAGCATCTACTTCTTGGAAGTCAAGACTAATGTCAAAGACCTCTGGGCCACCAAGTTTGCTGATGGCTGTTAAATGGGAGCTGTCATAGATCCCCTCATGACAGCAACATCCTACAAGAAGGTCTAACACAGACAAATGACTAGAGCCAAACCACAGATTAAATCTCAATATAAAGAAATGCATTATAGTGCTCTTTTTGGAAATCATCCACCCAAGCTAATCAATCCATCAATGAAACACCCCCAAGAGTTGACCTGAATGTTAGGGATTTGGGAACATATGTAGACAGTAATTTTGTGTCCAAAGAATATATAACCAAGATAGAGCGTAAATCATTGCATGTCACTCAATTGATAAGGAAGGGTATGGCATTCAAGTTCAAGCCCTTATCAGACCCATCACTGAGTACAATGCCCCCTTTGGCATGTACCTAGCCAGACACTTGCAACAGTTAGAATGCCCACAAAGGTTACTCACCAGGAGAATCCAGGGTATGAATACCCTGTCTTCCACAGATCACCTTAAGGTCTTACCTCTGTACTCAGTCTCCTACAGGTTACTTAGAGGCAATCTATGCCTAGCATTTAAGACCTCCTCAGATCCAGCTGTGATGGACCTCTTTGCATATCCACAAGACAAACAACACCAGAAAGGCTAGATTCAAGGACCTGAATTTTGTCTGTGACATAAATAAAACTTGCTGGAGAGGCCAATATATGTCTCAAATGATCCCTGTGCTATAGAATAAGCTCCCTATCTATGTGAACAGATTTCATCCCTGGCCCTGTTCAAAAGAATCCTTGATCACTGGATCAGAAATTGCAAATTCAACTATGGTCTGGCCCCCATATTTCTGATGGGCAGAGGTTAACATTAAGTAAATTAAACCCTTTCTAAAATACCCTCCCCACACATAACTCTTAGCTACCTCTTTACTAACATACCTCACCATATAGGTATCCAAGGAACTCAGGGACAAAACTGGGTTGGGTTGCACTGCTAAGCTTGTAAAGACACTGGTGGTTGTTAATCTGGTATGAACCTATGAACAGTAATAAAAATATATGTGAAAAGAGCCCAGTCCAATATACAACCCTGAAGGGATGGATCCAAATGCCTTTGCAAATGACAATATCCCAACTAGCAACTATTTTATTTATCTTATTTCTTTCTTAACCAGGTGGGATTTCTGTGCTCATAAGATGTGTTCCTTTCACAGGAAAGATCTTGGAAATTTGTGAATAAATAAAAGTTAATATCATATACCTCTGGGTAAATACAAGGAAAAGATAAACAAGCCATACTAGGTGGACTATGGTGCACTAATAAGTACAGCACAGGTGTATATTCAAGCTTCAGTTGCAGCCAGATGTCATTATACACACTTAAAATGATCCTTACAATTGGTCAGACTTATCACTTTTGTGTTCTCAGTGCTCAAACCCCCTGATGATGTTACAGGAAGTCACTGCTAGCCTCACTTCTACTTGGGCTCTGTCAGTTATTAAAGCTCAAACAAGGACTGTTTTATACTTTTAGTAACTGATTTTGAGAACATGTACATTCTGTTCTGGTTAATTGTCTACCTGTAAAATACCTATAAGAAAACAATGGTGGATTACTTTAAACAAAAAGGCTTTTCCTTTTCTTTTTATTTCAGAATCAGAATCTCATTTAATGGCCAGTATGTCCACATACAAGGAATTTGATTCTGGTTTCAATGACTCTCCAAGTATGAATTACATAAATGACATACATACAACTATTAAAAACAAGACAAATGATATACATACAACTATTAAGAACAGGCAAAAAAAATGTAAATATACATATACATATACATACAAGGTGCAAAGTGCAACTCAGTGCAAGAAATACTGAAATAAACTCTGAAAGAAACAAGTATTAACAATACTCAGAGGCTCTGGAAAAAGAATACCCCAGCCTAATAAGCTGAGTTAATCGTTTATGAACTTGATGGCCTGTGGAAAAACTGTTCTTATATCTGCTTGTTTTGGTGATTATTAATCTATAATGCCTGGCTGATGGTAATACTTCAAAAAATGGTGGCCTGGATGATAAGGGTCGGTAGTGATTTTCCCTGCCCTTTTCATGTCTCTGGAATAGTCTTGGTCCTATAAGGAGGGAAAACTAGCACCAATGATATGTTGGGCAGACCTGACTATTCGATGTAACCTATTTTTTTTCATGATTAGACAGAGATCCAAACCACGCTGTTATGGATGAGCTGAGAACAAGCTCAATGGCTGCTGTAAGAACTGAATCAACAGTTCCTGTGCGAGGTTGAACTTCCTCAGCTGTCGCAGAAAGTACATTCACTGTTGTGCCTTTTTTATGATGGACCCTATACTGGTCTCCCAATTCAAGTGCCAGAAGATTATAGATCCCAAAAACTAATGATTCCACAATTGACACAGCAGTATTAAATATAAGTCTCTGCTCGACAGTGGCACAGGAAAATAACTTTCTTGGGTTGCGTAAGTCAGGGAACCTTGTTGCCTAGGCTTACATAGGCCCTTGGGCCAATAGCCTAGTACCCTCCGATGAACCTATGAAGAGTGGAGGATAATATTGTAGTATCACTTCTGAAGTCCACTGTTATCTCCACAGTTTTAAGAGTGATTCAAAATACTTGGGATTTTCTGTTTTCTTGACAGTTGTGTGGCTATATAGTTAGAATATTCAAGGAAAAGGGTTGGGGAATGTGTGGGTTTTCAGGTGGAATCACTTCCTGCATAAAACACTTATGATCATCTATTTCACCTAACTGAAGCTTCAATTATTTTGTTTCATCTGGTTGAAGCTTCCGATAGTTTTATCTGAATGAAATGTTGAGGAAAATTTTAAACTGTAGGAATATGTTGCACACTGCTGTAACACTCATTCCCTGGAATTCAGAAAGGCTTATCACAATGCAGAAAATGATCTTAGAAGGTTTCTGCATTACCTAAGCCTTTTCTGTTCAGACTCTGCTCTACCTCTAAGGTGTTCCTCTTGTGGTGACCATTGCATGGAAACTGATCTCAATGTTAATGTCACATAATAATGTGGTACTCCACGTGAGTGGCTAAATTTAATTAGTCATGTGTTCTCCAGCAGAAATGTTCAGAGCTCAGGAATTATTTAGCTAAATGAGCTTGCAAATTGCTCAGCCAACTAAAATGTCACTGTAAGAAGAAAAAAATGAATATTGTTTTTTGATAAATGGGAAGGAAGAAATTAATGAGTCATATATATATATATATATATATATATATATATATATATATATATATATATATACACATATATATATATATATATATATATATATATATATATATATATATATATATATATATAGATTACATATAGGTTTATAGGTTCATAGGATGATACTAGGGTATTGGCCCAGAGGCCCTTATAAGCCTAGCCAAGAATTTCACCCATGTTCCCACAAAGTCAGCACCTGTTTTCTAGCAGGGACACAGGTGGGATCCCAAGGGTATATTTTCTGTTTCCCATACAGTCATCCAGGTTACTCTTAAAGAGGGCTAGTGAGGTACTCTGCTTGACATGGAGAGGGAGACTATTCCACAGATGGGGGAGTCATTGGGCAAAAATCTATCCCACCAACAAGTTCTATTAATGTCAAAGACCAGGTTGATGCCTTGCATGCAGGTTGCGTGAGTGGGATTTGACTTACAGATATGCAGCAACTCCATCAAGGCCGAGTCTGAGATGGCCTTGTATGCCAGACACAGGTCACCTCTGAGCAGTCTGTATGAGTAGAGGGAGGGGCTTTTAGCCTATCTGTATAGGATAGGTGTTTGAGATCCTGGATTTTCCTGGTCAGGAACCTCTGTGGTCTCTCCAACTGTTACATGTGCTTTGCAAGGTACATGCCGAAGGGGGCATTGTACTCGATAATGGGTCTGATAAGGGAGGAGTACAGGAATGTTATGACCTCCTTGTTCCTGGATGAAATACCCTTACTTATGAGGTGGGCCATGTAGAAAGCCTTTTATACATACCTCTCAACCTCTTAGAGGAAGAAATCTAGACAAAGCCATGAATAAAAGAGGGACAACGGCCTAAAAATAAGGACAATTTTTAAATATTGCAGTTATAAACATAGAAAGTTAATAGAATAATAGATTTTAAATTAGAATGAATTTTCTGAGGGGTATGAAGTCTGAAACTCAAATGTTTGTCATTATTTTCTAATTTCATTATTTAATGATCTGTCACTAATTTGCCAGAAAAACCTGAATTTTATGAGAAACATGCCAAAAATATAAGGCAAAAATCTGGATATTCTGCAAAAATTTGTACAGTTTGTGTGCTTCCATACAAAGGAGGTGACATGTTGGTCAAAAGTCAGGCTGCTATCAACTTGGGTGCCCATGTCCCAAAGGGGATAATGAATGCATTTCTTGGCATTCAGTATGAGGCCATACTTCTGGCACCAGTCATTAATTTGAGAAAGTCCCTCTTGAAGGATGTTCACAGCACTATGGAAATTTATGACAGTGCCCAGCTTGCAGTCATTTACAAACCTGGTCAGCCACAGACCACTGGTTTTGGCTTGCACCTCAGAAAAGTATATCTCAAACAGTAGAGGCCCCAAGACCGAGCCTTGGGGTACACTGCTTGTTACAAGTCTACTACTAGAGGTGGCTTCCCCTATTTTGACTGAGTGGGCTCTATCAGTCAGCCAGTTAGCTACCCATCTGGTAACATACGGGTTGATGCCTAGCTGGGAGAGTTTATCTATTATGCTTGAGTGGGGAATAGTGTCAAAGACTTTGGCTAGGTCAAGGTAGGCGGTGTGCTCTGTCTTCACCTCATCCATGTTTTTGTTGACTGTTTCAAAGAAGGCAACCAAGTTTAACAGGCATGATCTCTCTTTGACAAAACTGAACTGTATGGTATAAAGTGTTTGGAGGTTGCCAAGGTCCTTGCTTATAAGAGCCATGATAATGCGTTCCACAGACTTGCAGATCAAGCTAGTTAGGCTGATGGGTTTATAATTGCCTGGGTTGGTGGACGGTCCACCTTTGTGTAGAGGGATAACATTGCCTGTCCTCCATTCTGCTGGGATGAAGCCGGTGTACAGGCTTTGGTTAAATAGGGTGCCTAGTGGTGCTGAGAGCTCTTGCCTGAGTTCATGTAGGACACAGCGAGGGATGTTGCTGGGTCCTATGGAGGCAGTATTTTTTACCTTTGACAGGGCATTAATGACCTGCACTCTAGTGATGAGGGGAGGGGGCAGAGGGTGCTGGGGATGTCCTGGTTTACTGATGGGGGGACAGGGGGGTGAATTTTTCACTGAACGTGTCTGCCAGCAGGTTATCTGTATCACTGGCTTTTGTGTATGTGGTATTCTTGACCAACAATTCAGAGCAGCTTTGGGAGTTACCTTTGAGATTGTGGATGTATGCGAAGAAGGCCTTTTGATTGTCCTTAGTGGATGTGGCCAATTTGGACTTGAAGTTAGCCTTAGAGGATTTTACCATAGTTTCATAGTTTCATAGTATAGTACTAGGCTATCTGCCCTGGGGCATTTGTAAGCCTAGCCATAGTGATGTGGCTTTTGCCACCCCATGAAATGGTACAAAAATGTACAGAATAAATCTAGAATACTGTGCCTCTGTCTAGTAGTGACACAATGATGGTCCCCTTATATAATAGAATTAGTTTACTGTGCCCCTGTCTAGCAGTGACACAGATGTGACCCCCTGGGGTAAACTTTCGATCTCCCATCCACTCATCAAGATTTCTCTTGAAGAGAGTCATTGAGGGGCTCTGCCTAATATGAACTGGGATCCTGTTCCAAAGTATGGGAAGCCTCTGGGTTATGAATCTATCCCTCCAGCATGTCCTATTCATACTTGTGCTGAGGTTTAAGTCTTTAGCTCTCATGGTCCTGATGGATTTGGATTTTTTGAGGTGGAGCATGTCCATCAAATCCTGATTGGACATGGCCTTGTACGTCAGGCAGAGATCACCTCGGAGCAGGCGGTATGCTACTGATTAGAGCTGAAGTTTCTTTAGTCTGGCGGAATAAGACATATGTTGGTGACCCTTGATCCTTTTGGTGAGGTACTTTTGTGGTCTCTCCAGCTGTTGCAAGTGCCAGGTGAGGTACATACCAAATGGGGCATTGTACTCAATCATGGGTCTGATGAGGGAGGAATATAGGGGTACAATGACATCCTTGGATCTGGATGTGAATCCCTTCATGATGAGGTGTGCAAGGTAGAATGTTTTTCTAACCACTTTGGCAACGTGGGTGTCAAATGAGTGGTCGCTGTCTACTTGGGTCCCTAGGTCTCTGATTACGTTTTCCGTACTCAGCGGGTTTCTGTCTATGTGATAATTTGTGGGTACTTTGTTTTTTCCAAAAGGGATGACTATACATTTTTTGGCATTTAGTTTAAGGCCGTGACTACGGCACCAGTTGTCCGTTTCAGTGAGGCCTTTTTGTAGGATGTGTGTGTCTGCTGGTGTATCGACTATGGCACCTAGTTTGCAGTCATCTGCGAACTTTGTCAGCCACAGCCCTCCCATGTTTGCTTTAACATCTGAGAAATAAATGCCGAACAAGAGGGGTCCCAGGACAGATCCCTGTGGGACACCACTTGTGACTGGCTTTGAGTCTGACATTGCTCCAGCGATTTTAACTTTATGGATTCTGTCCTTTAGCCAGTTTGCAACCCATCTAGTGACATAAGGGTTTACTTTTAAGCTGTTTAGCTTATCTATGATGCCTGAGTGGGGTATTGTGTCGAAGGCCTTAGCCAAGTCCAGGTATGCTGTATGGACTGCTTTGCCCTCATCAATGGCTCTAGTGACTGTTTCGAAAAAGTCAACCAGGTTTAAAAGGCAGGATCTGCCTTTCACAAAGCCGAACTGGGTGGGGTCAAGTGTCTGTAGGTCCCCTATGTCTCTGTTTATGAGTTCCATAATGATTCTTTCCATAGCTTTGCATACCAGGCTAGTTAAGCTTATGGGGCGGTAGTTTCCAGGGTCTTTAGAGGCACCCTCCTTGTGGAGTGGGACCACTGTTGCTGTACGCCAGTGTACAGGTACATATCCCAAAGTAAGGCTAAGGTTAAATAGCATTTTTATGTGTGGGTTTAGCTCCTCTTGGAGTTCACGTAACACGCACCCCGGAATACCATCAGGTCCCATTGATGCTGTGTTTTTTGCTTTGTTTAGGGCGGTTCTCACTTAGACATCTGAGATGACAGGGAGATTACATTCAGCTGGGATAAGTATTTCTTCTTTTGGGGGGTGAAGGAGGTGAGAAATTTGCACTGAACCTGTCAGCCAGAATGTTAGCAATATCTGTGGGTTCAGTGTATTATTTGTTGTTGTGAACCAACTCTGAGCATATCTGAGGGTTTCTGCCCAGGTTTCTAACATAGCTGAAGAAGGCTTTGTGGTTATCTTTAGTGTCCTTAGCGATTTTTCTCTCAAAGTTTGCCTTGGATGTTTTTATGAGAGAACGTAGTTTTCTGCTAATGTTGATCAGAGATGTCTTCCCTTCGTGGGATTTCGCTCTGACGTGCAGTAGTTTCCTTCTTTTGTTATACAATTTGTTTATGGCTGAGGTCCACCAGACAGGACGCTTACATTTGGTGGAGAGGGACTTGGATTTGTTTGGGATTGCATGATCCATGCATTCTTGGATATGTCCATAGAAAGCATTTGTGAAGGATTCGGCATTGCGGGATGTGGTATCCACTGGCACAGTGGGCTTAAAGGATACCACCTCCGTCTTAAGAAGAGTGAAGTCTGCTTTTGAGAAGTTTTTCACTGTGGTCTTTTGTGCTGTGGGTGGAGGTGGGATATGTATATCCAGGGTGATTAGTTTGTGATCAGATCTCATTAGTGAGGGGTATACTTCCGATGTGGAGCATTTTGTCCCCATGTTTGTGATGATCAGGTCTAGTATATTATCTCCCCTAGTGGGAGAGGTGACTAGTTGTTCCAGTGCATTTGAATTTATGAATTCCAGGAACCTTTGGGCTAGGGTATTAGGGCTAGAATAATGTACCCAATCTATGTTTGGGTAGTTGAAGTCTCCCAGTATGATGGTATTTTGTGATACATTCATATCCTCCAATGTCTTCAGGAAGGCTGAGTGGGGTTCTTGAGATTGGGGGGGGTGGTCTGTAACATGCTACCAGTTGTATAGCAGTTTTGCCTATGGTTAGTTGCACCTGTATGGTCTCTGATGCTTCATGTGTTGCTACTAACCTGGAGGTGTGGGTGTCCTTTATGAATATGGACACTCCCTCCTTGTGGTTCGCCCGGGTTTTGGGGCCGAAAAGCATGATATGAGGTATAGCCTGGTAGTGCTGGGGTGCTCTCAGGAGCCTTGAACCAGGTTTCAGTTACTGCACAGATGTCGATGTTCTCCATGCTGAGGAGTGCATCAAGTGCCTGCATCTTGAGATTTAGACTTCTGGCGTTGAGCAGCATTACCCTTAGTTTTTTTCCATTTTTGTTTTCTAAGGAGGTGGGTTTGTCTTTTGAGCCTTGCCTAAAAAAGGCACTATGGGGGTGGCAAGAGCCTTAGCCAATATCTGGAAGCCCAGTGGTGACAGGTGTAAGCCATTCCTTGTGAAGCAGCGCGGCCTGTCCAACATATCATCCCAGGCAGACAGACATTGGATCCCCTTGGAATGACACCAGTACTTGAGCCAATTGTTAAAGCTGATCATCTTGTCTTTGTATTGTGGTATCATTCTTGGTGAGGGCAAGATGCTGCTCAGGGTCAGGGTCATACCAGCCTGGGCTACATAATCGGAGAGCTCCTCTATGTCTCTTTTCATGTAGTCCAGGGAGGTATGTCTCAGGTCATTCACACCAGCATGGACAATGATGGAGTCATATTTGTACTTGCTTTGGAGTGACCTGAGTGCGTGTGTTATGTGGCGGATCCTAGCCCCCGATAGATAGCTCACAGTCACCTTCTCCTTGTTCAGCCTGGTCAGTGGGACATCAGTGTGTCTGACTATGGAGTCACCTATTACTAGTGTATCAGGCAAGATGTTTGGCCTTAAGGGCTTCGATTGGTCGACACACTGATTTATTGAAGTATGTGTTGCATGTGTTTTGTTTTGAGGTGGTGGATTTTTGGATGTCTGCTTTGGGAGCCTCTGTTATTTTGGTAAGTTTTTTATTAGAGCCTCTGAGTATGTCTTTGTGTTTTTATGTGTTTGGTTTGCAATTGTGGTAGGTCTCTGTGGGACTGGGATTGTTCTGTGTGTGGTTGCCATCTCCTCCTGTCTGGTCATGCCAGCCCTGGGTTGAGAGAGTTCAGCCTCCAGTTTGGCTATATAGTTGCATCTCTCACATGTATTTGTGTTTGTTGGGAGGAGGAGAGGGTTGTCTGTGTACATGAGACAATTGTAGCATTGTCTCAAGATGCCCAGATTGACCAGCTGAACTGGAGACGACGCCAGTAATCTAGCACTTGACATGCTAGAACAGTATAAGGGAGTGGTATACCTTTAAGGGAAGTGGGTATTCATAGGGGTGGTAAGTAGATGTAGTGCTTTACTTAGTACGAGAGTGCTTACTTAGTAGAGAAGTATTGAGAACAAGTGCTAGGCTTGTAATACAGTGAGTAGTCTGGTTATACTAAGAATAGAGCTTCCTTAAGGGAAAATTTGAAGAGCAGACTTGGCGGAGCCAGAAAAAGTTTAACCTTGTTTAACCGGCGCTGCGCTATGCGCACAAACACGCAAAGCCGTGCAAACACGGATTTTAAACAGTGAACTACAAAAGAGCTAGAAATGGTCCAAAACAACCAATTACTACAGCTTCTTGTGCTGAAGTCACTTCCTACAGGGACACATAGGCTGCTCAAGGCTCCCCACTCCCACTGGTGAGCAAAGAAACTTCCTTCTATCCAAGTAAGGTAATGGACAACACAGGAAATACACCACAGTCCAGAATACAGCAATGCCTGTAAACTGGTCTAAACTAGTCGAGGAAGGCGGAAAAACAAGGATTATTTTTTTGTTTTTTTGGTAGAAACACACAGAAAATGCAGAGACAGTGATAAATTAGTTACACAGGCTAGCACATTTTAGTGGGCAGCCTCCACAGTTAAATTAAACAAACAAACAAGCAAACTTTCGATCAAATTCGACTAAAATGTAACTTTAAGTGCAGATTTTAAAATAATGCAGCAATCAGATAAAAAACAGTTCAGGCTAGTTCAAGGTAAGCTACAGAAGCTATTTCAAGAGAAAAAAAAGCAAAGATACTTAAATCCAGAAGGTAGTCGCTTTTTTGAGTTCCTTGCTGCTAGGACCACTCTGTAAACCCACGTGGAGCTTGTCTGAGCAGTATAGCCAGAAAAAAATGCCCAGAGGCGGATTTTAAACAGTGAACTACAAAAGAGCTAGGAATGGTCCCAAACAACCAATTACTACAGCTTCTTGCGCGGAGGTCACTTCCCCCAAGGACAGGTAGGCTGCTCAAGGCTCCCCACTCCCACTGGTGAGCAAAGAAACTTCCTTCTATCCAAGTAAGGTAATGGACAACACAGGAACTACACCACAGCCCAAAATACAGCAATGCCTGTAAACTGGTCTAAACTAGTCGAAGAAAGCGGGAAAACAAGGATTTTTTTTTTGTTTTTTTGTTTTTTTGGTAGAAACACACAGAAAATGCAGAGACAGTGATAAATTAGTTACACAGGCTAGCACACTTTAGTGGGCAGCCTCCACAGTTAAATTAAACAAATAAACAAGCAAGCATTCGATCAAATTCGACTAAAATGTAACTTTAAGTGCAGATTTTAAAATAATGCAGCAATCAGATAAAAAACAGTTCAGGCTAGTTCAAGGTAAGCTACAGAAGCTATTTCAAGTGAAAAAAAAGCAAAGATACTTAAATCCAGAAGGTAGTCGCTTTTTGAGTTCCTTGCTGCTAGGACCACTCTGCAAACCCACGTGGAGCTTGTCTGAGCAGTATAGCCAGAAAAAAATGCCCAGAGGCGGATTTTAAACAGTGAACTACAAAAGAGCTAGGAATGGTCCCAAACAACCAATTACTACAGCTTCTTGTGTTGAGGTCACTTCCCCCAAGGACAGGTAGGCTGCTCAAGGCTTCCCACTCCCACTAGTGAGCAAAGAAACTTCCTTCTATCCAAGTAAGGTAATGGACAACACAGGAACTACACCACAGCCCAGAATACAGCAATGTCTGTAAACTGGTCTAAACTAGTCGAAGAAGGCGGGAAAATAAGGATTTTTTTTTTGTTTTTTTGGTAGAAACACACAGAAAATGCAGCGACAGTGATAAATTAGTTACACAGGCTAGCACACTTTAGTGGACAGCCTCCACAGTTAAATTAAACAAACAAACAAGCAAACATTCGATCAAATTCGACTAAAATGTAACTTTAAGTGCAGATTTTAAAATAATGCAGCAAGCAGATAAAAAACAGTTCAGGCTAGTTCAAGGTAAGCTACAGTAATCATATTTGCTTGGTCAGACAAAGGTGAGATTCCTTCTGACTTGGCACCTGCTCCTTCTTGGTCCTGGACAGCAAGTCTTTTCCTTTTATTATAGAGTCTGTTCATTGCTGCCATCCACCATACAGGTTTACTCTTCCTTGAGGAAGATGATTTGGTCCTGTCAGGTATTGCTGAGTCCATGCAGCTGTATAGGTGCTCATATAGTTTTTTGGTGTAGGCTTGGACATTAGTGCTTGTTCCATCTGAAGGGATAGTGGCTGTGAAGCTGCTTATACTTGCTCTCAGGAGGTTGTAGCTCACTTTGGAAAAGTTTTTTTTGCTCTACTTTGGTGGTGGTGGGGGGCAGGGGAAATGGTGACTTCAAAAGTGATTGCTTTATGGTCGGATCTTACCAAGGAGGATGACATTGTATGGGGTACTACAGTGGCTATTCATGTTGGTTATTACCAGGTCCAGGATATTTTCACCTCTTGTGGGTGTGTCGACTAGCTGATCCAATGCACTGGCATTGACATACTTGAGGAATTGCTGGCCATTCATGTTTGAGCTAGAAAAGGTCTTCCACAATATGGTTGGGTAGTTAAAGTTTCCCAGGATCAGAGTAGAGGGTTGAGTCTTGATGGATTCAAGTAAGTCCAGATAGGTGGAGTGGGTGTCCTGAGTCATGGTTGGGGGTCTGTAGCTAGCTATGATTTGAATAGATGTTTTGTCCACAGTTAACTGCACCTGGAGTGTCTCCTTTGCATCATACTGTTTGACCATCCTGGAGGTGTGTATGTCTTTGACAAATATTGAAACCCCACCTCCTTTAGCTTTGTAGCCCTCCATTTTGGGTCTGAAAGTATGGTAGGGCAAGTAACCTGGTAAGTTTGGGGTGATCTCCGCAGCTTTGAACCAGGTTTCAGTGATTCACAAATGTCAGCATCTTCCAGCATGAAGAATGCTTGCAATGAGTGCACTTTCATGTTAAGACTCATAGCGTTTAGCAGCATGACCTTTAAATTTCATTGAGAAGAATTTTTCATGTCAGTAATTTTGTCTTCATGACTTTGCCTAAAAAATGCACTATGGGGGAGGCAAGATCCTTTGTCAGAAGCCTGAAGCCCAGGGGAGACAGATAAAGGCCATCTCTGGCAAAGCATTGTGGTTTGTCCATCATGTCCTCCCAGGCTGTCAGGTACTGGATCCCCTTAGAATGACATCAGTAACTAAGCCAATTGTTAAAGCCAGTCATTTTCTGTTTGTATAGAGGCATAATTCTAGGTGACAGTAGGATGCTGCTTATGGCTAGGGACATACCTGCCTGGGGCACATATTCAGTGAGCTCAGTCATGTTTCTCTTCTTATAGTCCAGAGAGGTATGTCTCAAGTCATTCACACCAACATGGACTATGATACAGTCATAACAGTACCTATTGTTGAGAATCTTGAGTGCGTGAGTGATATAGTGGATTCTATTACCTGACAAGCATCTTACAGTAACTTTCCCCTTGTCTAGCCTGGTGAGCGGCACATCTGTGTGTCTAATGATAGTCTCCTATGGCTAGTATGTTGGGTTTGTGGCCGGGCCTTAAAGGCTGTGAGACACAGATGTGTACTATTTCAGTGTGGTGCCTGGTGCGGTGGGTTGTGATGTGCGTGTGTGCTTTTGCCTCAGAGGTCTCTTTTCCTTAGGTATGTTTTTGTTGAGAATCTCCATATATGTAGGAATGAACTGTACAGATGTGGGGGGTGTTAGAGGTGTGGTGTCTGTGGTGTTTGTGCAGACATCCTTCTCAGTGCCAGATGTACTGGCTTTTGAGTGAGACAGCAAGGATTCTAGGTTCTTAATGTAATTGCATCTCTCACATATTGTGTTCCTAGGTGGTAGAAGAATAGGATTGTCCGTGTACATGAGGCAGTTGCTACACTGTCTCAGGATAACCATATCAACCAGACTAGCAGGTGAACCCACAGGAAATTGTCTGTCCATGGTTGTCAGAAGCTGTCAGAATCTGTGGAAGAGAGGTCAAGGAAGGCAGAGTGCATACTATCAGAACAGAGTACCTATAGGTGTGAGTAGGGCTGGATAAAATCAACACAGTAGTTGCGAGGGAGGGCATCAGTTACACAGGAGTGCTAGTAATGGAAAAAAATGCAACTGAGATACCTTGCAATTGGTTAAAATAGCACAGCTGCAGTGCACGATGAGCCAACAAGTGCAACACCCTGAAAATACAGGGTTTATTTACCAGAAAAGATGGAAGAATCTAGAAGCTCGAATTACTACCAAGTCCTGCTAGCCCCTTGCACTTTCAACCAATCAGTAATTCTAGAGATGGTCAGGCAGGCCTGTTACTCTCACTAACAGAGAAGACAAGCCCCTACCAGCATAAGGTGGCTGCCAGAAACACAGGAAACTCAACAAGCAAAACAACCAGGCCTGGATACAGCAGGCCTCTATCCAGACTATGCTACCTGACTAGAACACAGAAACCTCACAGAAAATGTACAGAAAGGCACAGATAGAGCACTCTATAGATTTATCTATATATATTTATATATCTATATATATATATATATATATATATATATATATATATATATATAGAGAGAGAGAGAGAGAAAGCGAGCGAGAGAGAGAGTGAAAGTGAGAGACATATACATATATACATTCATATATACCATGCCAATGATTGCCTGCTAAATAAATCTACTCACCTAGCCCCCTTGCTAAAATTGCCCTGCAGGGGCAAACCACCACAGTGTTATTATCCTGCCAAATATGGACAGATATCATATAGCTGTAAATACTAACCCCATTAATAAATAAAACATTTGCTTTTTTTTTTTTCAAAAATAGTTTTTATTTTTTGTAATAAACCATGCATACTTATGATGGTAGACGCATGGGAAATGCACAAATATTACACAGATAATGGTTTGTAACAACATTAGTACAAAAAAAAAACAAAAAAAGGGGGGACAAAGGACATGTTTAAAATGAACATAGAAAAAGTACAATATCTTGCAGTATGCATAGTACACAAACTAACAGCCAAAACCAAACTAAACAATATTTACAAAGCTACCAATACTGAACAAGGGTGGAAGCAACAGTGCCATTATTTGTACAATTGGGAAATAACAGCCCTACTTATGGCTTGTCTTAGAAGGGAGAAACCCTCAGCACAAGGGGTGCAGTGTGTAGGGAGAGAAAAAAGAACATGGATAAAGGGATATTTGTATGTTAGCCATAGCTTAGTCACATAGAATTACTTCAAACAGGCTTTTCCAAAGTTTACTGAAGTAGGCTCTCTTCGTTGGTCCATTTATGATGAATTTCTGGGCCGAGATATATTTAATGGCCATATTTTTAAATCCCCGCCAACATAATTTGGTGCGATCCAACCAGTTGTGGGTGATGTAGAGTTTTATGAGGAAACAAAGCGTTGTTAGGATATGAATATGAAATTTAGGCAGGCCATGAGGGGGGATATTTAGAATAGCCGTTTCCCATGAAAGAGTGAAAAAACATTTGCTTTTTGTACAAGTGCAAAAACAATCCCCTAAAGTATTTGCTAGGTGAAGTCTAGCTTTAATAATTATTTGCTATATAACTTTAATAGTTATTTGCTGTTACAGTTTTACTGTTCTGCAATAGCGCACCTGTAGTTCTAAAGTATCCTTTTGATTAATTTACTGCTGAATGTACTTTGCTGTTCATTATGTTCATTACTATGTGTATTCACTACCTTCCTAGCACCCTCTCTCCATTCCTTCCATACTACTAGTTTTTTTTTTGCTAACCTCTTGAACTCTTCCCCTTTCCAGCACAACTGGTTTATTTATTTACACCATTGTAATTATTTTGTCTCTACTCTCAGTTGTCCCCTGCCTAACTCTCCTCCTAAGTCTCCTCCTAACTGTGTCCTCTCACTTTGTAGATTAACTGCTATGTTAGCCTCCCACACCTAACTCACCTTTTACTCCTAGTTTATAAGCCCTGGTTCATCTTCTGAACTGAACAAGTGCCATGCAACTCTGCAGCTTGAAGCCCAAGCAGTAGTGAGAAACAGACCTTTCACTAACTCAACTAAACATGACTATTTAATGTATGTCACTTTCTCAGTCACTTCTCTGTTATGTATGTTAGTTACACTCTCACTCCTAGTGTGTCTGTTGTCTCTCAACCTTTTGAAATTACTTTTTTCTTTAGCTCTGTTTTCCTTAGCTAGCTTCGGTAAACTGTAACTTTTAAAATTGGCTGCACTGCCTGCAGCCTTGCAGATTGTTTTTGCAGTTAACTGTGATTCTGTCCAACCTGGTCTGTTTATCCTTGCTAAGCTCAGGCTCCCTCTATGCTTCCACCCGACCCCCATTCCTGCCCACCCCACTTTCCTTACATTTATATCCCCTATACACACCTCACTCCAACAACTAACCAATAAAATTTACCCACTTCCTGCTCTCCACTTCTTTCCACTTTACACCATTCCCCACCAATCAACATGGCTCCCTTCATTTTAAACATACTATTCTTATCCCATATTATATTAATACTAGCACTTCAATACAATTTCCATCAATCAACTCCAGATTAATATTCACCAAACCCATTCCTGGAACTAGCTCCCTATTCACCCCATCTGATAGTTACTCAGAAATAAACCCCAGCCTCTTTTATATAACTCCACTACTCTGCTCTAAAATACACATCCTCCCCACAAACTACTCTATTCACAATTCAAGATATACCTTTTCCCTTTTATTGCACTTTATCAGCTCTAAACTACCCATCTTTACTAATTGACTTACATTTATCTTCTTGACATTAGTCCAGTGTGGGGACATTCATCCCAACCCAGGCCCTTCTACCACCAACCCTCCTATTGTGACAAACCCCACAAAATGCTTAAAATCATTATGCATAACTACCATAAACCTTTACAGTATCTAGAGCAAAACATCTGAACTGCATGCCTGATTGTCTCATAATAAAACAGACATCCTAGCTGCTATCAAGACATGGTTAAAGCCTGATATAAAAGACTCTGAATTTCTTCCTCCTGGCTTCAGTGTAATAAGGGTTGATATAATCAACAAGAAAGGAAGTGGTGTTGCCATCCTATTCCCTAATACTCTTAACATATGCCCATTTACTGGTCATGTCTCACAATTCCTATATGCTGAAATCTTGGTATCCTTTCTAAAAATGAACAACTCCAAAAATCTCTGTACCATAGTCCTGTACATTCCCTCAGGTAATGACATACCTGTTCTAGAAGAAATATTATCCTGGCCCTCCCACAACATAAAAAACAAAACTATAACCCTAGGTGATGTGAACATTAATCCATCTAATATTTCCTCAAAACCTCCATCCACCAATATTAACCTATTTCTCTATACCCAATTAATCTCCACCCCCACTAGATACAATAGTACAACTAATGAAGGAACCATCTTAGACTGGACTCTAGTCTCATACCCAACAAAAATATTATCAGCTGGTACCCTCCCTAACTCTATAAGTGATCACACCTGCCTTCATTATTCAAACTCATCCCTCTGTCACAAAAAATACCTCTTCAAACATGTCAGAAAACTATCCAAATTAAACCTCCACACATTCAACAATATCCTATAAAGCATAAATTGCCCTGAAATCCTTTAACACTACATTTCTAAAAATACTAGACAGCCTTGCACCCACCCAAACTAAAAGAACAGGAACTAATCATACTTGTCGGTTAACTAAATCTATAAGAAAATAATGATAACTAGGAACAAAACTAGGAAGCTATGGCATAAACACAAGAACAACTACAACTTATTAAAGTGCAAGCATCTTCATAACCAGATAAAGTTGTATCCAAAAACAAGAAAGAATACTACTTGAACCTTCAAAAAACATAAAAACATCCCAAAGAAATTCTGGTCCTCCATTAGTACTCTCCTAAACCCTGGCACAAAAAGGAATCTTTGCCCTCACCCATACAAAACATCAGATTAAATAGCAAGCATCTTCAAATCCTACTTCATAGACACTATAACTAATATCACAGCCATATTATCGTAACCTCTCACTGCAACTAACTTCCCAAGTAACACTCCTCTCTCTCTCACCACACAGTCCAACCTCCTATCTCTACCACAAACACATTAGGTCAAACTACTCCTTGAACTCATACCCCCTCATTCATCTATACAAACTTAGTTAAATCTAATTCCTTCCCAGAATTCAAATACTCTACTGTCCCTACAGCAACCATAAAAAACTTCTTCTGAAACCAAAGCTTAGCTCAAACACAGCAGATGGCATACCCGCATAATACCTAAGAATCACTGCAGGCACTATTGCTTACCCCATCAACAGTCTCATGAATAAATCCATCCAAGAATCCTATGTTACCAGCAGCTGGAAAAAACATACATACTACCTCTCCACAAAAGGGCTACCCCTACAGATACTTCCAACCTTTGTTGCATACCTATTCTATCCCCCGTACCCAAAACTCCTAGAAAAATGTGTTCACACCAAACTTCTACAATTCATTCACAAAAATCAAATCCTTTCTCAAATTCAGCATGGTTTCAAACCTGGCCATAGTACTTCAGCTGCACTAATATCCTTTATGGACCTAGTTAATAAAGCCCATGACTCAGGAAAGATTTTCTCCACTTTATGTCTGGATTTATCTAAAGCTTTTGATACCATCTCCAACTCACTCCTCTTTTCTCAGCTTTCCAACATTGACCTATCTACTCCATCTCTCAACTGGTTCAAAAGTTACCTGTCTGATGGAGAACATGCTGTAAAATGGCAATGCTCTAAATCCCCATATATTCATAACCCCATCAGTGTGCCACAAGGATCCATATTAGGACCTCTATATTTTCATCATTAACCTCCACCTATCATTTCAACAAGGGTCTCTGGTTCAGTACAGAGATGACTCTACTATAATCTGCTCTGCTGAAAGCTCAACTCAACTACAACAAATTACTCTGCATTTACCGCCACAGAGACATGGGTCCACAATAACCAGCTGTCTTTAAACCCCCCCCAAAAAACAAACTCATAATATTCACTCCAAAGAAAGATACTCCCATTAATAAATCTCAATTCCACATATTCTCTCTAAACAACACAAAAATTTAATTAGATGCCCATACCAAACTGTTAGGTATTTTTATTGATGAAAACCTAAAATTTGACGTACATGTACAAAATATTAGCAAAACTCATGAAAAACTGGGGCTACTCTACAGACATAAACATGTCCTCTCCCTCCTCACAAAACAAATACTTGCTTCCACGTATCTACTCCATTTTCTAATCTATGGTGACCCATTACTAACCAACCTCCAATCCTCCCTCAGAACTAAACTAGAAATATATTACAACAAGATAGCCAAATTTGCAACAAACAGCCACCACTCCACCCACCACTGTGTACCTCTAAAAAGATTAAATTGGCTCAAATTCCCCCACTATCTCACTTACCTCCAGTTAACTACCACACAAAAGTTACTTACTAAACCACAGAATTGCCCTGCCCTAAAGTGCCTATTCTCCCACGATAATCATAATAGGTCCCTTAGATCTGAAAAAAAAACACCTCCACCAAATTCAGAAACCTAAAATACCCGCAGGTCAACTACTATACTCCTGAGTAATAGCTAAAATCTGAAACAGCCTTCTTCCAGCTGTATATACATCTTACTTTTATTCCTAGCCTCTAGCTAGATATTGGTATATCTGTTCATTACTATGTTTCATATTGTATGTATAGCTAATGTTTGCTGCAGTATGTATTATTTGCCATTGTATGTATATTTAATTGTTCTTCATGTACTCTGCTGCTCATTTATTGCCCTGTGGAGCTTTTCTCCCCGGGGCTCCACTGAAAAAGGACCTGTGTCCAGTTGGAACTTCCCGGTAAACAAATGTAAATAAATAAACAAATAAATGTGCACAACACAATGGACTTCTTCCTTCAAAACCCTATGCACACACCTTTACTCTAAATGAAAATGTAACTGCACTAAGCCTCCTCTGGCCATTGCCTAGATCTTAGTGCTTTCTTGCCATTTCCCCTTTTTCTCCTTGTATCCACATTTTCCCTATATCTATCTCAAATACACTAACATTTCTTCACACTCTCTTTCTTTACCCATTACCACCAATGACCTTCTCTCCTGACCTTCATATATATTACTCTCACTCTTCTTACATCTACTGTAATCACTTCCAGGTTCTTACATATCTTCCCCTTGTCTTCCATTCATTTTTCTTGTATATACAAGTTCTGTAACATCACTGTTATAGCCTCTTAATGTCTTTCCTAACTCTAAATCTCAGTCATCATCTGTCTGATGAGCATTTTATATTCACCCATATTGCTATGTCAATCATAATTGTACTATATTGTAATTACTTTATTAAGTGTACATCTTGTGTGTGTGTGTGCTTAAATACACATTTTATATTTACCCATACAACTATGTCAATGATAATTTTACTACATTGTAATTAGTTTATTAAGTGTATATCTCATGTGTGCATATATTCTAAATGTACTTCTGTTTAAGAATTTTTTTTGCTCCCTCTGTGCTGTATATACTCAAATGTACTATATATTCTATTTGTGTTTCTTATGGAGCTTCTCTCCCCAGGCCTCCTCTGAAAATGAGCTTTGTTTGGCCCAGTGAACTTTCGCAGTAAACAAATGCCAATGAATGAATAAATAAATAATACAGAACTATGTACAGATCAATTAAAAAAGTTTTATGAGCATCAATAAAAACTGCCATTCACTATCTCCAAACCCATGACTGGTACCTCAGCCCATCACAATATAATTTCTACCTGCTGAAAATCAAGTTGTCACGTGTTTCTATTTGTGTTTGTCACACCCTTTCATACAACTTTTTAGAATACCTGTAGCTTTAAGTAAGAGTAATTTGATAAGATCAGCTCTAACAGTATATACATGACTAAAATAGCAGATCTGATATAGAATAATTATATAAACCACAGAATTTAACCATTCCACAGTTAGCATAGTAGACTAATTATCAAGCTCCATCCAACCATCCATCCATTCACAAAAAATGGGGTCAGTTAACAATAACAGTTTTGCATCCTGGTGAAACTTACCACATAGCTGTTTGTGTCCAATCAATTTATAGTCATCATTCCACAAAACTTTAAAACAAGCTGAAAGTGTAGGCAGTAGAACAGTGAAAATAGTTGAAAGCCAAATAAATGTAAGCATACTCCGAAAATTAAAATAAATTTGAATGTATACATTTTTTGATGAGGAGAAACTGTCATTTGTTACAGCAGTATAAAGCCAGGCTGGTCCATCTGGTCCAAGGAGAGTATTAAAGATTTAAGAACTGCATCAAGCAAGTCTGAATTATTTGTTCTTCAAGTTTAACCTGGGTATGAAGATTATTTACTCTAGAATAGATGTTATTATATGGTAAACTACTGTGCAGCAGCCTTAAATAAAATGGATTTTTTTTAACTTAACAAAGAAATATATGCCCAGAAAATACTTAGAATTATCTGCATTTCTATGATGAAAACTACAAATCAGCATCAACCTCCCCCCACTTTCCCATTTTTCTACATAGAAGTCTTATCTTGTTAACTGTTGTCACTTCATTTCAGTGTCACTCTCTTACCTTCTTTGAATGTCATGCCTGATTATCATAGGTCTTCTTTCATGCAGTCCATCCATCTTTTGGCTAGACATCCTTGTTTCATCTTGCCATCTTCCCGCTTTCCTAAATCTTCTTTGCCATATCATTTTCTGCTTTCCTGCATTTGTGACCAGACCACTGTAATCTGTTCTCCTTAACCATCTCTGTAGTTGGGGCTACTTTGGCTTCTGCTCTGATGTCCTCATTTTGTTGTCTATCCCACAGTATGTATCTTACCACCCATCTCAGGCACTTCATCTCTATCACCTCAAGCTTCCTCAACTGATTGCTTTTGCTTCACTGCCAAGATATTTGTGCCATACCAAAGCATTGATCACACCACTATTTTGTATACCTTGATTTTCAGATTCTTTGGCATTATTCTGTCACAGACTACTGCAACACTCTGTGCCAGTTGACTGCAGCACCTCTGGTTCGAGCTTTGACCACTTCATTCAGACTTTGCTTCTCCTCATTCATCCCTCATAAGTACTTGAAAGTATTAATGTTTTGCATTATTTTCCCTTCTAGCTCAACTTTCAGCTTCTTCTGATTTCTCCATTTGCTACCACATTGATTGTCTTGTCTTCTACTCAGTTTTATCCTACGTGCCTTCAATTCTGCATTCTAGTCCCCAACCATTTGCTGAAATTCCTTTTCAGTCTGCTTGAAGTGTGACATCATCTGCATATAGCACCTTTGCTGATCTGTACCCCCAGCCTGTTTGCTAATGTAGTCCATCAACGGTACGTACAACAGTGGGCTCAAAGTTGATCCCCAATACACTCCACACACACTGTCACACTGGAAACCCCTCTTTGAACCTTAACACTGGAGAAACTCATGTTGTTAGGTGCTCATACATAGTCTGCACTAATTCTATGAATGTTTTCATGACTTTGAACTATTGCAGGGCTGCCCAAATCAGCTTTCTTGGGAACTTATCATATGCTTTCTCCAAGTCTAGGAAAGTTCATTTGGTCTCTTTTCCCATCTCCAGATTCTTCCCGACTATCTGCCACACAGAAAACATTGGACTGGTAATGCTACATCCCGAAATGAATCTGACCAGTTCATTTTCCATCTTACTTTCTACTATTCTGCATATCTGTTTATCAATTAGGTAGGACTTTCATACAGTGTGGCAGGAGTTTGATACCTTGATACGGTCCACAGTTGTGAATATCCCATTTGTTTCTGTATACTGGCATTAGAATACTAAATGCCCAGTCATCTAGGGATATGCCTTTCACTCCATACTGTGATGCACACCCTCAGGAGCCATTTCTCCCTTAAGTCACCAAACATCTTGATCATATCTGTTGTAACTTTGTCTGAGCCTGCTACTTTCACTGATTTATTTTTTCTTAGTGCTGTACTTACTTCTTCTAAGATGAGTTCTGCTTCTGCATGTATACTGTAGGTTATGCACTGGGGAGTACAGAGGCTTCTGGGAGTACTCATTTCATCTGTCTTCAATATCCTCTGGATTGGTGAGTATATTGTTGCTAGCATTAATTTTGAATGGTACCTGATGACTATCCTTTTTATCTTTCTGCCTTTGACACGCAACCTGATAAAGCTTCTTGGTGCCATTTGCTGAGTCACTTTCTAGGAGCTGGTACTCTGATGCCTTGTTCTTTACCATAGCAAATGCTCTCTTAGCCTCTGTTTTTAGCCAACCAGTGTTTCTTCTTAGCCAGGCCCATCATTTCTACTTCCTTCTTCTTTCAGTATTTTTTACTTTTGATAAGCCTCTGGCTTCTGTATTCCACCACTGGCTTTCCTTAGGTACTTTATTTCCATATGTGTTATAAAATCTTCACACATGCTGTTTTTAAGAAATTGTCATTCTTCAACTGTACATATTTCTCCAATTCCTGAGGTGCTAGATCCCTGAGTATTTCCTGTGTTTTTACAACAGTCAACTTCCAAGTCTTCAACCTAGTGTCTGTTGACCTTATATCCTTCTCTGATCACTGCTTGCAGTGGATTGTGGACACCAGTCGTTTATGCAGTGGGTCAATAGTTTTACTATGGATGACCTTGCAATCTCTGATTCTACCCCAATACCTTTTCATTAGTAATACGGCTACCTGAGTTGGATGTTGACTACTGTATGTGACTGTCTCTCTTGGTGAATCATGTGTTGGCTATCGTAAAAACATTTTTGCCAGACAATAGTCTAAAAATGTCTCTCCTTCTTTACTCTTGTTGCCCCATCTGTGTAGACCCATATGGTCTTCATATCCTGTTCTATCTGTCCATATATAAGCATTCGGGTCTCCCATTATCAGCATTACCCCATTTTATCTTGCTTTATTGATTAGCTCTTCCAACTGCTGCCTGAATGCAGTCTTTCCTAACTACCACAGCCCTACTGGTGAGCATGGGTTGAAATTATTGATATTGCCCTATCTTTACACTGGAATATGATTGGAATGAGTCTATCTGAAACTTTGATTATGTCCCTTACTGTCTTCAGAAATCTATTTTAAAACAATTCTCACATCATTTACAATCTATCTATCCCCTGAATAGCAGACTCTGGATCCCAAGCCAAGTGGCTTTGCTGAACTGCCCCTCAACCTTGACTCTAACTGACTCCTTACCATAATATCTTTGACTTCCAAGCTTCATCCTGTCATTGAATTTCTACTCAATGTATCAATCCTTCATTAATTTCTGGCAAGATTACTTTTTTCTTTCTTTTGTTTAACACTGGATGGACACCGGGCTGTCAGTAGTTTACTGATCATGGGCTCCTGGGCTTTTATAGTTAGTGTACACTGGCCAGTATGGGTAAATAGACTCTTTCCACTGTTAGAATGGGTCCCAGGAGTAGGTTGGAGTAGACCATTTCATCAACGTACTTAGCTCTGGAAAATATGCATGTCCATTTTAGTGATATTTGTCTACCATTTGATCACATAGACACTCACATTAATCAATGTGACCAAATCACTTAGAGCCAATTTGTACCCCATTGAGTGGCCAGCCCTGACATGGTATGTAGGTTGTGATTCATGTTCCCCTAGCTAGAGCATATTGCACAGCACAGTCAATGTCTAAAGTGTCTACAAATCTCTTCCCCTGATAGGCATCATATAGAGTGTGTGCTAATACCCATGTTTCCATTCAGTTTTGAGTGTACTCTGCTAGCATTCCTCTGAGGTTTAAGGATGGAGGTTGGGTTTGAACCCAGTACCTTGGATACTTGAGATGGGAACTCCTAACAAGTTATTGAGAAGTGGAGGAACCCCAGATATTCATTGAGAAAACATACAAATTCCATTTAGACAGTGAGCAGAGGTCAGGATGGAACCCTGTACCTTGTTTCAATGAGGTGAATACTTATTATACTGACTACTCTGTACTGTGGACAATAAGGTATTGTTTATGTGATTCCAAATATGCAAGGGACAATCCACAAACTCTAGCATTTTATCTCTGTCCACACAATAGCATTCAGCTTTGTCCCTGTCATGGAGGACATGGTAGGTTAGGCATGATTGGACCCATCTGTGCTATGGAGGATGATGACAATCACCTCTGTGAGAACCAGTTGCAAGAACAGCCGCAAATGAATGCTGCACAGCTAATGTGGATGTTACCCATAGCTTCTTAACTCTGTCTTTTTGTTGACCAGGAAATGATAGTGAACAAATTTGCTGCCCAAAGCATCTTATTACATATATTTTTTATAATTTCTGAATAACTTCATACTGTTATTTATCCTCATTTGCTTTGTAATTGGTCTTATTTGCATAATATAATTGTGACAATGTGAGGTAGTGCCAGCTATGCCAGAGAGAGTAAGGCAGTGCATGTGCAACATATGCCAGCATAACTAGCTGGAGTTTTGTTAGGAATTATATACCATTTGAACACCAAACTGATTTGTGCAGATGCTTGTGTTAAAAATGTATCTGTAAAGTTGCTTGTGTTAAAAATGTATCAACAGTGGGTTCCTGCTAGACAGAAAATAAATATACATTTATATCAGACTGTACTGTTATAACTGAGGAAATGTAATTATGTTAACAGATGATGCTGGAAGGGAAGGGGTTAAGCTCAGCTCAGCTTACCTTAAGAAAAATATTAAGAAATTAAATGACTTGGTTTAGACCACAATGATTTTATCTCACAGGCCTGAATGCAGCCAGAGACGCAATATCTGGAAAAGGCCTGGGGTCTTATTGTCCATAGTTGTGAACTAATTGCTTTCCTGGGGTGCCAGAGAATGGCTGGTTAATCTCTGCAGAAGGATGAAAGTATTGGAATTGTTTTACAGTCTCCAGATGCCTTAGCAAAGCTCTAGGTATGTATTGTGCTACATCTGTGCCAGATCCTGGTTCAAGTTTCTAGTGAGGGGGTAGTGTGGGAACCACAGAGTCAGGTGACCAGGCATGATGTCATTTTATAGCCAGCACTGAAATTGTATTTAGACATTAGTGAGAGATGTGATAGTGGCACTCAGCACTCTGTATTGGACCTGATAACAAAGACACTCATCCACTTCATATTGCCTTGCTTTAAGTAAGTAACTTAACTAAGGGAACAGTAATTCCTCAGCCAGTTAGAAATATAGTGAGATTAGTTAAATACTGTTTTCTGTATCTGTCTGAGTCTTTCTATCTGTGTTATTTTTTGTATTTCCTGTGAATTGAAACTCTGCTGTTTATTGTAAATATATTTTCAGTATTTTCATGTTTTCTGATTATTATTTATTATTAAATATATGTAAACCTTTCATTGTGACAGAGTGACAGAGAGCTGCATCTGAAAATACTGTGCATATCCATTTTTGTCCTAAGTGAACATTCCCCGCTGGTGTCAGTGGTGAGGATTGAGGCTTCTTGATTACTGGCCCAGAGACAAATGTCACACTCACTCATTTCCATGTCATTATAAGGTCATTATGCCTTTGAATTGATTGCAGTCTGCTCTTTGATTAATGATCTGACTTACATTATGCAATGTGGCAATTGTCTCTGAATCTTAGCCTATGACTCACAAACATTATGAAGCAGATTGTAGCCATACCTCTCAACAGTCCAAACTTTTGCAGAAAGTCTAGATTATTGCCCCATATTTTTAGTGTGTTTCTCTGACTTTGTCATAAAATTTGTGGTTTTCTGGCAAATCACTGAGGATTGAAGTCACTAAGTAATGACACACATTTGAGTTTCAAACTTTACATCCTTCAGAAAATATATAACACAAATCCTATTATTCTAACATATTTCTAAGTTTATAAGAGCAATATTTAAATTCTGTCCTTATTTTTGGGCCTTTGCTGACCCATTATTTTAGGCTTTGTTCAGACTTCTTGTACTAAAAGGTTGAGAGCTATGACTGTAACACCTAAAGCTGCAATTTGCCAGTGGGGAATACAGATTATTGTATATTTTGAAAAACTGCAGTCACTGAGATGACATAACATTTTCAAAACTTTATTGCATCAGCAAATGAACCAGTGCCTTGGAAGAACAGATTTTTCATATATGTATTCATCTAGTTTGAAGGATAAGTTAGTTATTTCAAACATTGGAGATGATAATTCTGAAGGTTTATGCAAGGGTTACAGTGTATGTATAAGTATAGGTTTACCCATCCTGTCCATTGTATCAATGGACAAGAGGTTAGATCTATAGGTAATCTGGACTGCTGTGCCCCTGCAATTTGTATTATATGCCAAACCAAGTACCCAGTATGTGCATGCATAGTAGAACATCTGTGTGATATTAAAAATGTAGCAAGGGATAACCCAGTGGCTCTACATTTCAAAGAATATCATGCCTCCGATAATGAATTATTAAAGTATTTGGCAATTTATAGTGTTAACACTATGGAATTATAATGTAATTGAAGCTTTATTACAGAAGGATGTCTAGTTTATTTTTAGTAGTGGCACTTCAAGTCTGAATGGACAAATTATGAATTATTAATGAAGCCTTTAATTCATTAGTTTATTGTGTGAGTTATTTCATTGGCTGCATTAGTTTATTGTGTGAGTTATTTCATTGGCTGCATTTGAATCTCACTTGAAGTGTATGGTTATAAACTGCATTTTTAATGACTGTTTGATAGAACCTTTTGAAGGTAAGTCATGCTGATGTGCTAGTTCATTTGTTGATACATTAAAGTTTTAAAATGTTATGCTGCCTCATTGACTGAATGTTTAAAAATGTTTTATTATTATATTGTTCACCTAGTGGATGTATTTGTGTAGTAAATTATTGTATATGGTTTACTAATAAAACGTAGCAATAGCTTTTATGGAATATGTGCGTTAATGTGCAAAATCAGAGTATGTATAGCAGACTTACACAACTCTGAGCATGTGCATTAGCCATTGAGGGAGGAGTTAGTGCCAGAAAGCAAAAATAACACCTCAAGGGTACTTGGATGATGCTCACTGTATAACTACCTCCTGGCTTGGTGATGTGGAATGATTGAGTACAGTAGTAGCAAATCCAGAAAAAGAAATCCACAGTATACACAGAAGAAGGCACATTTCTTCAGGCAAGCTAGGTAGGCTTGGCTTTAAAAAAAAAAGCCACTGAACTGAAGAAGGCCTCATCTTCATACAACAACACCATTTAAAATTAAAAAAGGTAAGCAATAGCAGTAAAGGATGGTATACATGGAGCTTTACTGTCTACTAATAAAATTAATCTGGAATGGACATAACTTAGTGAAAATTGTTGGCCTCTTGACCTGTAACCACTGCTCTAGGCAGCAAACCGCACCTCAAACAGCCTATATGTGGGCTAACTAGAAAGGATATCATAATTAATTGGTTTTATTCTATTTCTGTGAAGGCTATATATATATATATATATCTACACACACTAATTACTGGGGGTCTGTACTCTAGATAAAATATGCCTACCCTATCCAGTAACTAGGAACAGAAACATGTAGGGTGATGAAACTGGCAAAAACAGGATTGCCATCATACTTCTGAGAGAAATAAATTTATTTTTTGGCGAGAGGATTTCCATTGCTAAATCAAAAAAAAAAAAAAAAAAGTGAGACCACAGTATATGGCATGCAACACATGAATTAGTGATATTTATTTGGTTCTACTAAGCTGGATTTATGCAATAGCTTTCGTGGATTATGTGTGTTAATGTGCAAACTCAAGAGTATGTGTAGCAGGCTTACACAACTCTGAGCATGTGCATCAGCCACTGAGGGAGGAGTTAGTGCCAGAAAGCAAAAATAAACCCCTCACATGTGCTCACTGTATGACCACCTCTTGGTTTGGTGATGTGGAGTGATTAGGTACAGTAGAAGAGGGGACAGGTCATTGGAAGGAATGGGGAAAAACATATGTAAAACTTGAGAACACAACACAGCTTGTGAAATGCAGATGATAACAATGAGTTGCTTACTGCCATAAATAGGTTCCAAATATTCATGTTTGGTAAAAACACAATGGCACACCAATTCACATGATGGCTGCTGTCGATCACTACTACAGTAAACACAGGAGGAGAAAATAGGAGGGATTTAATGTTCAGAAAGTATATTTCTGAAAGATGCAAAGGAGGTATGACATATTTTCCATCTTGTTCATATATATTTGTTCACCACATCTCTGATCTGCAAAAAGAATGATAATACTTCAAACCACTACAAACATAGTGAGGTTAGTTACTGAGATAATAGAAATGCACCCTTGTGTATATTGATATCTTCTGTTCAGTGCATACAATGATCTTTGTATATTGCTTTGATATTGCTCTGCCTAATATTGAAAAAAAGAAACCCCAAGTCAAAGTCAATGTAAACTTTATTGTCATTTAGAACCACACAAGTACTTCCGCGGTGGTGCAGTGGTAGCGTTGTTGCCGCACAGCAAGAGGTTCTCCCATTCAATTCTCGGCTTGGTTTGGGAGTGCCTTCTGTATGGAGTCTGCATGTCCTCCCCGCGGTCAAGTGGGCGTTCGAAAGACATGCGTTGAATGGGCATGCCTTCGTTGAAGGTTGGGTGTCGGGTTGGCAACTTGACACCATAAAAACCAACTGCCAATCATTAGCGGACCAGAGTTCTGCTGTGGTGACCCCTATCCGGGAAAAGCCGAAAGACAAACAAACAAGCCACACAAGTGCAGCCTAAATGAAATTCCGAGCATAAACTCACCAGTTAGTATATAGGAAGCAAGAATAACAAGAACAATGGTACAACATTTCAATTTAAAAAGATATTCAATACAACTAAACTAAAATTTGCCAAGTTTGTTCTGCCAGGGCCTTACAAATATTTGCTATGACTAGCTCAGAGACAAAAAATGGTACATGTGACTGTACACCTGAAACCAACACTGTTGGTAAAAGTCAATGTCAGAACATGTTTAACAGAGTACCACATCATAAAAGACAAGTATCAGAAACTTTATACTCTAGGTAACGGAATCTAAATAAACAAGCACACTGAATGCATGTATATGCTTATCTATATATTAATGTAAACCATTTAATGTAGATGGTTATACTTTTATTGTGATGCTTGTTGTGTACACATTTTGCAGGTACTGATGTATGTTTCCACATTTATGTGTTGTTCATAGCTATGTTATGCTCTCAACACAGAAAGTTTTTGACATCTGCAGTTGTCCATGACAGTATTAACCCCTCCCCCATTTCCCATTTTTCTTCATGGAGTAAAGGTGTCTTGTTAACTGTCGCCATCTCTCCCTGTTACGTGCCACTGTCCTACCATCTTTGAAAATCATGCCTGACTGTCACAGTCCTTTTCTCACACAGTCCATCACATCTCTTTGCTGGACACCCTTGTTTCTTCTTCTCTTCTTCCTATCTGTTCCAAATCTTCTTCATAAGATTGTCTTTTGCTTTGCTGCTCGTGTGCCACAGCAGCCATAATCTTTTCTCTTTGACCTTTTCTGCCGTTGGAGCTACTTTGGATTCATTTCTTCATCTGTCCCACAGTATGAATCCTACCACCCTTCTCAGCCACTTCATCTCCATCTCCTTTAGTTTCCTCGGCTGCTCTGCCTTTACTGTCCAGGTTTCTGTATCATACAGTAGGACTCCCAGCAGCACTGTTTTGTACATCTTACTTTTCAGCTTCTTTGGCATTCTTGTGTCATATACTACACCTGACACTCTGTGACAATTAGCTGCATTCCCTCTGATTCTAGTTTTGACCTCCTCATGCAACATCCCTTATTCTAAACCACCCCTCCTAGATACTTGAAGCTGTTAATCTATTTCATTATTTTCCCTTCTATCTCAATTCTCAGCTTCTTCTGATTTCCCCCATTTGCTGACATTACAACTGTCTTATCTGTACTCCATTTCCTCTCATGTGCTACAGTTTTGCATTCCATTCCCCTATCCTTTGCTGAAGTTGTTGCTCAGAGTCTAACTGTAATGTGACATCATCTGCGTATAGCAACTTTGTTGATCTGTTCCCTCTTATCTGTTTGCTAATGAACAGCAGTGGGCTCAGAGCTGATCCCTGATGCACACCTTCCTCACTGGGAACCCCTCTGTGAAGCTGTACCCTATTTGTACTAGAGTCATTGGGTCCTTGTACATAGCCTGCACTAATTTTACCATTGTTTCTGGGACTTTGAACTACTGCAGGTCTGCCCAAAACAGCTTTTTTTGGAACCTTGTTAAATACTTTCTCCAAATCTAGGAATGCCCAGTTTGACTCTCCTCATTACTACCTTCTTCTCAGCTATCCATCTCACTATGAACATTGGGTCTGCTGTACATCGTGATCTGAATCCAAACTGCTCATCATCCACCTTACTTTCTACTACCCTGCGTATTTGTTTATCATTCACCCTCTACAGAAATTAAATGGAATGTGACAGGAGTTTGATACCTCTGTACTGCCCACAGTTGTGAATGTCCCCTTTGTTCCTGAACACTGGCACTAGTATGCTTATTCTTCAGTCATCTGGGATGCATCATTCTCTGCATACTTCTATGAGTACCCTCAGATGCTATTTCTCCCTTATCTCATCCATCATCTTTATCATATATGTTGCTACCTCATTTGAGCCTGCTGCTTTCCCTAACTTCATTTTCCTACATGTTGTTCATAGTTCTTCTATGGTGGGATCGTCTTCGTCTCTCAGTGTAGGTTGTGTCTGGGGCAGGACAGCTTCTGCAGGGTTTTCTTCATTCAGAAACTGCTGGAAATACTTCTTCTGACTATTTTCTTATCTTTCTGTGTTTGCCTTGCAACCTGGTATAGTTTCTTTGTGCCATCTATTGATTCACTTTCCATAACCTGGTTGAGCACCTCTAATGCCTTATTCTTTGCTATTGGAACTCCTTTCAGCCTTTTTGCTAGCCAGACAGTATTCTTTCTTAGCCTTGTTGAGCTTTTCTATTTCCCACATTTTCTGCACTCCTTCTTTCGTTTGATGACTTCCTGGACTTCTGTATTCCACCATCAGCTTTCCTTATGCACCTTATTTCCATACCTGGCTCAGCTGCATATATGTTTTGAGGCACTGCCATTCTTCTTCAACTCCACCTATTTCCTCTTCTTGAGCTGCTAGAGCCCTGAGTAATTCCTTGAACTGTTGTGCTTTTTCTCCAGTCATCTTGAAGGTATTCAGCCTGGCCTCTCTTGACCTTAGAACCTTCTCTGGCCACTGCTTGCAGCTGACTGTAACAATTAGTGGTTTATGCTGTGGGTGCACTGTTACACAGGGGATGACTTTGCAATCATTGTTTCTACCCCAGTGCCCTTTCCTTACTAGGAAAATGTCTACCTGAGTTACTTCATAGCCACTCGTGTATGTGATCTTCTGATTGTCTCTCTTATTGAACTATGCGTTGGCCACCATCAAGCCATTTTCCAGACAGAAGTCTAGAATGGCCTATTCTTCTTTATTCCTGTTGCCTCATCCATGTGGACACAGGCAGTTCTCATATCCTGTTCTGTCTATCACGATGTGTGTATTCAGGTCACCCATTATAAACAGCAATTCATGTTGGCCTGCTTTACCTAGTAGGTCCTGCTGAATGAATGCACTCTTTTCATCACTGTTACAACTCTGCTATTGGGCACAGGCTGAGATCATGAATACTGCCCTATCATTAGGCTAGACTCTAACTGCCATGAGTCTCTCATTAATTCTGATGACATCCCACTCTGCCTTATGAAGCCTCTGAGCAAACCAGAAAACTGCCAAGTAAAACTGATTCATCTTGGAAGACCTTAGTTTAGAAAGGGTGAATGATGTCAAGATAGCATAATGGCAAGCAAAAATAGATAAAGGAGACACATTGCCTGGATACTAGAATCCACATCAGTTACATGTTGTTTAAGTTTATTAAAGTGTTTTAAGCACAAAATACC
Source organism: Protopterus annectens (assembly GCF_019279795.1). Lineage (NCBI taxonomy): Eukaryota > Metazoa > Chordata > Ceratodontiformes > Protopteridae > Protopterus > Protopterus annectens. The sequence goes on from NC_056726.1 coordinate 1,303,928,972, forward strand.
ATTTACATAACACAAGTGACATAAAATGTCAATTAAACAAAAATGAATACAAAATGGATTCTTAACACAAGTAAAACTAGTAGTTTTATCCCATACTGTTGAATGCCATATCAAAAAGATAAGTCTTGATTGCCCATCTGAAGCCAGCCAGTAACAGACACTTCAGACTCACAAGCACCACAGTAGAATTTTTCACAGGTTAGGGGCCTGACTAAATAAAGAACGATGCTCCAAGGTGTCAAGATGGACCTGTGGAACTACCAACAACACCTCAGAGACCGAACATAGCAGTAATGAAGGTCATGAGCGGAAAGGTAAACCACCACTAAGATCTTATAGAGCATTCTGTAATGAACTTAAGTCAATGAAGTTAATGCAGGCTGATCAGATGAGGTGTAATGTGGTGATAACATAATGCATGTGTAAGTAGCCTAGCTTCTGAGTTTTTCACCATATGTAAGATGTCTAATTCATTGTTGGGAAGGCCCAGGCAGAGGGCATTACAGCAGTCCAATCTAGAAGAAGCTAAGGCATGAACAACAACCAAGAGATCATCTTGAGATATCAAACACTTAAGCCTCGATATGTTTCACAGCTGGAAATAAGAAGACCTCACCACACCAGACACCTGGTTCAGGAGTGTTAGCAGAGTCTGGAATTATACTAGGGTTACATACCTAATTTATAAATCTAAGCTTCTTGTCAGATTCTAAGATGCAATTGGGCAAATGTGGAGCAGAAGGGTGACTCAAGAATGCATGAACTGCCAAGTATATATATTGCAAAGATATTATATAACTTACAATGTCAAGGTAGTTAGACAGCACAGATTAATAGACTACAGTGATCTATCTCATGAGAAAATAGCGACACTTAGCTAATGCTCAAGCACTTTTTTCTAGTTGTTACTGAAACAGCATGACTATTTTCTTTATAATTCTCAACACAAAAATACTTTATTTATTAATTCATTTATTTATTTGTCAGCTACAATAGCCTAATAAGCAAAAGTGCCTATTTTCATAGGTGAAAATGGGGCCACTGTCTGGTTAACTGACTTGCCAAGTGTCTTGCTGTTTTGCAGTGGTACATGAGGAAAGCAAACTGAGGAACAGATTCATTTGTAACTCATAGCATTAACCTTCTAAGATAAACTGTGAGGCCTGTTACTACTCCCATATCCATAGCACATATGCATCTACAAAGCAGCGTGCCTTAATAATTTAAAATAAATTGCAATTCAGTGGCTGAGCATCAGCACTGCAGAAATTGGAGAAGTAATAGAGAATACAACAGCATGTGTACAGAATTAGTTATGTGAATATGTATTTGTTTCTTATTTAGATCATGTCAGAATCTGAGTGATCTTTCTTACTAGCACTGATTTATTTATCTTAGGGCAGTAACTTAGGATATGAAAAAATGTGTTTTGACCCAATTTATAGATAATAATTAATACAGCAAGGCTAACTTTTGTTTCTTTGTGTTTCTGCTAACAATGCACTTGTTGTAGGTCAGGGCATCTGAGAACTGTATCAAGGATTAACTTTATACAAAGCACCAAACAAAGTATTGTTCTGGAGAGAACAGGGGTCACATAAAGAACAGGGATCACAGAAGCACAATAGTTTCCATGTGACTTTCTATTTGCAAAGGAAAATTGCAACCTTGCCATTAATGGTATTTTTATTTATTTATTTTAATCTGGTGCTCTGGTAACTGTATTAACAACAAATGAACCCTTTCAGAAATGATCATGAGCAGATGAAGTACAAAATAATTAGTAATAACAACATGTAAGCAAATACATGCCCATTGCTATCAAAGTTCATTCACTGCAGACACAAAATATTATGATTACACATAAGTTAAGTGTGAACATGTATTTAAATGTTTAACTCATCAGTCATAGTCACAGCTGCAGGTTAAGACATAGCTGTAAATCTAAAGAATCCTATGGATGTAGTCATGAAAGAAGAAATGTCTTTTTGCCAATAAAAAGGTGAAGGGTTATGTTATACACAGAAAAGATTAAAACAAGCAGTGCTGCACCCTTCCATGGTTTCTGAGTTACTCATATTCTGCAGTTTGCTAAACAGTGACATTGCAATGACACTGGTTTCTCCCAGTCCTCAGACTCCTGATCAGTTGCCATGACACACTTTAATGGTCATGTAAAGACAACTTTCCATTTTCCATGTACTGTTGCTTCTCTGTGATTATTAAAAAAAAAAATCCCTCTGGGTTTCCTGTTGATGGTATATTGGGTATCTTGCTATCTGACAGTGACACTTTTTAGCAGACAATGACAGTGAAGACCAGTAAATTAGTTGACAGCGATCTGTGGGTTTTAAAATCTACCTTAAGGTTTTGCAGCCTCAGAGTGAGTTATAAAAAGTGGAGGGCTGGATAGTATAAAGCCATCTACATAGGAGATGGACTCTATTGCCCACTTAAGATACTTTCCTGTAGGTCTGCTTTAATTTCACTGCTGGGCAAATCATGCTTCATTAGAAAGCAAGTTCATTCAGGTCAATAAGAGTGTATTGTTATAAAAATCCCCAGTTTAAGACCAGAGTCTCAGCTGTCATACCCTTTATTTATTTATTTAGTTATTTATCACTGTTTGATAACTGGATTAGTGGGCTGGTATTTGATCCATGTCAGCCATAACTCTGGGTCCAATGGAGCATAGGAAGCTAAGAGAAAAAAACAATATGCACCATTTAGAAAAGACGCAAACAATGTACAGCCTATCTATTTATCTATCTAGCTATCTATCTATCAATGTATTTGTGTGCGCATATGTTTGAGTGTGTGAGCAGTGCAGTGCAGCATAAAGGGGACTCAGCATTTCTGAGTGTGTCATCCTTCAGAAGAGATGTTAAAACAAGGCCCCATCTGTTTGAGTTGGTGGTAGTTTCGGTGAATTTAAGATCCCATGGCTTCTATTGAAAAGAATAGAGGAAGATCCTGATGCCCTGGCCAAATTTCTCTCTCCTAGTAGTATAATTATCACTTCTTGTCTTCCCTGAAAAGAAGCTTTTAGCCTTGTGGGACTGACCCAGACACCAAAGAAAAAAAAAATAAACAAGATATATATACATATACATATATATATATATATATATATATATATATATATATATATATATATATATATATATAGACATAGTTTATATTTATATACACATATATACAAGTAGTAGTGAAGAGGGAAATACCTTAATACTGGATTTGTTCGGGGTGATTAGGGATCTTCTGTAGAGACTACTGAAACATGTTTGCAATTTGCTTTAAAGGTTGAGGTAGAGTTTCCAGAGTTAATATGCAGTAAAGCATCTGCATGCATACATACCAATGTTTAGTGACAGGTCATCATAGATTACATCGTTTATAAAGAAGGAGAAGAGGGCTTAATATGGATCCTTGTGACATATCTGTATTACCTTTGAATAATTTGGACAAAGAGTTATTTGAATAGACTTTGAATGTTGTATCTTTTAGGTAGATTTTAAACCACATTAGAGTATTACTGAAGTAACGTTTACTGAGTTTATTACGCAAAAGTAGATGATTAGCTGTTTCAAATGCACTTGACATATCTATAAACAGGGAACCTGAAAGAAGACTTTCATTCATGCTTAGCAATTCATAATGTTGTCATGACAGTAAAGGCATTATGGAAGCCATGTTGTTGGTCACACAGTAGCCCATAGGTATTGATGTGGTCAAAAACTTGTTTAGACAGCAACTTTCTAATGATTTTAATCAAAAGGATATAAATTGGAGATAGGCCATTAACCTTAAGAATTATTTGGGGCAGAGACCTTAATCAAGGGAATTATAATGGCATTTTTAAAAGAGATTGCAAATAAGTATGGGTAAGTGGCTTTGCAATAGATGAAGCTCCATTCTTAGGTCTGCTGGATACAGCCTACTGAACTTAGCACCAGAGAATGTATTACAATTTTATAGATTTTTTTTTCTTTTTTTTAGCTATTTGTTTGAAGTAAAAGGTGGGGTAGTAAGCTGCAAGAGGATACAGTTAAGCAGTACTTTCATGGACAGCAGATGCAGCTAAAGCCAAAACAGAGAGGTGATGTACAAATTCTGGTGTGATTTTGTTATGCTTTTGGCTTCACTCCATTTTAAATGAAGGCTTCATCCTTGCTGCATGTCGTTCATGTTTCTTCATTTTGGCATGAGGTTTTTAACATAACCTAACTCGAAGAGAGATAGGAAGGGTAAGGGAAGGGGACTGCTGTCCCTGGTGCTGGGTTGCAGGGGGCTTGCAAATGCAGAAAAAATGTGAAAAGAGTCTAAATTGTGTTATGATTCTTAATACAACTTTTTTAACTTCATTGTCTTGTTTAGAGCAATCACGAGGAAGGAGATCTCAGCCCTTATGTCACCCTAACTCATACCTATTACTTTTTCTCTCTTGTTCTCTTTCTCTCTGAGGCAGAAATGGAGAGAAAGAAAGAAAGAATTATGAGATAGTGGGGTGAGAGCATTAATTCTCCCCTCCGTTACTTCTCCATTTCTATAAATGCTATAAGAAAAGTCACAACTCCAGTTAGGATCCCCTCCCACATTTCCGTTGTTAGGCATCATGTCAGCCCATAATGCTATGCTGCCCATAATAAGCTGGATTCCATAAAGATCACAGTAGCAAAGCAAATAGTCTGCTATAGTGTAATGCTACCCTAATAGTAAATACACCTCCATTCCCTAATATGACATCATAACAAGTGGGCAGTACTTCATACATTTCCTGTCAGCATTCTAACACAGCAAGTATTAAGGATACCTGCTATACCAGTAGCAGTTATCTAAAATCCCAAATATTTGATATTAATGAACTTTATTACTTATTTCGAGTGTAATCTGACAACTGCTGTGCATGCTGCATGAATACTAAACATACCCAAAGCCTGATGTCTCCATAGAACCATCTGTATGATGGTCATGATACAGCATGCATGAGGGAGAAATATCTGTCATACATGCATTATATGACATTATAGTATAAGGATGGTATGCTGTGGAGCCATGGGAAATCTCTGTTGTACATGCATTATATGACATTATAGTATAAAGATGGTATACTGTGGAGCTCTGGGAAATCTCTGTTGTACATGCATTATATGACATTATAGTATAAGGATAGTATGCTGTGGAACCATGGGAAATCTCTGTCGTACATGCATTATATGACATTATAGTATAAGGATGGTATGCTGTGGAGCCATGGGAAATCTCTGTCGTACATGCATTATATGACATTATAGTATAAGGATGGTATGCTGTGGAGCCATGGGAAATCTCTGTCGTACATGCATTATATGACATTATAGTATAAGGATGGTATGCTGTGGAGCTGTGGGAAATCTCTGTCGTACATGCATTATATGACATTATAGTATAAGGATGGTATGCTGTGGAGCCGTGGGAAATCTCTGTTGTACATGCATTATATGACATTATAGTATAAAGATGGTATGCTGTGGAGCTATGGGAAATCTCTGTTGTACATGCATTATATGACATTATAAGGATGGTAGGCTGCGGAGCCATGGGAAATCTCTGTTGTATATATATTATATGACATTAAAGTATAAGGATGGTATGATGAGGAGCTGTGCTATATGACCTCAGTCAAATGTCTCTTTTGTTGTCCCCAGGGTATGCAGGGGATGGTGCACAAAACACACAACCACACAAGCATATTGTCATCCTTGTCCTGAAAGTACATTTTTTGAGTATTATGGCACTATGAGACCAATTCACATTTTAGAACTGAAAACAGGGCTCTGAAAGTTTTGATTAGTCTAAATGGATTGATGAGTCCTTGAACCATCTTTTAGACTTAGCTATAAAGATACTACTTGGTGTGCAGGGCTGCACCAACTATATCGCCTTATAGAATTCCAGTAATATATATCTCAACTTATTTATTTAGTTTTACTTATGTAGTACAATGTTGCTATTTCTTGGAAATTTGGGTGCAATGAAGTATATTGCTAAATATTCAGCCTTGCTAGCCTAATAGCATTTATGGGCTATGCCAATACTGTAAAGATTTGCATATGCATTCAATGCAAATGTAAAATTTCAAAGTGCTGCAGCATAGGGAATCCAGTTCACATCTTTGAATTTGGTGTAGGGCTCCAGGAATCTTCATTAGTTTACTGGACATTTGCTGTGTCATGCTAAAAAATTTAATTCATGTTCCTTCTTAATTTCTATAATGTGCAATGCAAAATGTCAGAGCTCTATCAACTCCCCCTCCCCAAATTAGGCATATCGGAACAGGGGTTCTTAGCATGTAATAGTTGCACTGCTGAAAATAAAATGGGTATCCTATTTCTTTTATAATTACAACTATACAGTGTTAAATGATGAGCTCCACAGGCACTTTATTTTTTTTTCAATAATAATTCTTTATTTTATTTTTTCCAAACAACTAATACAGTACTACCAACTACTTACAATATGTACATGAATGCTTCCAACAGTTACATAGAATCATTATACATACCTATACACTTCTAAAAAAAAAAAATAATGAAGAAAAAAGAACTAGTAACCATATAAGACTTATCTCAATAAAATTCAACAGTTATTCAGTTTTTCCCAGCGAATAGTGGAATGGAACTTTAAGCTAATACAATGTTAAAGATTTGTTCCCATATTTTTGTATTGTTTACATTTTTCTTATGCTCACTAATTAGAAATTTATGTGCTAGAATATGTTTGGTGGCTACTATCTTGAAATTTTGCCATGATGTCTGTAAAGGGTTCAACCAATTGGAAGCTATATATAACTTCATCAACAAAAAAATATTGACTAGTATAATTCTTTGGGTTCTTTCCAAGTTGGGTGGTGGAATATGTAAAATCGTAAATTCCCAGGAGAGTGTGGAATGTTGATATCCCATTTTTTGTAGTTGAAGTTTCAAGGAATTCCAGAGTTTGAAAATACATTTACAACTCCAAAACATATGTAGGAGGTCAGCTGTTTGATCTATACAATATGGGCATTTTGGTGAGTTCTTTGAGTTAAATTTGTGTAGAGTGAGACGCGTATAATACGTTATTAAATATCATCAATTGGGTAAATAATAGCTTCTGAAGGGACACAGATTTTATGGTTAAGTGAATTGCTTTTAGTATTTTACTTTCTTCAATTGTCAACAATTTCTCTCTCCAGTATTTGGAAATTAATATTTGATTATTATATTTTATTTCTTTAATCAAACCATATGCTGCAGTTATATATTTACATTCCTGTGTAAGGGTTTGCCATAAGTTCAGACACATGTTTAAATCTTCTTCTTTAATTATGTCATTCCCTTTACTAAGGTAACTTATTGATAGGTCTTTTAATTGTCTTATTATAATTAGATACGATTTGGGAAGATTCAACTCTTCTAAAATATTGTGAATCGGGATACCTAAAAAAGGATATAAATCAAGTAGGGTTAAATTAATTATAAGTGGGAATTTCTTAAGGTCTATCAGCTGGTTACCAATTTTTAGATTTGGATTTTTGTGAAATGGTTGAAGAATTATCATACTTTGCAAAAGATTTAATGAGTTAAAGAGATTTTGTACTGAAACTATATATGTTTTGATATGTTCCAACACGAAGTACACTTTAAGAGTATTTTTGTTTAAAAAGGTAATGCCTTGCAGTTAATATCAATTCCTTGACATGTTTATGATTAAGAACCAGCCATTTGGGAACCCATTTCGAGTTACACCCATCAAAGTTAATTATTCTTAAAAGTCTATTGGTGTTTATTATTAAATAATATGTTTCAAATTAGGTAGATCCAACCCTCCCCTATTTTTTGGAGCCATCAATTTATCATACGATATCCTAACTTTTCTAGGTTCCCATAGAAATCTAGCTAGTTCTGTATGAAGCTGTTTGAAGAATTTTTTGGAGATTTGAACTTGTGATGCTCTAAAAATATATAGTAATCTAGGAAGTATATTCATTTTAATAATTGAAGTCTTCGCCATTATTGGTAATTTCAGATTATCCCATCTTTTCAAGTCAGATACTATCTGCTCCCAAATAACCTTAACATTATTGAGATAAAAATCTCTGTTGTCAGTTGAGAAAACCACTCCTAAGTATTTTATTTTTTCTTTCCACAGGCACTTTAAAATGCTGCATCTCATAAACTATGTATGGATGATTTGGAGAAGGGGGAAAACTCTAAACATAGTCCAACATATTTTCTCACTCGATTAGCAGACTTTTATTTGTCATCAATGCAGACCATTGATTTATGGTTCTATGCATGTCTTATAAGTATCAGGTCAAACCTGTTTGGGCTTTAGTGAATCAGAAGCTAAGTATAGGAAGAAATTTATGGTTAACATATGTTTTGCTAGGTAAAAATGTATATCATTAAATATTGGATGAAAATAGAACACCCCCCGGATTTAATAAACTCTGTGTAGGAATAATGTAATTCCGACATGGAGTGTATGGTGGCTGTGTTTGCAGCTCCCCCTTGGCAGTGCACCTTGCATATTAATGAAGGTGTACTACTGAGGGAGAGCCATGTACACGGTTACTGAATCAGTGCTAGGGATTTGTTCCAGTGCGCACAGATGTGTAACACAACCCCTGCACTGTGGGAGTGCCATATGGCACTAAAACAAGAAAGAAAGTGTCCTTGGACACTTATTTATATATTAAATTAGTTATCTCACACAGGGGGTGTGTTACAGTGTCTGTAGCACAGCCCCTGCACTGTTAAAGTGCCATACAGCACTTAAAGATTATCACTATTATGACTGTCATGATAGTAAAGGTAATTTTGTTAACCTAAGCTCAATAGAGAAATGTGAACTACATGGTCTCTGCAATGATACAAGTTTGGTGTTTAAACCGGCAGATAAGGGAGGGGGGGTTGTTGCCATGGACACAACTTTTTACCAACAACTAATGTCAAATATGTTGAACAATGATAGTGCATATAAGGTAATAGAGAAATCGGATGTCGCATCAATAGTGCAATATGTACATGACACCTTTTATGACTTATTGATGACAAGATCTATAGAAAAATCTCTCTATGATTTCCTTATGATAGAACTACCTTTGATACCCATAATCAAAGATTTGCCTAAGCTACACAAGGACAAATATCCACCTCCATTACGCCCTATTGTGTCAGGTGACCATTGGGTCACACAAAATGCTTCTTTATACATACAATCCAAACTAGGAATACTGGTGAAAAAAGTACCTACTATACTACAGGACTCCTATGAACTATTGGATGATCTTAAACTAGATATGGTAAAAACTAAGATTAAAGCAGATACCCTATTAGTTACGTTAGATATAGAGAGTCTTTTTACAAGTATTCCTAACGATTATGGTATAGATGCGGTAAGATCCCATCTGACAGAAATAAAAATGGATAACAACGAGATTATGAACATTTGTTGTATGTTAGATTTGGTTTTAAATGACAACATTTTTTTGTACGATCACACGGTATATGCACAAACATGGGGGGTGGCCATGGGCACCCCCTGTGCTAATGCATATGCCAACCTCGTTGTGTACAGATGGGAAAAAGAAAATATCTTTAATAATCCTAGGTTCAACAATGTGGTTCTGTACAGGCGATTCGTAGATGACGTTCTACTATTGTGGAATGGTGACGTTGATACTTTGAATGACTTCATTACTTTTATGAACACTACTACATCTTTCTTTAGATTTACACATGAGTATTCTAAATCAAGTGCCAATTTTCTAGACATTACCATTATAAAAAGAACTAATAATGATTTGGATACTACACTTTATAGGAAATCCTGTTGGAGGAATGGAGTCCTTCACTTTGACAGTCTACATCCACGTCACGTATTTCAAAACATTGTAAAGAGTCAGATGAATAGGATACTAAGGATATGTAGTGATAAATCAGATGCACTACAGTTAGTTGACTCTCAAAAAAGGTATTTTATGGATAGAGGATATCCTATAAAATTGATAAATGATGTAACTGAATCCTTGTTTGAGAGTTCAATACCTCGGAGGGAGTTAGTTAGAACACGGAACAAAAAGAAAATGACTCAAAACATTGTATATGACATCAAATATACTAGTGACGTGCAACATCTAACCAGAATTGTGAAAGGCAACTGGAAAATTTTATTAATAGATCCAATACTTTCAGGATTGCTTGGGGAAAAACCTGCTTTCAGGTATAATAATTGTATGAACTTGAAAAGGTTGCTTTGCAAAGAGAAATTAGACACCGTACCGATTGACATTAGGGCTCAGATGAAAACAGGCACTTTTGCTTGTGGCAAATGTTCACTTTGTAGATATATAAATAGGACAGGAGATTTCAATGTTCCAGGTATTGAATTTAATATAAAACCCACTTTTTATGCAACATGCAACACTCGTAATGTAATATATTTAGCCACCTGCAACCAATGTAATGGTTATTATGTGGGTATGACATCATGAAGGTTTAGAGACCGAATATATAACCATGTCTATGATATACGAAGAAACAGTCCCACCAATGCATTGGCCGTACACTGTAGTACTCATCCTCAACATAGTTTTGTGTTTCAGATCTTGCAAGTAGTAAATCCTAATAGAAGAGAAGGTGACCATATGAATACTTTGGAAACATTTGAACTTAGGTGGATTTTGAGATTGAAAGCTCATATACCACCTGGACTAAATACTATGATTAGCATTCGACCTGCCCTATTAGGTTTTGCGTGAGTTCTCACATTACAATATCTTTGTTAGCATGGTTTTTGTCCCGTTCTATATTTTTAGTCTATCATTAGCTATTTTTAATCATGACCTGGTTCCTCATTTTTCGCTTGATAATGTGTTTATAGGGAACTGTTGAGACATATAAGCATGTGGACTAAATTGAAATTTGTATAACATAATAATATTTTCGTGATGTACATTTTTCTATAATTATCTCTACTGTGATATTAGTAGACGGCTATATATAAGGGGCGATGGAACTTTTGTTCTATCTTGTCTTTCATCTTGTTTTTAAATCTGTTTTAAATCTGTTTCAGCTAAAAAATTGTGTTAAAAACATATATTTTAAAATATAAGTAAGTTTAAATTTGCTATGTCATAGCCACCACAACGGAACTTTTTATATATATATTTCATGTCCGTATTTGTATTTGTTATATGATACATTTAATGTCATCCTCAAAAATATATATTATCTAAGAAATTAGTTAAAAGTTTGAGCCGTCTAGAGGCTGATGATTTTGTTGGACACAGAAATCAGTAGTATAGTGATATACAACTCTTGTGCCTATACATGCATTTATCAGTTCTTCTAGCTTTTCAGCTTTTAGCCTCGGGTTTTATTGGCTGAAATACAATTAATTTTTTGGTATGGACTTCTAGTGGAAGAACGTTCTATGAATTTATAATATGTTATGCTTTTAAATGTTACAGTGTCGTATGGGCTTTATAGTTCTATGACTGATATGAGAAATGGGAAAGCGTGTATTTTGCTTTGCTTTGTTTTCGTTGAATTTAAAATACTATGTGCAATGACAAGCTACTAAAAAGGGATCTCTTCCCAAATATGGGCATAACTTCCTTGAGAATAATAAGTAGTAGTTTGATTGTACTAATTATAGGCGTAATGCATACTATTGACCCATATGAATATATATGATTTTAAATAATGAAAATTATTTGTATTTTAAAAGTATTTTGATCTGTATATATAAGTCTTCATTACTGAATGTATGCACATCAGCGTTATTTTGATAAACTATGTTAATTGCATTTGACTCATTTGCTAATTGATTGAATAATTGGCAATGACTTTTTTACTATAAAAATAGCTGAAATTTTAGTTAAATTTGTAACCTGATGAAGCGCATCTTGTTGCGTGAAAGCGCTTGTTCTTATTAATAAAAAGATTTAAATTTTGCTCCTCGTGGTGGTTTCAAGCAAAACTTGATCTTCAGCACTTAAAGATTAAAGAAAGTTTCCTTGGACACATGAATTTTATTTCCATTTATGTCACACAGGGGTGTGTTACAGTGTCCATAACACACCCTCTTTACTGTCATAGTGCCATACAGCAAGTAAAGTAAATGTCTCAATGTGATTTTCCCTCCTGTTTATTTTTTTCCTTTTTTTTCAAGTTTAAGCATAGCTGAGCATGTTTGCGTGGTACGGCGCATTACTCAGCAGTGCTTAAACATAATGAAAAAATAGATAGAAATGTATAGTTGAAATCTTCACAGCTGAGTTAGCTGAATGGTTTGAATCACGGCTTTGTGTGCAGTAGGTGCACAGTTTGAATACCAAGGCAAGCCATTCAGCTTTTACATTGGAAAGCATTTCTATTTCTATTTTTTTTATTGCCCTACTTAATATTTGTCAACCAGGTTAGTGCCGCTGGTCCAGAATCCCAGTGTCAGTGGAGATATGTGGTGAAAATCTGCAGTTAAACACACGTGTCTAATACACTTCAGTCACACACCAAGTACTGTAATTAAAGTAAAATAGAAACATGTAATAATAAATTATCAGTATTTATGTTATCATGTAGAACTGGCGTTTGCCCTTAGCTAAATCTTGCTGACCACTGCTAAGCCAAGCTAAGCAATGCTTAAAAAGGGCCTGTCTGAGCAATACTTAGCAATGCTTAGCTCTGCTTATCCAGTTTGAGCATTGCTAAGCAGTCCCATTCTAAGCAGTCCGCAGTTCAGCTAAGCAGATTTGTGCAATACTTAGCTCTGCTAAACATTTGCCACTTTCAGCACTGCTCAACTCAGCTTCGCAGGTTTGCGCATTGTTGAGCTGTGCTTAGCATTTTTAAAAATCATCCATTGGCTGCAAAGGGTAAGAAAATAGCTTTATTTAAACTGCACAGGTGAGAATACAGCCAGAATATGTTGGAATTTGACCTGTGCAGGAACTTTGGCAGGAGCTGGAGAAGGACCATGCTTTTGGGCTCAGCACTCTGGCATTTTGTAGTCCAGGGTCATGGCTGGGCTCCTTGTTGAACACCATGATGAAAAACTGCTGCAGGGCCAGTACCAGGGCTTAGAATACAAGTTTGAGGCCTGGTACCATCTGGCACTTGATCTCACCAATGCCACTGAAATCCCCCTCACTGGTGAGCAGGTGCAACATCACTATGATGGCCTGAAGCAGAGGAAGGGGGCACTCTTAGACCAATGGACCCAAGATGCTAGGGAAGGGCATGCCCCAGCAGTTTGTAAGTATTCAAATCATTGCTCTACTAAATTCTAGCATGAATATGTGGTAGACAGGTACACATAATGGTGTGTTTTCCCCCTATAGCTGCAGAGGAGAGGATTTGCAACTTAGAGGCCCACACTGGGCATCTGGTGAGGTCCATCAACAGTGTGGTGAGTACAGATCTTTCTTGCAATATATAGAACAATAAATAAGAAAGTGTAATTGTCTAATGCCATTAGGTATAGTGTGTTCTGAGTGTAGTGAATAAATGTGTTGTTAGACCCACATTGACATAAACGAGTAATGCCAGGTGCTGTGCACTACAGAGGATTTAAAAGAGGTAATGGCATCT
>NC_056726.1:1303943090-1304133090 GCF_019279795.1 Protopterus annectens
AGACCCAAACACAGTGGGACAGGTGGTGACCTTAGTCGCTGCTCCTATGTCGGTGCGGCGCGCTGACATGCGACTGTACACCTTCTCTGAGTGTAAACACTGACAGTACATTGCGGGACGGCGGCGGTCTTATCGTATCCTTTGCTCCTTGCACGGGTACACTTATGCCTTGGTGGCTTCTACTTGCTTCTCCGTTGATTTGGAGCGGGGACTATGTTGCGTACTGTACGTGCGTTTCATTCTGCACGGGACCTGGCTGCTGCCATTACTATTGTGGGCGGACCGTGGCTGTCAGCACATTAGGTTGCTCACCTCCTGCCGGCTTAGACACGCCTCCAGACGCATCCTACCTGGGCTCGCTCACGTACACTACGCACGTGTCTGTGATTCCGGTGCACTCTCATTAATATGTATATGGCGCTACTGCGCCGGATATTCCATGCACCGCCGGCGCAGGCCTTACGCCGGCCTTGCGCCGAGCTTCATGAATCCCGGGGCAAATCTTCTTTTAATGTTCTTTATACTATTAACATTTATTGATAGAATTCTCAGGATTTTCACATTTATGTATTTTCTAACTTAGCCCTTATCTTTTTTTTTATTTCCTTTCATAATCACACTTTAAATTTTTCTTTTTTCAGTCTTTCCTACTCCCTATTGATTTTTTCTGTATTTTCCAACTAATATCTTCTTCTTCACTTGCTTCCAGTGCTAATTTTTACCTTCATTATTGTCATTTTCTTTATACATTTTTTTATTCTCTTCTTGTATGGTATTTTGTTTTTCATGTTCATGTTCTTGTGTCTGTTCCTGTTTTCCAGTTTGTAATTGCTTAGCACACTTAACCACATTATGTCAATTTTTCCACATTCTTTACATATTAGATCACATTTCTTTGCTTCATGTCCCATCTTTCCACAAACAAAACATTTTCTCATATTACAATTGCTTATTAAATGGTCATTCTTTCCATAAAAAACACACATGTTTTTGGCTGTCCCTTATATCTTTCAAAACCTCTTTATTACACATGGAATATTTACAATCTTGTCATTTTCCATTTTCAAAATTATCCCACAATCTCACCCTCAGTCCATAAACCTCAATCAGCATACATTTTTGTAATGTCAAAAACTTCTTTACATACAGTATTTACACAGTTTTTCCTTTTCATGCTTCATTATCTACCCCAATTCAAAAGTGTATAGCAATTCTTTTGTTCTTTTTTATCTCTCTGTTAAAAGTTAGCACTACACAGGAGTTCCACAGGCAACAGTCTTTCTTTTTTCAAATTTCTCTGAGAAACGTTTCATATATTGTCCGGTTTCGAAGAAAACATCACAATAATTCTCTTTATTAAGATGAATGAAGTCTCTAACCTCATTAGGTGATATTCCCAAAGCTGCGATAACTGTATCCCATACCTTATATCTTTCAAGTTCGCTTTCCTTTTTACTGCTAAGCTGTACAACAAACTTTATTTTCACTACCCCTTTTCCTCCTTCTCCTTCTCCCATTTGCTTCTTCCCTTCTTTCACTGGCCTTGCATACACTTATTTTTTCTTCTGTAATTTCTCTTACCTCCTCTTCCTGCATTCTGTCCATAATATCACCCCACAATGCCACTGCTTCACTTTCTGGTTCGTTCTGAATTATCATTTCTTTTAGATATAGATCCCACAACCCTCCCAGTTGGAGGGTTGTGACCATACACTCTGACTTCGAGACAGAAAACAGATCTTTTTGAAATAAATACTCAGAATCCTGTGAAGGCTTCATTATCTTCTTTTCATCATTTCCTTCATTTCTGGATTCTCCTGCTTCCTCGGCAATTTGACTGATCCTTTGATTTCATTTTCTTTATGTGAACAACAACTTTCCAATTCCACTTCCTTCTGTCACTCATCATCAGACTTACTTACTGCCTCCATCTTGCTTCCAGTTTCTCTGAACCACCTACATGCTCTGAATGGAAACTGGAAGTGTAGTGATGAATAGTGTCCCCATATGCTCAGAAAATAGTAAGGGAAGTTCCCTGATGCTCTGGCTAAATTTCCACAGTAGTATAACTACCACCTCAGTTCCTCTTCCTTAATAAGAGGTCACTAGCCTAGTGAGATTAACCCCAGTCACCCAGTCAACAAGATGAGGGCCTCCTTACCCCTGGATAGTCCATTATTTCCCTATAATGCCCATATACTAGAGAATACTGCAGTGTATAAAAGTGGTATCTGTGCTTGTTTTATTCATTTTCTTTCCTTCTTTTTCATGTGCTGTGTTGCATATTTGTCCTTGTGTTTTTGAATAACGGTAGTCATTTTCATTTACTTAATGGCTTAGAAAGAGATATACAAAAAACATGTAAGAATGAGATATGGCTTTGCAGCACAGGCATTTCTTACTGTCATCTGAAAAGCATTACTAACCAGTCATAAAGTTAAATGAATCATTAAATGAATAAATGGCTGGGATTTAGAGCCCTAACATGAGAGTCCAACCTCTAGTGGATGCCTTTTCTGATTCAGAGGCAGGGCAATCACGATGATCCTAAGTAGTTAGTAGAAACACCATTGTGGGCTGTCCCTACTACCATGCAACATGCCAGTGAGACATTCCAGGGGAGCAGTCCATGCTAATTAGCCATGTGCTCTTCCCTGGAAATGTCATTCGAAAGGGATTTATGCAGCCAAGCAAGACAGAGAATTACTTCACTATGCATCGTGGCCAGCTGTGTTAATGAATTTGGCCAAAATACTGCATTCCCCATTTTAGTCAGTGGGGTAGACTGTGTTAAAGCTAAGGTCAGGTAAGATGTAGTGTCAAGGTAATAAAAGGAGGCAACTGTGTATTTCAGTGGCAGTGTGTGTGTGTGTGTGTGTGTGTGTGTGTGTGTGTGTGTGTGTGTGTGTGTGTGTGTGTGTGTGTGTGTGTGTGCGTGTGTGTGTCTACATATCTGCAGAGGAATGAGTGGCCTCAGATAACTGCGTTTATGTGTGTGTTTGTGTATATGGTGTGAGTGTCTGGTTGCTTTAGTGGTCACAGTTGAGAGATTAGTTAGAGGATTGATGTTGTAGGGTGTGTATGTTTGTGTGTGTGTCAGTCTGTGGGAGGGGTGAAGGTATGAGTGTTTATGTGAGTGTGATTGAGTGAGGGGGTGGTCATGTACACTGAATGTCTGGGCATGAGTGTGTGCATGTGTGTGAGTGCCTGAATGTGAAAGTTAGAGTAAATGACAGGCATACATATGCTAATGTGATGTATTTCCCCCCTGATTAACAAGTGCTGTTTAGCACTGGCAGTACTTATGCATAATTCACAGACATGTAAATTAGTTGATACTGAAGTCTTTGTCATTGCTGCTAAACATGTCTCTGAAATGCATTTCCTGCAATTGTGAAAACTGCTATTTTTGGCCTCTGCAGATTATGCAAGTAAAGGGAATTTTTAATTTCATAACCTTCTAAAACAAGTTGATAAATTGTGATATATTTTATCCTCACTAGATGGTAATGTTTGCTATGAGTGCAGCAATCACTGTTTAATACATTTAATCTCTTTTAAAATAAAAATGGGTAATCTGCAAGTCTTAGTCTGATTGGAGGATGTTGATAGCTATACCAGTAATAACAGCAAGCATAATGATTGAAAATGGAAATCTCAGAATCCAGGAGGATACCTTCTTTTGTTGTTGTAGATTTTATGGTATATGTGCTGGCATCTCAATATTTGAAAAATCTAACTAAAAGGCAGAAACCAGAAAGGGTGGGGGGGGGGGGCTGGGACAGAGAAACTCAGAACAAGAAACTGCTCATTTGTTCATGCAATAACATTTATACGAGGATTTCCTGTCTAAATTCTAAGATGTAAAACAATTAGAATATAATCTTTATGGAGAGTTTCAATTGTCCAAATATTATCTAGGTTAGATACTGGTCATTTAATAAATATAATGAAATATTCATTTAATTGCTAATTTAAAATGACCTGAAGCAGATTATATAAAATAAACTGTACTAGCAGCGGCAATAGCTTACATATAGCTATTATACAATGATCATCCATTAACATTCCAAAATGAGCACACTGAATGGTCAGCCCAGCCAGCATGCCCATTGTAAATTGAGCATATACCAATAGAAAAAAGTCTGGTCACCCGAACTTTGTTCCATTAATATATGCTATTAAAATTTTACTTTTCTTTTATTTTAAAAAAATAATAATAAACTGAAAAAAACAGGAGACTTAAAACAAACAAGAGAGAGATGGGACAGAGACAAATGCAAGGATAATCAGGTGCATTATACAAAACTAGAAAAACATACCTGATTACCTTATATTTTCTCTTTCCCATCTCTCCTGTTCATTTGAAATCTCCAGATTTCATTGTTTTAATTAAAAACAAATTAGATATTCTTTTCTCCATTGCTTCCTTTACACAGCACTGATGTACTGTGTAAACATGGGAATCTAAGTCCATACGCATGGACAGTACATCAGGAATGCCCCATGATACCTGGAAAAATGCGGAAGAGCATCATAGCTCTGTTATACGAGGACATTATTTAAGAAAAGTAAGTAACATTTTTCTTAAATAATGTCATTGTATAATAACCCATGACTGGGTGTGGGTAATGCTAGATTTACCCACAGTTGGCTTTGTTTGGTAAACTATACCAGCCGTGGATAACTCCAGCATTACTCACACCCAGTCATGGGTTATTGCCATAATAACCCACAGTTATATCCTCTGTAATGTATTTATTTGAATTTATTAGCTGGTATAGATTATTGATATTAACTGACCAGTCTGAATAAAGTAGACAGAAATATAGACAAAACCGCACCAATGCAGTGTTTAGAATATAATAGTGGATAGATTACATCATGGAGACTTGTACCAGTAAAGGAATTGTTAACATAGTTTACAATGTGTTATTCATAGTCCTGCTTTGCATAAATGTGCAAGGTGAATGTTAGAATTCACCACTATATATATATATATATATATATATATATATATATATATATATATACAAATATAGTACATTTTAACAAGCATCTTACTTTTACATTTGTGAAGCCTGTGAAGACAGGCCCATATAAACTGGGCAGAGGTGAAACTGTGTTAAATCAGCTATGAACAACACAGTAGTGTGTATATCTCTTGCACATGTATGCAGCTGCTGCCAGTCTAGTGAAAGTTCCTGTAACTTTATATATATTTTTCTAAATCGGCAGCATGAGACAAGTTGCACTAATATTGTATGACTTCACTATGAAAACTTGTGCATACTCTAGCTCAGTGTAACTGGCTAACAGCTTATAATAACCTCACCAGCAGTATTGCAGTCTGAAGGTGTCTTTCTAAGGACACCAGATTTTAGCTTTTATGAGTCTGGAAAGAGGGAATATAGGAAAGTATGAAAAATGGGGAGACAGCAGATAAGGGAAACACCGTGGGATGACATAAGAGGGTTGTGCAGGATGAGTGGGTAATGAAGGGTATTATTTTATTTTTTGTATGGATAGAACACCCTTTTTTCAAATACATACAGCAGAAGATGTGGAAGGAGAAAGGGTAGTAAGGGAAGGAATGTAGGTTAGAAAAGAGAAGCCTGTGAAGATAGTGCCAGGTAAAGAAAGACAGGACTGAATAGTCGCACAGTACTTTGGGTTCAAAATGGAAGAAGAAACACACTACGAGAGGCTGGACATACAGATGGTGGGAGTGGGGAGACATGAGTCCATCACCGCTCTCAATCCAGGCTGGTGGGTCTTTGGTGTGGAGACCTTGATAATGCCCACACCATGGGACAGTACAGTATGTAGAATACAAGGGTCTATATTAGAACACCGAACATTTGAAATGTCAAGTGTTCTAATATCGACCCATTTTCAGTGAACGCTGAAAATACCGCAGAAACAGGAAACCAAATTCTTTCCTAGGGAACGAATTTGATTGTCATTTTCTGTTGCTTCGGTATTTTCAGTGCTGTGGTGGAAAGTTAAGGGTCAGGTTCAGGTAAATGCGCGATTGTGTGGACGTGTGGGTTAGGGTGGGTTAGGTGAGTTAGGGTTAAGGCACGGGTGAGGTGACTGTGCGATAGTGACGGACGTTAGGGTTAGGGTTTGGGTTAAGGTAAATGAATAGTTAGCGGTGTATGTATAGTTTAGTGTAGGGTTAGGTGTAAGAGTTTAGGTGTATGTGTGTAGATTGCTGTTTGTTTGGTGTGCTTGTGTTGTGTGTATGTGTTTTGGAACAGCAAATTTTTTCCATAGGAAAAAATTTGCTGTTCCGAATGTTCAATGTTTTTTTTTTTGATTGTTAGGGTTCGATATTAGAACACTAGACATTTTGAATGTTCGGTGTTCTAATATAGACCCGAATACAATAGTGCATAGATTACTTCATAGAAAGCTGTACTAATAAAGGAGTTGCTAGCATAGTATACAATGTGTTAAGACTACCAGTGGCATTCATAGTCCTGCTTAGTGCTCAGTGGTTGAACCTATCCAGATCAGCGCATCTTATACTCCTGAAGGAAGCTATAGTGTGGGCCCCACTGCCTCTGCACTGCAGCCTCCTCAGGGTCCTGAAGCTCACGGTGAATTTCACAGGCTGTCCACGAGGCGGCGGGGCTACCATTACAAGCATGTGAAACATGTCCTTGATAAGTAGGGGGTGGTGACCTTCCCTCACTTGTGCTGGTTGCAATCAAGGTGCTCCAGCCTTGTTTGGATCTGCAGAAGAAGAAAAAGTCATGTATAATGGTATTTTTATTTATTTATCCTTTGTTGACCAGTTTAGTCTCACTAGGCTACCTTCTTTTCAGGGGAGACTCAAGGTGGTATTTATATTACATGTGAAAATTTGGTCAGAGCATCAGGGGACTTCCCCTACTCTGCTCATGTTAATGAGTCAGTATGTTTGATCATTATGCCTCCTGCTTTCATTCCAGGCACATAGGCAGCTTGGAGAAGTAGAAGCCATACTATGATCGCAACTGCAAATGTAGCTGACACTGTGGGCAAGAATATGGTAAGGAGAAGCAATTATGTGAAGGAAAATTAATTGACTGGAGAAAAGCATATAATTTAAGAGTTAGATGTGACCTGCCAACAGTTTTTATATTAAGCAGACTGAAACAGAGAGGGAAAGTAAAGGGAGGGTACTCGGTCCTTTCCAAAAGTCTGAATGTAAATTCCAGTGGGAACTTTTTGCGGATGACACCTTGGGTACAAATGAAGCTGTGGTTATAACCCACAGGATAATGTTGCAGGATATTTTGGTCAGCAGCAATCCGGAGAGGGGTAAAGATGCTGCCTGGGGGGATATAATGGATAAAGTACAAAAAGATGTTGAACTGATTCCTATGAATGATACTGAAAAAAGTATATCTTATGCAGACACGGTAAAGAAGAATGGAAAGAAACGGGTAGAAAAAAAACGGTGTTAAAGCAAAGAAGACACTACACAGTAAGGATTTACAGTAAAAAGAAAGAGGGCTGGAGAGATGTGAGATGTGGGACATTATTTCACTATTAGGAACCTCACCTTCAGAGGTAAGAGCTTTTATCAATATAAGTAAAGAGCCTTTTTGTGATACTATTTTTGAAAATGGACATGCAATGAAAAGATTTTTTGTGGGAATATAAAAAAAAAGACTATGTTCCTTGCAACCCATATGTGTTTAAAGCCTTCTTTGGGGAGGGGGGGGGTGGACCAAGAAAAAAATGCATGTTTAATTTAGGACTGAAGTTGAAAAAGATACTTTAAAGAGAAACGTGAGTAATTTTTGTAAAGGAATGGTGGACATTTCTAAGGTGTACGATAACAGAGGACTATGGCCTGGGGGATGGGACTGTAATATCATATTAAAAACTGAAAATGAAAAACATTGTGCATATTCCTAATATAATACATTTGGAAGGTTAGAAAGGGGTTGTTAAATATTGGAGTCAACCAAAAACTTGTTTCTATTGCAGAAAGATGGACTATCTGATTATGATTGTGTTAAAAGAAAATGTTATATTTGTGGTGTAATAGAACATGTATTTATTTATTTTTTTATTTATTTAATTTATTTACAGTTTGTTTGCCAGGATTGTCCATTGGGCCATGAGGAACCAGTTTTCAATGGAGTCCTGTGGAGAAAAGCTCCAGAAAAATATAAATTTTACAAATCTCAAAATTACAAACTTACAAAATTATAATACGAAAGTTAGAAAAATGTAAGATAATAACAGTTTCAGTAAATTAGCAAACATTACAAAAAAATTATAATATGGAAGTTAGAAAAAATGCAAGATAATAACGGTTGTAGTAAGTTGACATTTCAGGGAGCAAATTAGTACAATGTATGAAAAATCCATTACAAGCAAATTAAGACCTTAGCAAAATGACATGATACAAAAAATGTGATTTGAAATGTTATAAATGTAATAAGATAGGGCACATATGGCTGGATTATAAGGAAGGGAAAGATAAGTTAGATAATGCAAGTGTGAGAGAAAGGAGCAGGAATAAAATACAAGAAGTAGTTACATTTACAATTCAAGAGGATCTGGGATAGCAGCAGATGAGGATGTAGCAAACATAGTTAATAATGAGAATAAGGTTAGAATCTCATCACAAAATGAAGAATCAATTATAGAGGAAGATATGGGGATTAGTGATGAAGAAGACATTAGTTGGAAAATGGTTAAATGTAAAAAAAAAAAATCTATTAGTAAATGAGGATGAGAGACAAAAAGAAAATTTATAGGGTTGAATACTAAAGAAAAAAAAGAAAAGAAAAGAAAACAGTAGAGGGTGTCATATATTATTTCCAGTAGGATACCTTGGTTTAAGAAAAGTGTTAATTGTAGAATATTGGCTATTATACAACGACCTGCCATTAATATTCCAAAACGTGCACGCTGATTGGTCAGCGTGCACATTGTAAATCAGAGTTATAGTAATGGAAAAAGGTCCGGTCACCCGGACTTTTTCCATTAGTATAACTCTTTTTTTTTACAGCAACAGAGAATGCAAGATCTCCGTTGCTTTTTAGAACCTGTCTCGCTATGTTAAACCCATTTAACCTAGTGAGACACTTTAAAAAGCAATGGAGATCTTGCTTTCTCCGTTGTTTTTTTCAAAACTGTCTCGCTATGTTAAATGGGTTTAACATAGCAAGACAGCTTTAAAAAAAGCAACGGAGATTCTCCATTGTTTTTTTTAAAGCTGTCTCGCTATGTTAAACCTGTTTAACATAGCGAGACAGGTTGTAAAAAGCAACAGAGATTTTGCTTTCTCCGTTGCTTTTGCCCACAGCTCTGATGTTATGCATAAGTATACACATGCGCAGTGCATCAGAACTGCCGCAGAATACCAGACAGCTGTGGAAGGGCAGCAAGGAGGCATTACACAATGCCATTATTTAAGAAAAGTAATTTTTTTTTTCCTTAAATAATGTCATTGTATAATAGCAATGACCCACTTCTGGGTGTGGGTAATGCTGGATTTACCCACGGTTGTCTTTGTTTGGCCACTCAGGCTTCACCCATGTGACCAAACCACACCAACTGTGGGTAAATCCAGCATTACCCACACCCAGGTGTGGGTTATTGCTATATTATTGTAAACAGTCTTAAAAGTATTGTTAAAAAGTTAGCTATTATAGAATGGTGCAAAAGTTTAGATTTTGACATAATAATATTAGAAGATATTAGACTATTAATGAGAGAAGAGAGATTACAGAGTATTTACTAGGGAATTATGTTGCTATAAATATGGAAATTGTTATAGTAGAAGATTTTAATTATGATTTAATGAAAAGAAAAAAGGAAGTGATGTCAAAAGGTTATTAAAATTATAAAATATGCTAAATTAAGTATTTGGAAAAACAATGCATGGACATATAGTACAGGAATATATAAGACAAATACTGGTTATTTTCTTATATCACAAGGGTTGCAGACAAAGGAAGAAGGGCCAATAGAAACAAGTTTTTCAGTCATAGAGCTATTTGGATAGAGATAAGTGATAAAACAGATGTTGTTAAGATAGGAAAAGATTTAAAAGGTTAAATGAGAAAAAATAGGAAGGAGAAGGTGAATTAAGAAAGTTAGAATTATGGGAATATATTAATAAGAAACAATTTTACAAGGACTTGTATGAATGGTGCATGTCATTCAAAAGACCATATAAACAAATGTTATTTAATATGTTAGGTAAATAAGCAGAAAAAAAGCCAAAAAAGGTGTAGTACTTTAACTGAAGAATCATTTCATAAT
Source organism: Protopterus annectens (assembly GCF_019279795.1). Classification (NCBI taxonomy): domain Eukaryota; kingdom Metazoa; phylum Chordata; order Ceratodontiformes; family Protopteridae; genus Protopterus; species Protopterus annectens. The sequence goes on from NC_056726.1 coordinate 1,303,953,369, forward strand.
TTAGAAAAAAAAAATAACAGCAAATATTTTATCAACAGAAAATAAATTTATGAAGTAAATAAAGATAAAATTAAGAACTTGTTATTTAAACAAATATATTTTCTTCAAAAAATAAACAGAACAGGTTGTGTCATATTTAAACAAAGTCATAAAAGAGGATAGTATAATGAGGGAGCTGATAGACAAAAATGGAATAATGCAGTGAGACCAAAAGAATATAATGAGAATAGTGGTAGATGTTTAAGAAATGTTTAAAATGTTTAAAGAAAATGGTAAGAAAGAAACTATAGTATAGTATGGAAAGTGAAAACATTTTATGACCAAGATAATATGGATTTTGAAAAGTAAATAGTAGTAGAGGAATCAGACAGGATATTAAGACATGTTAATGTGAATACAGCATCCAGACCTGAGGGAATAGAATACCAAATGTATAGAAATATAACTCTACATAAAATAAATTCTTTATAGAAGTATTAAATGAGTGGTTGAATGTGGGTTTTAAATATAAAGAACTATGAAAGAAAGGATGTAAAGAATTGGAGGCCTGTCGTTATGAATAGCACAGATTATAAAATATTTATGAAAATTATACAAAAGAGAATGGAATTAAAAACTATGAGTATCATACAGGACACAATACATAGTGTCAAAGGTAGAAAAAGTCAAGAATTGTTAATGGTTGTTTGAGAATTAGTAGATGATGCATTAAATAGACAGGAATAATTACTAATTATGGTAGAAGATTTGAGCAAGACTTTTTACACCATACAACATGGAAAGTTGTAGGACATATTTAGCTCATATAATATGAGCAAGAAGATTCAGAATGTATGTGTAACTGCTTATGAACAAAATAAAATAAAAGTATTAACTAATGGTTTGTTAAGTAAAGAAATAAATATTAAGAGAGGGATAAGACAAGGGTGCCTTATGAGTGCCATAATATGTACACTACTGATGAATGTACTAACAAGATATCTGAATCAGTTGATTAGCAATGCCAATTACAAAACAAAAGACGGAATTGATTTGCCCATAATGTCATCTTATGCTAATGATATTATAATTATTATAAAACAGCAAAGCTGGATGTAAGAAGTATTATGTCAGTTAATTAATGTTTGCAAATAACTGGTATGAGTTTGAATAAGGAGAATTTTTAAGGATTGCGATATGATGGAAAAATAAAAGGCATAGATTTCAGTAGGAAGGAAATATAGGTTTTAGGAATTAGATTTGAGAACTGAGATAATGTAGCTATGCAAGGGAAAAATGTAATAGAAAAAATAAAACACCCATGTAACTTTTGGAAAACATTCAGGCTTGCATCTAAGAAAAAAAGTATATCTCTTGAACTCTATTGCATTAGAAAATGTAGCTTATTTAGCCAATGTGTTTTAATATGCAAGTGACTTATGAGAAGGAGTTGATTAGTATTATGTTTTTGTTAAGATGGGGATCCTGTCTCAATCCCATCAAGAGAGACATCGTGTATGTCCAAAAAGAAAATGGTGGATTCCATTTAATAAATCCAATTGTATATGCAGCTTTTTAAAATTTGTATAAAATGCTCAAATGGACAAGAGTTAAAAATGACAGTATAATAAGTAAACAGCATAAAGTATGGAGTATGATACAAGTTATAAAAGAACAAAAGACCTTATGAATGATGAGATTAAAGCTTACCAAAATATATGGAGATTAAATATAGAACAGTTGGCAAATAACCGAAAAAATATGGTATAGACTGCAATGTAAAAATTATTCTGTTCATATCCATTAAAATAATTAGGACAAGTGAAAATTAAAGCTATAAGAGAAAGAAATTAAACATGTAAACAGATAGTTGAATGTCATGATTTTTATGAGACTTGTTATAAGAAAATTGCCAGTGAAAGTAAATATGATCTAAAAAATAAGTGAAAGAGTATGACATTATTGTGGTAAAGAAGATACATCAGGACATGCATTTCTGAAATGTAAAACAATTGAGAAATTATGGAAAAATTAGAAGAGTCAGTATTTTAAGGACATTAAGAGAATAGAAGATATAAATATTGCCATGACTGAATGCATATTTTAAAGAGAAAAAAATAAAGAATATGTTGAAAAAGTAGAAATGACAATATTTAATGTGATGTAGGTAATCTGGAATTAAAGGGTTAAAGAAATAATGTATAATGCCAAATTGGACTTGTCTGAAATTTAAAAGCAATTAGGTTTTGGTTATGGAAATTAGAGTGGGGGGGTCACATAAAAAATGTATAAGTTGAAGAATGAGTTAAATGCATATAAATTGAAATGTGAATACAATTTTGAATATTAAAGTAAATAATTTAAATACTGTAAATATTATAAATTTTTGTACATACTGTCAAAACTTTTTTTTGTGAAATAAATAACCTTTATTCTTTTCAATAAGTGCTGTGGGATTCAATTCACGCAGATGGAACCACAGTTTAATATCTCATCCAAAGGACAGTGCATCCCTTATAATGCACTACAGTACCAGTAACTGATTTATGTGGTGTTGAAATAGAACCCACAGCCTTCTGATCAAATGTGGATGTGCTACCTGCTGTGCCTCTGACACTGAATGGAGAATCTGTTATCTTACACAAATAAAAGAGATCAGTATGTTTCATGAATAATGCAACAATAACAACAAATTCTGACCCAATGTATTATTCGGTATAATATGGTATTGTATCTATATCATATCTTACTATGGCAGTGTACAATTTGCATATATTTTAAGCATTGCTGCACTCATCAGTATAATTGCAATGAATATATTTTGTAATCTGGTTTACTAGTAATTAGGCATTAAGTGTGCAGTTGGAGGACTAATATTGTGTGACGCCCCACCACTGGACCAGTAATCAAGAAGCCTCAATCCTCAGTACTGACGCCAGTATGGGACATTCACTGGGAGGATGACAGCTCACACACAGTATTTTGAGATGCATCTCTCTGCATCAAATGCAATTTCCCTTAATAACACGCAGAGACCACATTCAGTCCAGGGCTGGGTTCTCCCTCTTTCTCCAGATCCCTAATAAGACTCCCCACTGGCACAGCTATAGAGTTGAGATCTCAACTGAGTGGCCAAACCAAGATGCCCAGCACTCTCTCTACACAGCCAGTGCTTCTTGTCCCTGCCCAAGTAGCTGACACACACACTGAGGTTTGATTTACACAGACACACACACACACACACACACACACACACACACACACACACACACACACACACACACACACACACACGCATACACACCTAGGAAATAAATAACCTTTATTCTTCACAGGTTTACTAGCTATTTCCCCTTTTGCTCTGAATATAAGGTAGTTATCACTGCCACCATCCAACTCCTTATCAGCTGAGTTAAGGCCCTTAACAAAGGGTGCCCGATCTTACTGTATAATATTAATATTAATATTAATATTAATATTAATATTAATACAAATGGTAGTTTCACCAAGAGCAAAGCTATTAGGAGTGGCCCACACAGCGTCACCAAATAAATATGCATATACTCTCAAAACTTAAATATCTCTAGACAGATCAGCCACAATGAAAGGTTTAATATATTTAATAATAAATAATAAAAGAACAGGACAATACTCAGTATATATCCACACTGACATCAGCGTTCAAAATCAGAGGAAACATTTAAAACAACATTGCCAAACAGTCTCAAATAAATAAAAAAAAATATCTAAACTAAGCTTTGTTGCATTCCTGACTACAGTGGATATAAAAATTGTACACACCCTGTTAAAATGCCAGTTTTTTGTGATATAAAAAAATGAGACCACAATAAATTATTTCAAAACTTTTCCCACCTTTAATGTGACCTATAGCCTGTACAGTTCAATTTAAAAACAAACAAATCTGTTACGGGAAAAATATAAAAAATAAAAAATGTACAATACACTGGTTGCATAAGTGTGCACACCCTTAAACTAATACTTTGTTTTGTGTGCACACCATTAAAGTAATACTTTGTTGAAGCATCTTTTGATTTAATTACAGCATTTAGTCTTCTTGGGTACACACCTGTCATCAATTAAAGAGACTCTGATTAATCCCAAATAAAGTTCAGCTGTCCTAGTAAGATTTTCCTGACATTTACTCAGTTGCCTGCTACAGCAAAAGCCATGGTTTGCAGAGAGCTTACAAAGCATTAAAGGGATATCGTTGTTGAAAGGTATCAGTTGGGAGAAGGGTACAAAAACATTTTCACAGCATTGGATATACCATAGCACTCAGTGAAGACAGTCATCAAAAAGTGGAGAAAATGTGGGACAACAGTGACGTTGCAAAGAACTGGAGGTTCCGCCAAAGTTGATGAAAAGACAAGAAGAAAACTGGTCAGGGAGGCTGCCAAGAGACCTACAGCAACACTGAAGGAGCTGCAGGAATTTCTGGCAAGTACTTGTTGTGTACTACATGTGACAACAATCTCCCATATTCTCATTATGTCTGGACTATGGAGTAGGATTGTAAGAAGGAAGCCTTTTCTTATACAGAAAAATATCCAGGCCCAGCTAAAATTTGAAAAACAATACAAGTCTTCCAAAAGCATATGGGAAAATGTATTATGGTCTGACAAGACCAAGGTTGGACTTTTTGGCCAAATTCCAAAAGGTACATTTGGCACAAAAACAACACTTAGCATCACCAAAAGAACACCATCCCCATAGTGAAGCATGGTTGTGGCAGTATCATGCTTTGGGGTTGCTTTTCTTCAGCTGGAACTGGGGCTTTCATCAAGGTGTAGGGAATTAAGAACAGTTCCAAATACCAGTCACTTTTGGCCCAAAACCTTCAGGCATCTGCTAGAAAGCTGAAGAGGAATTTCACCTTTCAGCATGACAATAACCCCCAAGCATACATCCACATCAACAAAAGAATGGCTTCACCAGAAGAAAACAAAAGTTTTGGAATGGCCCAGCCAGAGTCCAGACCTAAATCCAACAGAAAATCTGTGGGGTGACCTGAAGAGGGCTGTGCAAAAGAGATGCCCTCACAATCTGACAGATTTGGAGCACTTTTGCAAGGAAGAGTGGGCAAATATTGCCACGTCAAGATGTGCCATGCTGATAGACTCCTACCCAAGAAGACTGAATGCTGTAAATAAATCAAAAGGTGCTTCAACAAAGTTTTAGTTTAAGGTTGTACACACACAACAAAGTATTAGTTTTAGGGTGTGCAAACTTATGCAACCAGCATATTGCACATTTTTTAATTTTTTAATTTTTCCCCTAAGAGATTTGTTTGTTTTTCAATTAAATTGTACAGGATATAGGTCACATTAAAGGTGGGACAATTTTTGAAATGATTTATTGTGGTCTCATTTTTTATATCACAAAAACCTGGCATTTTAACAGGTGTGTGCAAACTTTCTATATTCACTGTATATCTAAGAGAGTTTCTATACCCTAGAAACCTACTTACAGAGCAAGGCAGATGTTGTGCTGAATGGTAATTGTCAGGTCCAAGACATAATACAGAATGCTCTGTCTCTCTTACAGACTTTTTAAATTAATATCTCAGATATTACTGCTGGGATAGCTTGCAGAATCAAGTAATTTCTTATCACCTGACTCTACTCCCCAGATGAAGCCCCCACTGCTGGGAACTGGCAGTATTTAGCATCTACTTGTGAAAATATATAGACATCAGATCTTTGGCAGATGCTGGCAGTCATAAAACAATTGCATTCCTTCATACTTTCAGAGATAGCAATTAGTTCACTCCAAAGACAAAACAGAAAGCTTCTCAGTACAGACTCTATGTCTCTAGCTCATTTAAAACTGAAAGATACCATCTTTTATTGTGTAACCATAAAGTAATGTAATTTAAGCTATATTTCTGAAGTTAACCTCCTGTATTCCAATCTCCACTGTTAAAATATATACATTTAAATAGTTACAATAGTGCATGTACATTTATGTTCTCTTGCAATAGGGCACACTGTGGTTACATTTCAAACAGCACTTTGTAAATACCTTTTAAACACGCACTTCGGTATCAGTAGTTTGATATACACATGGCATATCGTTGTAATACATTTGTAACACAAGCATCTTACATAAATCATGTTGATATTCACAAATGGTATATAATTATTTACAAAATGCTGGATAGCTGTGCTTGCAGTATCCCCCTTTGTCAAACTCCCCCCTCCCCTTGAAGACTCAAGCTAGTTTTTCAAGTCACCCTTGAGAAATGTTGCTTGAGAGGGATGGGCCTATCTGGGAATACATTACCCCATACCCTGAATTGAGATTCCAGCTGTCTTGGCATTGCTGACTCCAGTACAGTACTGCATTGTCATATATGCCTGCAACCCTAGGATCTACCATAGTAATTTGGGATTTTGCTGGCTGGCTTGCTGTAGCCATAGATCCCCCTCGTACTCCTCCTGCCTTCTACCGCAAATACTTAGCACAAGGGCCTCCCTATAATGGTAAGGTTTCATCATGTTAACATGGCACCGTTTGTACCCCTGCCTCCTGCCTAGCAGGTCTGCCATGTAGTTAACATCACTGATCTTCCTTACCACTTTGAAGGGTCCCTCCCAAGCTGCCTGCAGCTTGTTGTGGCTGATAGGAATGAAAACCATAACCTGCTGCCTCACAGCATACTCTGTAGCTTAAGCATTCCTGTCATACCAGACCATTTCCTGTGGTTGGGCTTCTACCAGGTTCTGTCGGGCCAAGCCCATGAGTTCCCTGAGTGTTGAACTGAGGTTTAGGACATATGACACAACGACTCTTTGTGGGATTCACACTCACCCTCCCACTCATCGTGAATCAAATCTAGAGGTCCCCTCACCCAATGCCTATACAGCAGCTGAAAGGGTGAAAAACATATGGATTCCTAAGGCATTGATCTGTAAGCAAACAACAGATGGGGCAAGTATTTTTCCCACTCCCTCTTAAACTGGTCTGAAAAAGCCTGCAGCATGGTCTTTAGTGTAGAGTTTAACCTCTACATAAGACCATTAGTCTGTGGGTGGTAGATGGTGGCCTTTAGGTGCTTCAGCTCACAGCACTGCCACAGACAACCCAGCAGGTCTGACATGAAATTGGCTCTCTGTCAGTCAGCATTTCTTTTGAGAAACCTACCCTGCTGAAAATCTCTAACAAAGTATTTTCCACCTTTTCTGCCTCGATGGAGGACAGAGCCACTACCTCAGGGTATGTGGTAGCATAATCTACTACCAGTAGGATATACTTCTTCCTTGTGGAAATTTGGGTATTTAGAGGCCCTCGCAATATCCATTGCTGCCCTCTGAAACAGTTCCTCAATCACAGGCAAAGGCACCAAAGAGGTATTGACTTTATCTCCTGCCTTGCCTACCTTTTGGCACTGCTCACATCTCCTGCAGTACTCTGTTACATCCCCGGAAATTCCAGGCCAATAAATGTTCTGCGTAATACGTATCTTGGTATGCTTTATGCCCATATGACCTGCAAAGGAAATATCATGGGCTATGGCTAGAAGTGTTAGCACTACCAACTGTTGCATTCTCTCATCCTCTACCCCTCCCTCAGGGGTCCAGTCTCTGTACAGTAACCATTTGTCCCAGTATACAGATTCCCCTTTGCTTGAAAATTAGGCATTTCTCTAGCTACCTTCCTCAAGCCTTGTAATGTTATGTCTGAGGGCTGAGTCTGTCTCACCTCTCTCTTTATAATCATTCCCAGCTTCCCTTCCACAGGAAGTCTGGCATTCTCTGACAGATGTGCCTCACTGTCAACCTTGTTACTACTACTCACCTTTGCCTTGCAGTCACTCTGTCCAAGGGAAGATCAATACCCACAAGGAGCTGTGACTCACCTTCAGTCTCACTGCTACAGGGTATCCTCCTGCCTGAAGTAGCCACCTGACCAGTCCTGGTTTCAAGTGTGTGGTCTGTCTGCATCCCCCCAGACTACCAGACCCACATGCTTGTCTCCAAGCCTGACTGTGTGTAACTGCATGCAAACAAGGTACTGTATTATTAAAATTATTCCCTATAAGGACATCTGCAGGGATATCCTCAAACATACCTACTTGCTTGCTTCCTTTTCCACCCTCCCAGTCAAAGTGAACCCTAGCTAAAGGTATTTGGAATGAGTTCCCTCCTAAAGCTCTGACTGGAGTAGACTGCCCAAGCAAGTGGTGCTCATCTTTAACCATTGCAGGATTCACAATGGTAATGTCAGAGGCTGTGTCTCTCTTAGCCATAGCCTCTTTCCCATTTACTAAGACAGGATATAATCTGTTGTGGTAGTCCAGTACCTTTGTTGTGTCCAGACAACTTACTGCTGGCATTCTGTAATTCCCACTTACTGGGTCTCCCACCTTTTGTTCCCCACATTGCCTCCATGGACATCTATATGCTACATGGCCCCACTGGTTACATTTAAAACACATAACCCTTGATCCTGGTGGTGTTCTTGAACCAGTGCTTTCCCTGTTACCAGTGGACTCTGTTGGGGTGGTTTAGGCTGCCCACCATGGGTTTCCTTAGACCCATATGCAGCACTGGGTATTCCTTTCCTGTGCACTGATGACCTGCTTGCTAGGTATAGGTCTCCCTTTTGCCCAACTCATCTGTGGTATCACATTCTTCATCTGCCAACCAGATTCTCATGTCCTCAGGCAAAGTGTTAAGGGCTTGTTCCCTCACCAAAAGGTCTGCAAGCCCTTCAAAAATGGTGCCCTGACACCCACTCATCTACTTATGAAAATAAGTACTTAACTCGGCAACATAATCACACACACTTTCATCTGGCTTGCGCCCATGCTCAAAAAAACTTTTTTTTTCTATAAGCTTCAGGTATTTGCTTAAAACACTCTAATAAACAATTTTTAACTGTATTATAATTTAGGCAATCAGTATCAGACAATTTAGAAACAGCAGTTACAGCTTTACCATGGACTAAGGGTGTCAGGACCCGTACCCAGAGCCCTTGGTCAACATTAAACTGTTTAGAAACCCTTTCAGACATATGAATAAAACTATCAAAATTATCACCCTCTGTAAATTGTGGAAGAAATTTACTGACCTTTATTACTTCTGGGATTTGGTTACTCCCTTCCCCGTTACCTCCATGACCCTGATGAAGAGTTAGCATTTCCTTCTTATGTTGCCTGTACCTCTCATTTTATTTGGCTTCCAGATGTCTCAGCCTCTCTGCTGACTGTATTTCCAAATGTTTGGTCTCCAGTTCAAGTCTCTTTAACTCCAAATGGATTTTTAAGTCCTCTGAGGCAATATTGAACTGTCCATTTTCTGAGAGTTATACATCCCCAAGGCCAGTCTGTTTGTCTTATTGATTGTTAGTCTGTGATGAATCTGTGATTAAGGCTGCAATCATATCTCCCTTTAGTCAGGTTGGTATGTCCCAGTCCTTTGGCTTGGCACATCTCAGCCAACTGGTTTCTTGTCAGCTTGCCATAATCCTCCACTGACATCCTTTCCTGCTTTCCCTGACTAAGCTAACAAAAAAATAAATAAAACTATTGTGATATGAAACTCTGAATGTTCACTGTGTGGCTGCTTGAGAGGACAAACACCTTCTTTAGTGATCACTGTTTACAGGCTATAAGAGTTCAATATCCACACCACTGAATCCAATATGTGATGCGGTAATCCCACTACTGCCATCCAATAATGTGAAGCCACACCACTGGACCAGAAATCAAGGAGCCTCAATCCTCACCACTGGCACCAGTGTGGGATGTTTACTGGGAGGTTGACAGGTGCACACAGAGTATTTCCAGATGCAGCTCTCTCCATCAAGTACAATTTCCCCTTAAGAGCACACAGAGACTACAGTCAGTCCTGGTCTGGTTTCTCTCTCTTTCTCCAGATCCCCAATAAGACTCCCCACTGGCACACCTATAGAATTGAAATCTCAGCTGAGTGACCAAGCCAAGAACCCCAGCACCCTCTCTGTCCAACCAGTGCTTCGTGTCCCTGCCCAAGTAGCTGGCGCACACAATCTTTGAGGTTTGATTTCCACACACACACACACACACACACACACACACACACACACACACCTGGGAAAGTCTGGTACAGGTTTACTAGCTATGCCCCCTTTTGCCCAGACTATAGGGTAGTTATCACTGCCACCAGCCAATTCCTTATCATCTACTTTAAGGCCCTTAACAAAGGGTGTCCAATCTTACTGTATAATATTAATACTAATACAAATGGTAGTTTGACCAAGAGCAAGACTATTGGGAGTAGAACACATAGTGCCACCAAATAAATATTCATGTACTCTCAAAACTTAAATATCTCTAGAGAGATCAGCCACAATGAAAGGCTTAAATATATTTAATAATAAATTGTAAACGAACAAGAAAATAGTTATATCCACAATGACATCAGAGTTCAAAATCACAGGAAATATTTAAAACAACATTGCAGGACAGTCTCAAATAAATAAATAAAAATAACTAAACTAAGCTTTGCTATATTACTGACTATATCTAAGAGAGTTACTATACTCTAGAAACTTACTTACAGAGCAAGACAGATGTTGTCTTAAATGGTTCTTGTCAGGTCCAAGGCAGAATACAGAATGCTCTGTCTCTCTAAGAGACTTTATAAATTAATCTCATATATTACTGCTGGGATAGCTTGCAGAATGACAACATTCCTTCTCATCTGACTCGTGTCCCAAGATGAAATCCCCTCTGCTGGAAGCTGCCAGTATTTAGAATCTACCTGTGAAAATACATAGACCTCAGATCCTTGGCAGACGCTGGAAGTCATAAAATGACAACATTCCTTCATACTTTCAGAGGTTGTGATTAGTTCACACTGAAGACAATACAGAAGGCTTCTTAGCACAGACTCTATGTTTCTAGCTCATTGAAAACTGAAAGATACCATATTTTATTGCATAACCATAAAGTAATTTAATTTCAGCTATTTTTTCTGAAGGCCTGTATTCCAGTTTCCACTGTTAAAATATATACTTTTAAACAGTTACAATAGTGCATGTAAATTTCTGTTCTCTTCCACTAGGGCACGTTGTGATTACATTTCAAACAGCACTTTGCAAAAACCTTTTCAACACACACGTCTGTACCAGCAGATTGATATACACATGACATGCAGTTGTAATACATTTGTAACACAAGAAGCTTATATAAATCATGTTGATATTCACAAATGACATATAATTATTTACAAAATTCCAGATAGCTGTATTGGCCCTCTGTCACACCTTGCTTGCCTCTTTTGAAAAGGGTGGAGGTTCATTTCTATGCCACCCATGCTGTAACAGAAGAAATTGAAGGAGAAAGTTGAGTTAATAGAAATCCCTGCATTGGTATTTATAGTCAGTATTGTTATCTCTACTGGTATATATGATTTTTTTCAATATTTCCTTACAAGTAGTGGCACACTAATGAGTTCAGTAAAAATTGCAAATCTACTCAACTTTTACCCCACACCACCATACACATTTGTCTTAGATGCCTGATTGTGGCTGTCAAACATTTAACCCTGTAACATCACTCAAATTGCAAATATAACAAAGAGGACTGTTACACAATTTTTTTTCCCTCATTTCAGCCTGTGGAGTAAAGAAAATGAACTGCATATCTTATTTAATTATTTGTTATATTACTCATCTGATTGAGCTTTGTATGTATTCATTTTGAGAAGATATTATTATGAAATGTCAGTGTAAGAGCAGCTACATTAAATGCATTTTGGGTGAATGCTTTTTTGTTTTCAGAAATTATAGCTTTTGTTTTTGTGACATCCCTCTCTGAGACAGTAATCAAGGAGCCTGAATCCTCACCACTGACACTGCAGAGGGACATTCACTTGGAACAAAAATAGATACACACAGTATTTCCAGATGCAGCTCTCTGCATCAAGCACAATTTCCCATAAGAGCATTCAGGGAATACACTCAGTCTGGGGTCTGGATTTCTCACTGTGTCTCGCTCCAAGTTCCCAGGAAGACTTCCCACTGGCACAGATGTAGAGTTGAGTCCTCAGCTGAGTGTATATGCCAAGTCCTCCAGCACCATCTCTGTGAAACCAGTGTTTCATGACTCCAAGCAGCTGACACACACACTTTGAGATTTGATTTTCACATACACACACACACACACACACACACACACACACACACACACACACACACACACACACACACACACACCTGGGAAAGGCTGGCACAGATTTTTGGCTATGTGCCTCTGCCCAGACTTTATGGTATCTTCTGCCACCAGACACTCCAAAGCCAGCTACTCTAAGGCTCTTACAAGGATACCCAGTTATACTGAATGAAATTAATATTAATACAAATGGTAGTGTTCTGACCAATGGATTAAGGCTTTCAGGAGTGGCCACAGTATCACCAAATAAATATATGTACTCTCAAAAGTTAAAATATTCTCTAAAGAATCAGCCACAATGAAAAAATTAAATATATTTAATAATAAATAATAAAAGAACATGAAAATACTAAATATATTTTTACAATAAACACCAGAGTTTTGATTATAGGAAATATTAAAATAACACAAATGGATGGAGTCATACAGATACAGAAAAACAGTGCTTAACTATTCTCACTATATTTTCCTGACTGATCTGAAAGATTACTATTCCCTGGTCCCTAACTAGAGCAAGGCAAGATGAAGTAGGTGAGGGGTCCTTCTTTGTCAAAGACAGACTGCCTTGAGATTTCAGTCTCATCTAGTATTAAAACATCATTTTTGTGGTGGATTGCAGAATGACATAACATACATCTGGTCATCTGACTTCTGGTCCCCATACTACCCCTTGTTTTGATGCTGTCAGGATTTACCACATATGTGTCAATAGTACACATACACAGATCTTTGCCAAGATCTGTTGCAGCTTCTGGAAGTCACAAAACAATAAAACACCTCCACTCTTCTACAGCAGGTAATAAACCATTCTCTGGTATAGGCATTTTGTCTCTGGCTGCAGTCAGAACTGTAAGATACAATATTTATGGTCTAAATTAAGTAATTTCATTTCTTACTATTCTTCAAAGTTAGCTGAACTAAGATTAACCTCTTCTCTTCCAGTATCCTCTGTTAAAAATATGCATTTAGTGAGTTACAAAGCAGTCGGGACCCACTGTTGGTACATTTTTAACAAAAGCAGCTTTACAAATGCATTTTCCAACACAAGCATCTGTGCAAATCAGTTTGATATACAAATGACATATAGCTCTTTACAAAATTCCAGCTAGCTGTGCTGGCATATGTTACATATCCACTGCCCTACGTCTCCTAGCATAGCTGGCAAAGCCCCACATCGTCACAGTTTTCACCAATTCTGTCCAAGTAAGAAATGTGGTTAGCATGAGATTTTCACTTTGTATGTGTTTATAATATGCCTTCATGCAGAGTATTAAGGTGTATCAATGTGTCCTTGCACATATCCTCCTGCATAATTTGCTGCTGTGATTTATATACGGCTAAAGTTGTGATGTTATTTAAACCCTTAAAAATAGTAATTAATGCATTACATATTAAATAATGTAATATAATACTTAAAAAAGCTTCACAAGTTTTGCAATATATACTAATAAGAGCATATTGCACTTTTGGGGTGGGATAGGGATATATTGAACTACTTACTGGTTAAGAATATTGCTACTGTAGGCCAGCATAGTGGTATAGAGGAATAAAGCCCTACTCGCAGCCCAGATGACCTAGGTTTGATTACCGGTTGAGGAGTCTGAAGTCCTGATAAGGTGGGATGGCCATGCCTAGCTAGGTGGGGGGGTGGAGTTTGTCAAAAATGTTCCCTGAGTGGAGTTGTGGTTTACAGAGGCAAGTAGCCCCTGGACATTGGTGATGAATGCTGTGGACGTGTGGTAAGGTTAGGTCATAAAATAGACCCCCCCCTCCAGCAGTAGAAACAGTTATGAGTATCACCCCCCCCTACAGGGCACTCCCTAAGATCCATGCTGAACCCAGCTTACTCAGAGTAGCCCAGGTTGAGGAAGGAAGAGCAAATAGACCCAGCAAAGGACAAGGGCACTGGAACAGCCAAAATGAATGAAGCAGGGAGGGAGGATTAAAATATGTAGTTGGTATAGCACTTTTGCTGTTTGCCATTTCAACAAGGCCACATTTAGAGAGGTATGACTGCAACTGAAATAAGTATGCAGCATTACCAATAAGCAACCAATTGCTTATATTATGTGCATATTCTTTAAATGATAACACTAATTATTTCATCCAGAGTCATCCCTTCTTGAATCTGTCCTTGCTGAAATGGGAAGACTACAAAGTTACTACAGCAGCATTGTTCTTTTTTTTTTTACAGCGGCTACATTCTTGACCAATAACTAGTTTAATAGTTCCATGATATTTGCCCCTGAAGTACATTGTATTCTTCTTAGTGTCTCTCGTCGAAGTTGTGAAGTATTAGAAAATTCTTACTATATTATCAGCAAATTCAAACATCAGCAAAATTATTGAAACACAGTGTCAATGCTGTGCATTTATCCTTAGTTATCCACCTTGCTGACTTCTTACTTGATGAAAAGTGCAAAACTCAAATTTCACCACTGCAGCAGTAAGCAGCAGTTATATATATGCTATACGTTACATAGCAATTGCTTACAGGAATTATAGAACAAATGAATGTAAAATAGGTCTGTCGAAAAATAGTAAAGTTTGCCATGACCTTGACAGTGTCTATCTATACCTTAGAGATTAATAATATATCAATATTGCATTAATGATGACATTGTCATGTACCTTGGCTTCCTGTCCTCTACTGCTGGCACTCACATCGCAAGTTAATGGAGGGTAAGATCTCTGCAGATAATCATTCCTATTTGCTTGCATTGTTGCCATGATCTTGGGATCATAGCTCTCAACCTCTTAATACAAAACATCTGGACAAAGCAAAAAATAATGGGGGGACAAAGCCCCAGAAATTGGGACAAATTTAAATATTGCTCTTATAAACCTAGGTTGCTAGAATAAAATATATTGTATTCGCCTGCATTTTCTGAAAGATATGAAGTCTGAAACTCAAATGCCTGTCATTATTTAGTGAATTCAATCTTCAGTGATTTTCTAGAAAAATCCAGAAAATCACAGATTTTATAAGGAACCAACCAATAATATGAGGCAAAAACCTGGACATTCTGCGAAAATCTGGACAGTTGAGAGATATGCTTGGGATGACAGTTCACTGAGTTTATCACCAAGATCGATCCGTACATTGATCTTTTTGAAGAGGCCTCTGTCACAATATCTAGTCTTGCACAGTATTCCTGCAATACAAATACAGAAAGATTTTTATATCTTTAAGTCACCATATTTAAGACCTGTCTTGAGAACTCAGAGAAAATGTAATTTTCTTAGCAAGGTTCTAGAAAAAATGATGATTAAGGTATGAAAGTGACACTCTGAGGGTCTGAACCTCACCTACTGCAATATGACTTCAGCAATTCAGATTGCTAGCAAAGTACCCTTAAACCTGCTTAGCACCTCAAAGCTCACACAGAGGCAGTGCAAATGCCCACTTGTGAGCTTGTTGCTGCTTGTTTGCAATAGAACATTACGTGTGACATTTGCAACACATACACATCTGCACATTAATGTGATTCGTAGAGGTAGGTGCTTGCAAGCCCCATCTGCATAAGAACTTTGAAATTTGAATACAAACTGCTGAAATTTTCTCAATGTTAGCATTTTGTCCATCTCTAGTTACCATGATTCTGTGAAGATTGGTGGAAAGCAAAAACTGAAATCAATACTTAAGCTCAGAACAGGACTAGTTTCATACTGCCCTGTATTAAAAAATCTTCAGTAATAGTTTCTAAATTGCTGATAAGGTTTAACTCTGTTGTTGAAACTGTTTAACTTTGAAGTGTGGTGACATTACTGAGAAAAGGTCAGTGCTTCATATGCTGTACTTGTAAATTATTACACTTATTCATTTTAGTTTCTGGTACACAGCAAGAGCAATGCAAAGGACTAAGATGCATGCAAATGTATTGCACTTCATGAAGTCAACCATCATTAATCAAATAAAAGAGATTCCTTCCCATCCTCCCCATGTACCTTTACAGGCCTGCCCTGCAATCACAGAATTTTTATTGTGTCTACTAGGTTAAAATAATTATTAAAACAAAAAACACTTTGCACATGATGGCATTGGTGAAATATCCCTTACTATAGCTTGTGGTATTGCTACGCATAAAGCAGTTTTATCATTCTGCTGCAATTCACACAGGACTGGGTTACAGTACTAATTTCAAAAATTTGTATTTTTAGGGAAAACATGGTATGTCATCAGGGAGTAAGGCACAAAAAAGATAACCTTACTGCTGAGGAAAACCATATCCTCATGGATATTTTAAGACACATAGAAAGTACTATCTTTTTTGAAGAGTATCCAAGACAGACAGAGTAAGCTAAGGTGTAGAATCAAATACTTGCGGATACAAATGCAATACAGGGAAGGAGTCATACCTTGGCACAATGCAGAAAGGAAGCTAATGATATGGTTTCCATGTCAGGAATAAGGCAAGGCAGAAAACAGCAGCACATGGCACAACAGGTGTTGGGCCTTCCACTGTCTGAAGTTTAACACTGATTGGAGAGTACCTACTGTCGCTATGAAGGGATGACTCTGCTGCAGAAGATAAGGCACTGGGGTCATTCAAGGTGGCATAGATACTGTCACATTGGCACACCATCATCATCCACACATATGAAGGTGGTACAATATGTTAGTGTTCCTATGCAATTTGTTGACATAGGGCATGCATACCTTTAAGTAGTGAATAACTGCGTATAAATTTGAAATGCTTCTTCATCAGGTACCTCATCATTATCAGCAGTAGCACTACGGGAACAAATGTCACATAAGTGCAGCATCTGAAACACTAACATACTATGGTGCAGTATAGCAGGTTGATGTTTGTAGAATGGTTGTCGACAATTATGACCCAGCCTCAGGAGAGTGGCACAAAGTTAAAAAGAGCACTGGAAGGTCTCTTCCACACGAAAAGGTTAACACTTTCATAATTAGTGATGTAGCCTCCCACATAGTGCATTTTGAGGAATTGTCATTGCTAGATGGAGGACTTGCCTTGTAGCCCTACATCTCATGCAAGGGGGATAAGTTGGCTGTATAACACTTGTCCCAACAAAGTGCTGCAGGCATGGATGTGGATTTCTCCAAGAATAAGGCAGTTTGTTGTTTCACATCACATGGTAGAAGTCAAGATCTAGGTCTCAAATGACTGCTAAATCAATATCAGTAGTTCTCTTGCATCTAGTTGATCTTGTCATCATAGCAACTCAGTATCAAGCTCACTGCACTTACTTGCTCATAATCTATGGGGTCATCCTTCAGCAACACTATCTGTAGGGGATATTGTTTTATGACACAGTTCAGATTTGACACACAATCACAAGTTTCAAACTATGATATGTATCTCAATGAGCTGTGTACACACTGTGGTACCTTTTTGCTGTTCAGCAAGCACCCATACTCAGTGCTGCATAGTCCTCCAACATGAAGTCAAATGTTTCACAGTGAAATGTTGAAATGGCAGCCATGCTGAATGCTAATGAAGCATTCCAGGTGGAAGAGGCATATGTTAATTAGTCATTTGTTCTCTCCCCAGAACCTCGCCCAGGAAAAAACATGAAATTAGACAAAAATGAGGTATTACCTCATCACAGCTGGCAAGTTCCTGAACTGCAAATGGGCACATCATCCTAGAAGGGCAGTTCTAGCACTAGCAATACATCTAAACTTCTTTGTGCAAAAATTCTGGACAAAGCCAAAACTCATGGGAAAGAAAATAAAGGCCTAAAATCAGGGTCAGATTTTAAACATGCTCTTATAAACTTAGAATGTTGCTAGCATAACATTTTGCATAAGCATGCATTTTTTGAAAGACATTAAACTCAAATGCCTGTCATTATTTAATGACTTCAATCCTCAGTGATTTTGAAGAAGATACCAAACTTATGAGACAAAAACCCAGACATTTTGCAAAATTCTGTACATTTGAGAAGTATGCTAAGAGAAATAATTTCATTACTACAACAATACAATTCTTCAGGCTTCAGCATGTATCAAAAGGAAAAGACAACTGTCTACATACAGTAGTTCACATCCATGGCCACTTTGTAACATCCCATTCCTTTTTTGGTATAACTAGCACTAGTGCCACTGACCACTGAATACTGTGCAAATGATGCTGGCTTTGACCATCTGAATTAAGCAGCTGAGTATGATGACTGGAGAAATGCTGGTAGCACAGTGCATGTACTACTCAGCAGAGCCCACAGGTAACACGGCATGCACCAGGTATTAACTTTTTAACTTCACATTGTCACATAGTGAATGTCAGAGTCTATAGCTGTGTATTAGATGCAGTCTCTTCATCTGCATGGCCATGTGCTGTGCATGAGCCCGGCAGAGAAGGCAACACGCTGTTCCCATTGGATGGCCACAATCTCTGTCATTATTGGTGGAACAAATAATAGAGTGGAAGCAGATAGCTACTCATCAGAAAAAGGAAATGGAAAAAAAATCAGAAAATAGGCATCACAGACCTTTTTCTCCTACTAAATCCCTTCACAAAATAAAAGAAAATTACCCCAAAGTGGACTCTCCAACAAGTATGCCTGGGATACATCCAAAAGAAGCAACAAGCCACTACAGGGTCTTTTTGAGAAATTCACCGAGTGTCAGCATGAATGCAAAAAAAAAAGGAGTTTCTACCTTGGATTTATCTGTGCCAGATCAATACTCAGATGTGCATAAAATGAATACTTGTGAGCAAGGTGCTGCTTTGAACCAGATGCAGGAAACACATGGTGTTCGAGAGAAATCAGATAAGACCAATCATCATAAAAAGGATGTAAAACAGGAAGGGAGAAATTGTGGGTGGAAATTTTTTCAGGGTCCTCAGATTCATTAGACAATAGTCATTGGAGTGCAGAGTGTTTGGAGAAGTTTCACAAAACTATCTCAGAAAGACAAATGACTTGACATTTAACTTTTCTTTTTCTCTGCTCGTCTCCTCATGCAGCTGCAGCCAGCAATATATTTTGTCAGCTATGTGATTTAAGGACAGGACCTGCATCCAATCAGTAGCACCAGAACTATAAAGCTAGTAGTGTGTGTGTGTGTGTGTGTGTGTGTGTGTGTGTGTGTGTGTGTGTGTGTGTGTGTGTGTGTGTGTGTGTGTGTGTGTGTGTGTGTGTGTGCGTGTGTGTGTGTGTGTGTGTGTGTAGGGGAACAATAGCACTTTTTAAATCTGTGGGTTAATGTATATTGCGAATACAAATACAATTTATTACTCATTAAAGATCTTTCAAGAAAAGATTACTAATGATGTAGTTTTTGTTTTAAGCTATACCAGTCTGAGTGTAAACCTAGATCGCTCTTCACAGATTAGGGTGAGCAGATATATCAACTCATGCCTATATTTTAAATTCATATATAATAAATATCTGTCTTTCTCCCTGGTGTATGACAGTGAGCTTTACAATTGTTTATTAATGCAATATAAACTGTTTAATAGATTGACTAATCTACCTTCTTTCTTACGCATTATAGTGTCACTGGAGATCACAAATGACCAAAGGATGTCTTTGCTGAAAGGTGAGTTGAGATGTTTTGAAACAAATGTTTTTTTTAAGAGGCAAAGGAGTCCAATTCTGTATGGTTTTATAAGACTACAGTGGATGGATAGTTTCATCAGATGGCTGTGAGAACACAACCGGACAAGTCCATTTTCTTGTAATCAACCAGCAGAGCTCACTAACCATATGTAGGTGCAACTTTACACACAAAGGAATGTATTGATCTCTAACCTGGGGAGATTCCAAAATCCTGTATCTGTTCTTAACTGAAATGATCCAGCTTGAGGTATCATGTGGAAATATTTCATGCAAACAATGATCTATCTTAGAGCTAACAAATGAGAACATTAAGATTCGTTCATGGAACATTGTGGGGAGTTCTCAACCTATCTGCAGAACTAGGATCTTGCAAAGAGTACAGAGAAAAAAGGCACATATTGTTTGTCTACAGGATACACAATTAAAGGTGCATGAAGCTTATGTTTAGTATAGCTCAGTACCCTATTGTGATAGCTGACCGTATGTCTGGGGGGGTAAACGAAGGGTACTAATCAAGTTCCATAGATCACTAACTGTCTGTGCTAAGAAAACTCAGACTAGTTGTAGAAGCAGGTGGTAGTCTGGGAGAGCACAATTAACAATGAAGTCTAGGTGATAGGCAATATATATGCACCCAACACAAAAATGTTTAGCCTGTTAGGGGAGATTTACAGCAGTTACAAATCAAGTATGATACAAGACAATAAGAAAGAGTTAAGTGTTTTTGATTGAGCTCTCACTAGAGATTTATTTTCTGGAAACTGAAATAATGAGTAATGGACAATTTTGATGGATGAAAAGGGAGGGAGACCCAAGGTGTATTATCAGAGGTCAATAATCTTGCAAATTAGAGATGACACGGAGAAATAATTACTCAAGGCAACCTTGTCAGGGAAGGTTTCTACAAATATTCCTCACCATTGCATACTTCCAATGATAAAAATTCAGTTCAAATGTTGGAATTTTTGGTAGCTCAGCCAACTACAATCACTCCATAAAAGAGAAAGAAAGATTCTAAATAGTTCAGTAAAGGGTGAGAAAGTATCTTGAACAGTTTTTAGGTTGAATGATAAATAAGCTCCAGAGAGTGTTAGATTCCCTGACAAATTTTGTCAGTGGAGGTGTGAGCTGATCCAGGGTATAACCAAAATATAATTCTACTATAATTGTTATACCTGCCAAGGATCCAATTGCAATCAAGTAATAATTATTCTCATCCCTAACAGGAATAAGGGTAGCCTGCATTGGAGTGATTTCCAACACATCTCCCTTACCAATGTGGATCACAAAATTCTTGCCAAGATTTTAGCTGATAAATTAGAGAAACTGTTGCCTAATTTGATAAGATGAAAGCAGAATGATTTTGTATGAATTAGGGAGTTAGCAGATCACTATTGGGCGCTAATGAATTTTCTTCAGAGACAGAAAAGTACAGATAATAAGGCAAGTATTGTTTTGATTGATATGAGAAAAACATTTGACTATGTGCAGTGGGATTTCCTGTCTTAGGAGTTACAAAGCAAGGACTTCGGCACCAGGTTTATACATTGGATTCAACAGCTGTACACTTCCCTGACCATTAGAATTATGGTAAATGTGGGGCTGTCAAATTCTGGAAGCATTGACAGAGGAACTCAACATGGTCTTCCCCTCTCTTCAGCTTTTTATTTTCTTTTGGTCATTGAAGAATTGGAATTAAAGGTGATAACATTATTGGATGCTCAGACTGAAATAATGGGTCGACCAATGTTCTTCTTTGGTTTGCAAATGATTGTGTGTTGCTAAGTACTAATATACCTGATATTACGCACAAAGTTATGGATATTTTCCATTTATTTGCTGAGGTCTTAGGCTAGGTTTTTATTCTTTCTAAATCTGCTACTCTAACAAAGGAAGAAGCTTTTCAACTGCATGATAATAATTCAATACTTTTAAAACCAGAGGCTACCTATCCTGGAATTTACAGTCCAGATTAACTTTCATGAACTAGTAACAAAAGTTCAGAATCTATTACCTAAGTTGATCAATTTTACTAGAATCCTGGCAGTTTGGGCAGTTCAGTCAATGGTTTTACCCTATATTTTATAAATGGCAATACATATCTTATTCTCAATGTCCCATCCATCACTGTAACCTATTCAAAGGGAGATTAATGATCCTATATTGGGCTGAGAGGGAAGACAAACTGACTCACTTTCTTAGATTTTTTGTTGGGATGGGGGTGCATCCAATTGTGGGCACAAAGAGGTAATGGAAAGTGAACACTCTAAATTACAAACCCTTAAATGTTCCAGGTGAATGGATAAAACATATTCAATAAGAAAGTTTGTATGTAGGAGACAGGAGATGAGGGAGGGGTCCACCTGAGTTTATATGGGGCCATCAAGAGGTGTGTAGAGTGATCAACAGTAAAAAATAAAAGTCATTGGATAATTTGTGGCACTACTAAATAGCCAAGCTGATTACTACCCAGCCTAGTACAGACTTTAAGCATTAAACATTTGAAGCTATTAGGGATGAGTTTAAACTACCATTTGGGGAATGGTTCACCTATTCTCAACTGAAACGGATTTGCTGTGAGAATATATATACAAACAAGAAAGGCTTGTTAAAACCTTTCCATGAGATAAGTGAAAAAAATTTAAAAAGAGTAGGGCAGGACTAATAAACAGGGTGTTTTGGAAAACCAAGGCTGGTGACCTTTAATCCCTGATTGTCATAAGATGACTGATGCAAGAACGGATTTTTTTCACTACAAAACAATGGGAAAAGGTCTGTGAATCACACAAAAAGTTGGGGAAATGGCCAAATTTCCAACACCAGCAACTGAGAATTGTATTTAGGTGGTACCTAACCCCCTATATGCAGTGAATGTTGGAGATGTGGGTGGAGAGAGGGAGTAGACAATGTTTACATGTTCTGGAGCCGCTCTAGGATTAAAGTCTGCTGGATATTTTTATTCAAAAAATGAAGAAAAAAATGTTGGCCCTTCCAAGGTGTTGGATTTTATAATGTCTAGATGAATTTGTGTTTTTATTTTGTAACCATGATCTTGGAGCTTTTCTCCCCGGGCCTCCACTGAAAATGGACATGTATCCAGTTGGACTAGCCCGGTCAACAAATGTAAAATAAATAAAAATAAATAAAATAAAATTTCTAGATTTTTTTATGTTTGTTATTCTCTCACAAATGCCTAATTTCTAGACAGCAATCAAAAGTCATTTGGATACTTGCAAGTATTATAAAACTGATGTATGCCAAACATTAAAAAACAGGGAATTTCTTTATTCAAAATACATCAAAGAAATTTGGAGGAGACAACTAGAAAATTTATTTGATGTACTCAAAATAAGTCATACATCAGATAATCTCTCCCATTGCTGGATATGTATCCCCTCTTCTTCCATGAAAATTGAGAAATGGGCCTTATAAGATGGCGTCATTTAATCTGGCCTACTCGCTATTCTTTTTCTTTTCTTTTCTTTCATTCTTACCTTGTTCTTTCTTTGCAGGGGTATAGATTTTAATTTCTTTAACTGAAGTATATATTTTCTTCTCATTTAGATGTTCATCCAATCCTGTTGATATAATGATAGCAATATAAGGAATCTTGCAGAGTGTGATGTTACTGAATTTAGGTGTTTTTCCTTGTTATTCTTGTGTTATTACATTCAAATAAAATACAGTTTAAAAATGAGAGGATAGATTTTTCTTTTTCTGACTCTCTGACGTGATTTGACATGCCAGAACTATGACTGTTAGTGCTTGGGACTAACTACTAATATAAAATGTACTTGACAAATACAAAATGGATAGGGATATATATAAGACATAATATTTTGAGTTTAGTTCTGTTTTTTGAAACAAAACAAATTAATTTGTGTTTACCAAAAATATTATTCTGACATTGTAAAAAAAATGATACCATAAAAATTCTGTTTAAATTGCTATCCATTCCACAAGGGGTTCCAGTCTTCTCAATCTTGTTTGCACAAACATAAATTCTTCCTGTACTCTACCCTTTGTCTCCTAACGTCTTGTTGAATCTGACCGCAAATCAGTTTTCACCTTTAAAGTTGGTAATGCCCCCCACCCCAAACAAACCACTCTCCCTTAGAGAGTTTTCCAAGGCAAACCTATTACAACGCATTGAGGACCTAGGAAAATTTGGAAGTAACCCATCACCAAATGAAGGAATGACAAAGCTGCTGCTTTCACCTCTGAATTGTACTCACATTTGCAGTGAGAAGTAAATTCTTATCCTACCAAAATATAGTGGGAACTTCAATAATAAACAGTTATGATGAAATTCTCATATGAGTAAATTATATAATACAAGGAATAAAGTCAAATTAATAACGTCACTTTCAACTTACTTCAAAAAAAGACTGAAACAGGTTAATGAAAATCTGAAGTAAAGCTGACTATAAACTTAAAGTATCCACCTCTGAAAAAAGGTAACCATGGCCTGGTTCCTTGACACAGACAGTCAGAGACACCTTACTGCAGCCCAGGTGACTGAAGTTCAGTTAGTGGCTCAGTGGAGGAACCAAACAGCGGGTGGAGACGTAAAGGAACATGGCCCACTTGCATCTCCTTGGGGTGGGAGGTGGTTGTTGTGTAAGACAGGGCACACTGGGTGGTGTGATTTCCATGGAGGAGACTGGGGACTCCACTGCTCGAGGAGATGGGCAGTGCTACTTGGAGAGAATGCTCTTTGCAGAAGTAAGGTTATGTCCTTCATGGATGGTCCATTGCATGTCTCTCTCTAGTACTTAGTTGAGGGTACACAGTTAGGACCACAGATAAAAATAAGAGTAACATGAACCACCCCAGATGGCTGTGTAAATGATGGCCCCTCCCAGTTAACTCTTACCTAGTGAAGGGGAAAAATGGGTCAGTTGCCCATAAGAGGCTGAATGTTAATAGACACTCCAGGTTAAAAGACTCAAAAAAGTTTAACTGTAAGTTCTTCTTCAACTCAGTTCAAAAACTAATAAGCAACACCCAAAGATGTTCTGAGGTTGTCCACAACAATACTACCAATTCATACCCCCTAAAAATAGTTGATGTTCTAGATGATAAATTTAATGTCAGTTTATTCACACCTTCCACATAATTGTTCCCCATGTTCACTCATCAAATCACATCCATGGATCCTGCTAACATGCCAGACCATCTGCTTATCAGTGCTTGGTACTGCCTGGTAGACCCTCTGCTTAAACATTTTATTCCCCAGCTTCTCCAAAGCTTACATACCTGATGCTTAATGAATGGCCACTATAACGTCATTACTTAAGGATGGCCTGACAGGGTCTACTACATGCACTTACATGCTATATGTTCTTTGTATTCTTGCTCACTGCCTGAATGCCATTTCCTCAAATAGACAACTGCTTGAACTCCCAATAACTCAAGCTTCTGTGACTACCTACCTCTCATAGCCCTACCAAACCATAACTCTAATACTAAAATGACTTCCCACTCCCTAACCATAAAACTTTCTTCCCCTTCCCCAAACCTAAAACTCCAATGACCCCTACACTAAACCAAAAAATTATCACTGTTCCCTAACCCTAAAACTAACACTCCAACTCCCTTCCCCAAACCTAAACCTCCTTTCATACTCCCTAATCATAAAATCTCCCTCCTGCTCCCTCTTCAAGACTGCTTGCTTGAACTCATACTTGAGTTTGAGCACCAGAAGCAACCTACCTGAGCTACAAGACACTCAAGTCTATGGCTTTGAAATAGTGGGTTTTGAGTGCTTGGGACTTGAGCACTTGTAGTAGAAATGGACTGACCACTGTTCCAAGAAATCATCGATAAATTAGTCTCACCATTCTTATATACAAGGTTGTAGACTGTATATTTTCAGAACTCATTAATCTAGATATAAGAACTCTCCAAGCCCTGGACCCCAACCTCTTCCACTTTTTTAAAGGCAGATCCTGTCTCTTTCACCTTGCTAATTTCTTTGAAAAGGTTAAAAAATCTGAATATTGTCCACTTTGACCAACCTCAGACCTTTTATACAATGCTCAAACATAAAATAAATCCCTATATTGTCCACTCAATAGCCAGCAAATTGTGACTCAGTGTACTGCACCACTCTTGCTTCTACATCCGGCAAAGAGAGGTCATGTTAATATCTCATAGCTATGCTCCTCTAAAATAAACTGCCAGATAAATTACCACTGCCTATCTAATAATAATAAAAGATGAGTTGATAATGTTCAAGAATTTCACCTGAGTGCAACCAAGTGCATGCCTACGGCACATAGGGAAGTTGCAAAATAGTTCTTCACTTTCAAATCAGACCAAAGCACCATACTTCTCATCTGTCCAGATTTTTGCCTGATATTTTTGGTCTGTTCCTTTTAGAATTTGTGGTTTCCTGGCAAATCACTAAGAACTGATCTCACACTAAAAATGACATACATTTGAATTTAAAACTGCATATCCTTCAAAAATCCATGCTAACACAAATCCTCTTATTCTATTAACTTTCTATTTGAACATATGTCATAGTTTTATTTATTTATTGTATTATATGTATGCATGTATGTATGTATGTATGTATGTGTGTATGCATGTATTTATTTATTTATTTGCAACTCAAGTTCCTTATGCTTAATTCCACGCTTAGCTTTCAAACTTTAATGACAGCTGAGTAGGGCTACTAGTTAGACTTGAACTATGACTCTCTAAAACACTGTTGTTCAAAGTGTCATAAAACATCAATAACAAAATGCAGGTTGAAGGGACGTTATCCTGACGAACATTTAACTTGTTCTCCCAACAAGTTAAGCATCTTTATCAAACTCTCAATCTATCGGTTAGAAATTACTGAGCCAAATAGGCCATCACAGAGTGACACTGTCTTACTTTGGTAGATATGCTTGTATTTGAAATAAGCTTTCTGCAGGAAGTAGGTGGAAGCATGTTACTCAGGGCTAGGTTGATGAAATGAGATTTTTTTAAGTTTGTGTCAGCATCTGGTAATATTGATAGGCTTCTGCTTCAGCTGCCAGACATGTATGAAGACATAATCCCATGGTCTGTGCAACCCAGTAACTATGGTCAATGTATGCAGAGCTCTTTACATTCCCATAGTCAATCATCAGCAAACATAGGCATCCCCCACCTTTAATACATGCCTCAGGGGCAATAAATGGTGCTTCTAGCATCATTTGTAGTTTGGTGTCTATTCACTCATGTTTGTCATAAATCATTCTGAACATAGTGGCACCAAGCATCCATTAATAAGTGTTTAACATTAATGTTGCTACTGAGCCCTTCTAAGACTTGTGTATCTGCACACTAATACAAAATGTGGATTTGTAAACTATAGTTAGCTTGCCTGTTCTTCTGCATGATGCTTTTCAAAGGTTTCATTGGAAAAAGTCAATGAGATCAGTCATTTAAATTCCAGAAACCTGTGAATTCTGTTGGAATGGTGGTGAGAGAGCATCCTTGCAGACACACAGGTTTCCCATAGGTTCGTAGGTAGGTACTAGGCTATTGGTCCTTGGGCCTATATAAGCCTAGCCAAAAAGGTTCCCTGGCTTTTGCCACCCCATTGTGAGGTCCTCTGTATCATGTAATCATGTAGTCATTGAGGGGGTAGCCTGATGGAACACAAGTGTGTTCAAGGAGAAGATATTTTATTTTATTGTATTTTATTTCCATTTAGGTGAACTGGAACACTAGGATCCCTATACAGCCAAACCCTTATTATATAAGAAATAAGAATGCATATACTACATATCGAACAAATCAAATACAAAAGAAAAGTACTAGACAAATCTTAGCAGCATTTTAGAATACTTAATTATGTTTGCAACTCTAATATGTGTTTCAGTGATGGAAAGTTTTATCCACTTTGTAAAACTTATCTTGAAGGTAATAGCTTTATTGGATTCTAACAGCTACCAAACTTCACATTAGGATACTGATAACATACCTATAAACCAAAAAGGTGTCATTCAAGATGTGTATATCTGTATCGTATCTGTGTTTTTTAAATATTGCAATGCTTGAAATTTGATGGTGCAGTGGTGTAGTGATGCCTCACAGCTGTGTGTGTTTGTGTGTGTCTGTGTGTGTGTGTGTGTGTGTGTGTGTGTGTGTGTGTGTGTGTTTTGTAAGTCCAGAGAGACAAAGAACCACCAGAGAAAAGACACACCAAGCAAAACAAAGACGGCGCTAAAGTCTCAAATTAAAATAGGCAGTACTTTAGGTTGCTTTCACAGTCTGCACAGATCCTTCATGATACAGGCCTTTAGTTTAACCAGCATCGAAGGTTGCATGTCTCTCTCAGCTCTGCTTCCATCTCTATCTGCAAGCACCTCCATACAATCTAGTTTTTAAGTTTATGACTATTTGAAATTTGTCCTTATTTTTGGGACTGTAATACCCTGTTAGTTTGTCCAGCTGAATTCATTAAATGATACCATTTAATCAGTCTTCCTTTTCACAAAGCAGGTGATCTCACATAGTGGAATGTTGTTCTAACTTTTGCCCAGTTTGCAGTAAAATGCTTTCATGGTAACACAGCCTTCTTATCTACAGCACCTAAGATTATTAAGCAATGTTTAATGTGTTCCTGTTTTCTAGCTTATTATTAATGTAATTTAGGCAATTTATTCCAGTGCTCCACTATCATTAGCATCATCTAATCATTATCATCTACCACCTTCATTTTCTGCATAGGGTCAGGTTGTTGTGTTTACTGGAAAAAGCATAAAAAAGAGTAAATAAGAGCACATGTATGTGTTCATATGCTATGGAAAGCAGATTTATAAATTGTTTTATTAATTTTTTCTAAAATGGGTTTTTTCTTATTTTCTTTTTTTTTGATGTTTTTTGTAATGTTGCTGAAGTTTCAAGAGAGGGCAAGTTTAGAAGTTTTAATAGTTTTGTTTCTTAGTCTTTGTGTTTGTTTGTTAAAAAAAAAATAAAAAAAAAAAACTTTCAAATGAAGTTCAAATCATCATAAGTGTGTCAGTATGTACATTAGTGCTTATGGTAAAAATGGAGAAAATGCAAAGTAATGGATCTGGCTTGGGGGGAGTGGAGGCTCATTCGACCATGGTTGTTGGGTGAGGGAACAGAAACTTAGACAGCCCCAGCTGTCACCATCTCTCTCAACACAATGCCACACTCCTGCCTTCTTCAACACTCATGTCTGACTGTTGCAAACCTTTTCTCACACAATCAGTCCACATCTTTGCTGGACGCCCTTGTTTCCTCTTGCCTTCTTCCTTTATGTCCCAACTCTTCTTCACCAGATTGTCTTCTGCTTTTCTGCACATGCGCTTGAACCATCATAATCTGTTCTCTTTGATCTCTTCTGCAATTGGAGCTACTTTGTCTTCTGCTGTATGACATCATTTCTTCATCCGACCCACAGTTTGCATCCTACCACCCATCTTAGTCACTTCATTTCATCACCTCTAGTTTCCTCAACTACTCTGCCTTTATTACCCAGGTTTCTGTGCCATACAATAATACTGATCATGATACTGTTTAGTACACCTTACCTTTTAGCTCCTTTGGCATTCTGCAGCTGTTCTGATTCTAGCTTTGATCTCTTCATTCAGACATCCCCTCTCCTCAAATACCCCTCCCAGATACTTTAAGCTGTTAACCTGTTCCATTATCTTCCCTTCTATTTCAATTCTCAGTTTATTCTAATTTCCCCCATTTTCTGCTTTTATCGCTGTCTTAACTGTACTCCGTTTCATCCCATGAGACTTTAGTTTTGCATACCATTCCTGTATGTTTTGCTGAAGTTCTTGCTCAGAGTCTGCCTGTAATGCCAGATCATCTGCAAACAGCAATGTTGTTGATCTGTTCTCTCTGACCTGTCTGCTAATGTAGTCCATCAACTGGTATGAACAGCAGTGGGCTCAGAGCTGAACCCTGATGCACACCCACTCCCACTGGGTACCCCTCTGTTAGACTAAACACTGTTCATAATTGAGTCACTGGGTCCTTGTACAAAGCCTGAACTAATTCTACCAATGTTTCTGGCACTTCAAACCACTGCAGAACTACCCAAATCAGCTTTCTTGGGACCTTGTCATATGCTTTCTCCAAGTCTAGGGATGCCAAAGTGGACTCTTTCCTCATCTCTGTCTTATTCTCAAATACTGTATCTGCCTCACTGCAACATTCAATCAGTTGTGCTGCATCCTGATCTGAGTCCAAACTGCTCATCTCCCATCTTACTTTCTACTACTCTGCATATTTATTTAATAGTCACTCTCTCCAGAGCTTTCATGGAATGTGACAGGAGTTTGATACCTCTGTACTGTCCATAATAAGGATATCCCCTTTGTTCTTATACACTAGCATGAGTATGCTTATTGTCCAGTCATGTTGGGTATGCCTTTCTCTCCACACTGCTATGAATACCCACATGAGTCATTTCTCCCCTATCTCACCAAGCATCTTTATCATATCTTCTGTGGCCTCATCTGAGCCTGCTGCTTTCCTGATTTCATTTTCCTCAGTGCTGGTCTTACTTCTTTTAGGGTGAGCTTCTCTTGTTGTCTTATTTTGCAGTAGAACTGTGTGGGGTTTTCTTCATTCAGAAACTGCTGGAAGTACTTCTTCCATCTGCCTTTGATGTCCTGTGGCCTGGTGAGCAGATTGTTGCTGGAATCTCTTGTCAAGGTTTTCTGGCTATCTTCATCTTTCTATCTTTGCCTTGCAAGCTGATATAGTTTCTTTGTGGTTCGTACTGAGTCACTTTCCAGAAGCTGGTAGAGTGCCTCTAATGCCCTGTTCTTTGCTATTGCAACTTCAGTCTTAGCTTCTTTGTTAGCCATTGAATATTCCTTCCTAGTCTGGTCTGTCTTTTCTATCTCCCACTTTTTCCTGCACTTCTTCTTTCTTTTGATGACTCCCTAGACTTCTGAATTTCACCACTATCTTTCCTTATGTACCTTATTTCCATAGCTGGCACAGACACATATCTGTTCTGTTATCCTTACACATGCTGTTTTGAGGTGCTTCTGTAAATTTGGTAGCGTACTTTGTTCTGACTAGTATGTACTAATGACCACTGCTAGATCATACTAGTGGCCTCTTATCTTCCACAGAAATATGTCCAATAGGTACATCTATGATAGATGATGGGATCAAATAGCTTTAATATTCAGGATGAGGTGTACATTTGTAGCACTGCAAAAGAAGCATGGATGATCTCTATCTCCTTCATTCTGCCTAGCCAATAACATGTGTCTAATAGCTTTGTTCATCCCCAGATGAAATCCTAACATGTTAATATAAGCTATCTATAACATTAAGGTTCTGTAAGGTTTTGGCACTAGGAAATTATGCTAAATTTCTTCTCTTTATTTTTCTCTGTTTTCTATACCAGGTCATTCTTTAACTCAGAACAGAGGTAAGAAATAAAGGGAGTATCCTGTTCACTATCTTCCCTACAACATTTTTTTTTATATTCTGTCTTGCCCCACATAAAATGTCATCTTCTCATAGTGTCTTATTAAAGATTATGTGGCTTATCTAAAAGTCCACTAACTCAGAGTTACTTTATTCACTAACTTGTTGTGAGGTGGAAGTTGTATCTTCTTCCTCCAAAAACAATGGCACTGCAGCTTGCTCTGTATCTCCCTCAGCAAAGGACATCTGTAAACAAAATTCACCTGCTGATTTACATTATCTGCTATCAGCGCTTCAGGCTCACTCAGTGCTCTTTTTTATTTAGATTTTTTTTCTTTTACCTTACTGTAAATGGATGCCATCTTCTTTCTCCCTTTCTCTTTTCTTTTCCTATGCCGCTTCCCCACTGTAAATGCTACACCAAAACAAACTTTATTCTTAGTTCTACTTTTTTCTTGATTTACAAATTTCTAATGTTTAGAGTCCACATACAATCACAGTCTCTGTTTTACAGTAGCAGAAAAGGATCAGAACTATGCACTCTCCTGCTTATCTCACTCTCTGTACTCAATTTGCTCAGTCCTCACTCCATTTCTGTATAAACACTTATTGTATGTCTTTGTGTAAGCACTCGAACTGATTTTCACTTCAGAGTTTTCTATAAGTTGATTTTCAGTTCATATACTGACATCTCTTACAGATTTGGGTCTCTGTTGCTCTGTCAATGGGGCTTATGATAACACAGCCATACCTCTCAACTGTACAGATTTTCACAGAATGTCCAGATTTTTGCCTCATAGTTTTGGTCTGTTCCTCATAAAAAAGTGTGTTTTTTTTGACATATCACTGGGATGATCTAAGGATTATAGTCACTAAATAATGACATGCATTTGAGTTTCAAACTTCATATCCTTCAGAAAATGCACACTAACACAAATCCTGTTATTCTAGCAATTTTCTAAGTTTATAAGAGCAATATTTAAAATGTGTCTCTATTTTAGGGCTTTTGTCCTCCCATTATGTTAGGCTTTGTCCAGATTTCATGCGCTAAGAGGTTGAAAGGTATGGATAGGACTGTTTTCTACTGTCTAATTAGCAGCAAATTTGCTCGTGTTTTGTAATTTTATGCTAAATCTATTCCTATAGTTTTGATTCTGAATCTCTGAGTGAATGTAATGGCCATGCTCAACCCCCATCCCCCCAATTCTTATACTGAATGGGGGTGTCTAAAGATATTGCTCTATATTATTCTTACTAAAGGTCATGTATAATGGTGTGAAATAAACTTTTCTTTTCCCACAAAAATGTGTTTGTATGCATCTTTATGATTAGAATGCATTGTCAATGCATTCATTTCGGTAGTGTTGAGTTCCAACCAGTTAATAACTAGCCATTGGTGACTGGTCCCCAAATTATTACCAGTGGAATACATGCCTGTTATTTTGTCCTGCAGAAGGAGAGGTACAGTTGACTATCTACATGGCAGTGGTATGATAACCCTGTATATACTCAGCTTTCATGTTTGTATAGTCAACATTTGACTTGAGTTAAGGTGAAAATTATCAAACATATTAGGATCTAAGGATGGTCTCTTCAGATATGGAATAGCATGAGTTTCATCCACTGTGGCTAGCGTGAGCCTCAAGAAGGATGCTAATGCTTGACATATTATTGGGCCTAGCATACACAGGCTAATGATAACTAGTACAGAGGAACAAG
This sequence comes from Protopterus annectens, assembly GCF_019279795.1. Lineage (NCBI taxonomy): Eukaryota > Metazoa > Chordata > Ceratodontiformes > Protopteridae > Protopterus > Protopterus annectens. The sequence continues at coordinate 1,303,986,196 of NC_056726.1, forward strand.
GGTCCAATGCACATGTTATGGAGCATATTTTTATATCATTGTCAAGAAGTTATTATAATCAGAAATAGCAAGTGCCCGTGGAATATGAAACAGGAAGAGATGATCATATAGTGACAACCTGGTCAGCAAATAAATGAGCAGTCATCTTACACTGGTGATAAAATAAACACTGTTGGGTAATAAAATAGCTAAAGTTGAAAGATGTTTGCACTACAAAAAAGAGCATGTCCATTCAATTAGCCACTGCTGGGATCTTTGTACAAATAAGCAGTTTTATTACTTGAGATCTCAGTCTAATACAAGGAATAATGCTCATCCAAAACAAGTTTCTTACTCCAAAGACCCAAGTGCCTCCAACGACATTACAACATGTACCTCATGCTGAAAGGAGAGTGGTTTGGACCTCTGAAGTGACAGTAAAATAGATCCTACCAGTCACTGCTTTACCTTTCCTTTTAAATCCATTAGATATTTAAGCATGCTTACTGTCTTATATGGGTTAGTTGGAGACTCTTTAACATTCATTCATTCATTCCACAACTGCCTGCTTAATCCATTTCAAGGTTGCTGGGGAGCTGGATCCCATCTCAGCATTCACTGGGTACAAAGGAAAGAAACTTATCGTACTTGGGGAGGCAGCCCATCTCAGCAGGCATTCACACACTCTCATTTCTACATTATATGCACACCAATTGGCAATTGACAGGGTCATCAATTCAGCCAAGGCATGTCATGATGCAGAAAGAGACCAGAATACCTGAGGAAAATCTACACTGACAGAGGAAGGATGTGCAGAGTGCCAGAAAAAAGCAGTGTGATTCAGCCACTAGCTGCTACGTCACTCATGCTCATTTAACAAATGCAGCTAAAAGGCATTTCTCCTGGGCAATTTATGCCAAGCCTTAGAGATGCAGTTAATTGGCTGTAGTATGTATCCGGCAGTTTTAAATTGTTTCCAAACTAAGGGTTGTATGCAGGGCTCACAAGGAGTTAAAGGCATTGCCCTTTACTGAGCAGTAATATGATAAAGGCTAATTAACATAATTTTTCTCACAGTCACAAAATACTTTTGTTAAAAAATGAGGTTCAGTTTGCAGTTTGTTTTTTTTTTTTTGGAAGTAAAGGACTTTGTGTGCTGTACTCTGCAAGCATCAGCACTCCACAGTTATGCATTGCTATCTGTATTTCTGATTTTCTATCCCATAAGAAACCTTAACTTGATCCTGACAAACTCAAAACAATGACAAATAGTATAGAGGTTAATGTGAGAACAATGAAATGGAAAATTCCAGTCCTTGACTGAGTTAATGTTTTGAAGGACAGAATATTCCCATTTGTGCAGTTTGGAGGCTTTTTTATCTTTATACAGACATTGCCTAATTTTCTCAAGGGCAACCCCACCTCTATAGCGGTCTTCTTTGTTCACGTAAGATGTTGCAAATGTGAAATGGCAGTTTTTTTTTGTTTTTTGTTTTTTTTGCCAAATTGTCAGCTGCCCCGATTCCGAAAAATGTACCTGATTTTGATTCATATTTTTGCACTATGCTTCTTGAAATTTTTGATTGTTCTAGTAAATCACTGAAGATTACAGTCAGTCAGTAATGACAGACATCACAGTTCCATATTTCTCATTCTTCAGATAATGCATGTTGATGCAAAATCTAGGGACTGGCTCCAGAAGCCTTGCCCTCAGTGGAAGTGAGTTATGCCAGAGTAAGGCCTATTAGTAAGGCAGGCATGCACTGTAATACGTCACTTATACCAAGGGCAAATAATTTGGAATTGGGGCAAGCCAGCTTATATTGGATATATATATATATATATCTATATATATATATATATATATATATATATATATATATATATATATATATATATATATATATATATATATATATATATCAACACCTAGAGCAAGTCTTTTAGACTGTCTGTTCTGCTAGCATTCTAAGTGAATTACAGTAATATTTAAAAATTGACCCTGATGTTGTGATATTGTCCCACCATTGTTTTTAACTGTGTCACTAATTCTTCATAAAGAAGTTGAGAACTATGAAAAATGTAAATATTCATCATTTCTACAAAATTTGTGGTTCATGAAGCTACTTTCATAACATTTTTTTGTAGGTTCCATGTTAACTTACCAAAAAGCAAAATACTAAATGCCATCATACTGAATATGCAATGCTGATATGTCAAAATGGTGAATGTTAAAATGTTGAAATCAAAACACCTGCTCCACTAAATGTATACAGTAAACTCTCAGTTAACCGGAACTCAAGCAACCAGAAAAAAAAAGAAGAAATACAGTAAAATTTTCATGTGTTGCACTATCTCTTTCATCCCCCGCAGAAAGTTTATATATTTATAGTTTTAAAAAGGAAGATAAGAATAAATTCCCTCTCTCCTCAACCTATGAACAAGTCAAAGCAAACAAATAGTATCAGGTACAGTATTAGTTAGGCCTATTTGTAATAGTAACTCTCAAGCAACCAGAAAAGTACAGTTGTGTACACTTTCCATAAATGTAGATGTTCGAGTGTTCGAGTGTATTCACTGTTGCAGTCATCACCTGTGGGTTATCCCTGCTGTGCTAGCCCTTGGTCGGCCCGAATACCAGAGTCAATGTTTTTGTGCGCCGGCTGCCATCACCTGTAGTTTGAAGTCAGGTCGTCAGTGCTATAAAGCAAGGAAGCCGACGTCATTATATCAGTTTTTCTTGCCCTAACCCATCAGAAGCACAAGGGAAAAGAGAGAAGTGGTCCTAATGGCTAAAATCCACTTTGGGAAGCTTGTGTCCCCTGAGGAGAAGATGTTAAATGGGGGATGGAGGAAAGGAAACCAAGACTGCAACAGTGAATACACTCGATCAACTACATTTATGGTAAGTTTACAGAACTGTACTATGTTCTTTGTGTTTCACTGTTGCAGTTGTCACCTGTGGGAGGATTCCTAAAGCTGAGGAAAGGGGTGGAAGGATAGGTACAGTCCTAGGTATGGGTCAGGAGGCCCTGCAGAATTGCAGAGGCAAACTCTGCCCTAGACTTAGAAAAGCGGGGTAGGTGGTAATGTTTTGTAAAGGTATGGACAGAGGTCCAGGTGGCCACTTCCAAGATGTCCCTGGTAGGTACTCCTCTGAGGAAAGCAGTGGAAGTGGAGGCTGCCCTAGTGGGGTGGGTATGGATAGACTTAGGGATGGGTTTTCCATGTAATCTGTAGCAAAAATGGATACAGTGTGAAATCCATTTGGAAATGGTTTGTTTGGAGATGGACTTCCCCTCTGCCCCTGGGGCAAAGCTTACAAGAAGCTGGTCTGTTTTTATGAATAGCTTAGTGTGGTCCAGATAGTATCTGAGTTGTCTATGCATGTCTAGTGAGTGCAGAATTCTTTCCCTCTTGTTTTGAGGGTTGGGAAAGAAGGTGGGAAGGTATATGGCATGGTTAAGGGTCACATCAGATACCACCTTGGGCATATAGGAGGGGTTAGTCCTCAGGGAGACTCTGTCTGCATGAAAAATGATGAAGAGCTTGATAGCCATAAGAGCTTAAAATTCCAAGACCCTTCTGGCTGAGGTGATAGGTAGTAGGAGGGCAGTTTTCCATGAGAGGTATTTCAATTCTGTTGAAGCGGCAAGTTCGAAAGGAGGTAAGGTTAGTTTTTCTAACACATAATTCAGGTCCCAGGGTGGCATTGGAGGCCTTCTGGGAGGCCTGATATTAGAAGCCCTTCTGAGGAATTGCTTAATCAAAGGATGAGAGAAGAGGGGTGGGTCTAAATCATAATGGGCAGAGATGGCCGAGGCATGGATTTTAATAGAGGAGAAAGAGAGGCCACTATTGAGCAACTCTGCTAAGTAATCCAGGATGAGAGGGATGGAAGGTTGGAAGGTACTGCCCCCTTTTGATTGTTTCCAGGAGCAGAATCTTTTCCATTTTCCTGCATAGTAATCCAATGGGCTAGGCTTGTAGAAGGCTCCAGGGCCATTAGCCTAGTACACACCTATGAACCTATGAACCTATATGGTTTTCTTGTGCTGGGCTTTCTGGCCTCTGTGATGAGGTCCAGGACCTGTTTGCTTAACAGGGACTCCTTGTTAGTTTTTAGTGTATAAGCCATGCTGAAAGATTGAGAGTCTGTAGGTCTGGGTGCAGTATCTTCCCCCTTTCCTAGGTCAAGAGGTCTGACATCAGGAAAATCTTTGGGGGCTGTAAGGTCAGACTGCATAATAAGGGGTACCAATGCTGTCTGGGCCAATCTGGAGCAATGAGGATGGCCTTTGGTCTCTCCTCTGTTATTTTGATCAGAACCTTGGGAGTAAGGGGCAGAGGATGGTATGCGTACAGAAAGAGGGAGGTCCAGGGGAAGGTCAAGACATCCACCTTCCATGCTAGGAGGTGATACTCCCTGGTACAGAACATGTACAGTTGGTGGTTGAGGTGCGAGGCAAAGAGGTCCACTTCTGGGGTCCCCCACTTCTGAGTGATTTGCAGAAAGATTTCTCTGTGGAACTGCCATTCATGGGGGTCCAGTAAGTTTCTGCTTAGGTGGTCCACCAGTGTGGTGTGGATCCCTGGTACGTATTGTGCAATTAGGTGTAGCCCCATGTCGATGGCTGTAATCCAGATACTCATGTCTAATCTGCACAGGGGGTAAGATTGGGTGCTCCCCTGCTTTTTGATGTACTACATCGCTGTGGTGTTTTCTGTTTTTATAAGTTTTATATGGCCTTAGATAGGGTTGGAAGGAAGTCAGAGCCTTTTACACTGCCATCATTTATTTCTGGTTGATGTGCAAGTGAAGTTGCTGGGCATTCCAAAGGCCTTGGGTAAACCTGTCTACTAGGTGAGTGTCCCAAGCAAAGTCTGAGGCATCGGTGGTGATGGTCTGGCCAGAAGGGTGGAGGATGAAGGGAAGACCCTTGTTCATGGCACAGGCCTCTGCCCACCAGAGAAATTCATCCCTTATGCAAGGGATCAGTGGGAGAGTGGTCTATAGAGACCGAGAGTGCTGACACCAAAGGTTCTTTAAGTGGGTCTATATCATAACATCGAAGTTCTCTAACATTGAATGCTATTATATTGAACCCTAAACACCGAAGTCTGAAAACATCAAACAGTCCGAATAACGAATTTTTTCCCAGGGAAAAAAATTGCTATTCCGAGAAACATACACACAGCACAGACACACACATACACTTAAAATCCTACACCTAAAGCTAAACTAAACTTTACATACACTACTAGCTATCCACTTACCTTAACCCAACCCTAACCCTAAGGTCCGTCACTATTGTACACTCACCTCACCCGCGCCTTAACTCAGCTAACCCGCCCCTAACCCTAACCTACACACAACCGCACACTTACCTGACCCACGCCCTAACCCTAACTCACCTAACCCGCCCCCTAATCCTAACCTACACACGATCGCAAACTTACCTGACCCACGCCCTAACACTAACGTCCACACAACCGCATACTTACCTGACCCGCTCCCTAACCCTAACTCACCTAAGCTGCCCCCTAACCTACACACAATCGCACACTTACCTGAACCTGGCCCATAACGCTCCAACATATTGAATGCTGAAAACAGGGAAGCCACAGCAACGGCCCACCTAATTCTTTCCCTGGGAAAGAATTCGGTGTCCTGCACCTTCGCTATTTTCAGCGTTTGACATTACGGGTTTGATATAACATTTGATCTTTGTAAGATTCAATGTTATAATATAGACCCCTTTAAGTACCATTGAAGTTTCCTCATGTGAAGCCTGGTGAGAGGAATGAGAAGGATGCAAAATGCCATGTATCCCAGGGATTGCAGGAACTTCCTCACAGTGAGGTGACTTCTGGAAGCCAGATGGCTGAAGTAGAGAGGCAGGAAGCTCTGCTTTTATGGGGATAGGAAGGCCATTTGGGTTGCTGTGACTAGCACAGCTCCCAGGAAAACAATTTTTCTGGTGGGGTTTTGTTTTGATTTTTTTTCTCATTGATGGTGAACTCTAGGGAAGTTCATAGGTTTATAGGTTCATAGGTTCATACTAGGCTATCTGCCCTAGGGCATTTATAAGCCTAGCCAGAGTTGTGTGGCTTTCACCACGCCTTAGGTTGAAGAATACTGTACCCATTAGTTTGTCGTGCCTCTGTCCAGCAGTGATACAGAGATGATCCCCGGGGTAAACCTACGATCTCCCATCCACTGGTCAAGATTCCTCTTGAACAGAGCCAGCGAGGTGCTCTGTCTCACATGGACCGGGATTATGTTGCACAGCATAGGGAGTCTCTGGGTGATGAATCTGTCCCTCCAGCACGTCCTATTTATATCCATGTTGAGGTTTAAGTCTCTTGCTCTTGTGGCTCTGGTGGATTTGGATTTTTTGAGGTGGAGCATGTTCATTAATTCCGGGTTGGACATGGCCTTATTTATTTATTTTATTTATTTTACATTTGTTAACCGGGCTAGTCCAACTGGATACATGTCCATTTTCAGTGGAGGCCCGAGGAGAAAAGCTCCGCTATCTACTACATGATAATTAACAGTATAATGTCAAATACAATCACATATTCAACCCACGACAGACAGTATAATACACAATATAAGGAATAGGCATGGAGAAAAAGTACACAGTGTAAAGGATATGCAAGCATGCACAATTCTTAGGACATTTGAATGACAATAAGAGGAAGGTTAAAGGGATAGTGCTATAAATTGAGTAATAGAATGGATAGAGAAATATAGATTATAATAGGATATTACAAGTAGGCAATGTAAAGTAGATTAGGGAAAAGTTGCAGGATAAGGAGGGCTTGTCTTAGTAGTATAGGTAATACTAAAAGCATAAAGCTGGAAGAAAGAAAGATGTGTGCATGGGAGATGACAGACAGGATGATCAGCTTGGGTAGTCACAGGTGCAAAGCAAGTGGTTGGCTAGGTAGTGTTTTAGTTTAGTTTTAAATATAGAGACGGAGGTTTGGGATGTCAGGTTGGGAGGAAGTAGGTTCCATTTTTTACCAATTGAGTTGGAGAACATAGATTCTCCTGCAGCATTCCTCGCTTGAGAGGTTTGAATTAGAATTTTGCTAGATGAGCGAAGGTTTTTTAGGTTGTTATAGGGCTTGATAAGGGTGGAGAGCATAGGAGTATTGCCAGGGTGGTGGAGGGCTTTCTGGGCTATAGAGAGCTGATAGTATAGAATTAGGTGAGGTAGCTCTAGCCATCCTAGGTGGCGGAGGTTTTTGCAGTGGTGTGTTTTATATGGGGAGGATGTGGCAAATCTGGCAATATTATTATAGGCTGACGTAAGTTTATTGATGTTATATTTGGATAGGTTTGTGTATATAGGGGAAGCATAAAGTAGTGTAGAGATGAGATGCGTTCTGGCTATGGTAGTTCTTGCTTCCGAAGTAAGGAAGGATTTGATTCTATACAGTGAACCTAGTTTTCTATTAGTTGTTTTTATGGTTGAGTTGATATGTAAGTCAAATTTGAGTTGGTTGTCAATAGTTATGCCTAGGAGTTTGGTCGTTTGGTCTGGGGAGATAAGGGTGCCATTGTTAGATGTAAGAGAGAAGTTAATAGGGGGGGATTGGTGTGTAGGTTGGAAGAGAAGCAGTTTAGTTTTCTTAGGGTTTAGAAGTAAACAGTGATTAGAGAACCATTGCTCTATGGTAGTAAAAGTTTTTTGGGTAAGGTAGCGTAAGTCATTTTGGTTGGAGGCAGAACAAATGATGGTAGTATCGTCAGCATATTGAATACAAGTAGATACGGGGGTGACATGGTGTAGGTCGTTGATAAAGATGGAAAATAGAAGGGGACCTAGAATGGAGCCCTGAGGAACACCTAGGGAGGATGGTAGGAGCTCTGAAAGATTGTTGTTCCATAGCACTGCTTGTTTCCTATTTTGAAGGTAGGAAGTAAACCAGTTAAGTGCAATACTATCAAGAGAAATGGATTTTAGGCGATACAGGAGTAGTTGGTGGTTCACCATGTCAAAAGCCTTAGATAGGTCTACAAAGAAGGCTGATGAAGGAATATTGTTGTTTCGGTTGTAATTAATGGATTCGATAAAGGATAGTAAGGCTGTGGTGGTACTATGGTAGGGACGAAATCCATGTTGGCAGTTAGCAAGCAGATTATTTTGAAGGAGGTGATTGAGTAGTTGTTTATGGATGCATTTCTCCATTATTTTTGCAATGGGAGATAGAAGCGCAATTGGGCGGTAGTTTGAGTATTCAAAGGAATCCCCACCTTTGAAGAGTGGGATGATGTGGGAGATTTTCCAGAGTGAAGGTATGGTACTTTCTTTTATGGTTCTGTTAATTAGTATAGAGATTGGATAGGCAACTGCTTTAGCTCCTAGCTGGAGATATTCTGCTGGGATTTTGTCGGGAGAGGGAGTGGAAGGTTTAAGTTTTTGAAGTAGGTATAGAATATATGATGTGGGTATAGGTTTGAGATGAAATGGTGGTGGGGTGCAGTTAGGGGTGTCTAGTAAAGTAGGGTCAGGGTTTTGCTGGTTAGCTAGATTGAGTATTGTTGAGGTGAAGAAGTTATTAAAGGCATTAGCAGTATTTAAGGGTGTGTCAGGGTGGGAGCCTATTGGGCTAGGAGTTTCTATTTTGCCGGGGGATAGTAGTGAGTTTATAGTATTCCAGAATTTCTTTGGCTGGTGTTGGGAGGAATTTTGTAGCTGGATGTAAAAATCTTTTTTATCATGTAGGATGGCTAGTTTAGTCAGGTTTCTTTTTTGTTTATAATTAAGGTGGTCAAGTGGGTTTTTAGTGGTTCGCCATTTAGTCCAGGCTTTGTTTCTACTAATCATAAGTAGTTTAGTGTTTGTTGTAAGCCATTTTGCAGTTCTAGATTTCATACGTATAGAGCGCATGGGGGCATGATGATCAAGAATGGTAAGGAAGGTGTGGTTGAAGTGGTTAACAGCGTCGTCTAATGGCAGGGTTTGCAAAGGAGACCAGTTGACTAGGTTAAGTTCATATTGAAACTGATGGGGGTCAAAGACTTTTTTGTTACGACATAATCGGATAAGAGGGGGTTTAGGTAGATTTGTTTTGTGTCTAATGATGTATGTTAGTGAGTGGTCACTAAGGTCATCTGGTAGGCTTCCTGTAGTGTATTTTTACTGGGGACTATTTATTAGGATCCAGTCTAGTATTGTTTCTTTATTGTTGGATTTATTTGTTCTAGTTGTTGAATTAATGGTTTGATAGAAACCATATAGGTTAATATGGGTAGATGGATTCGTTTGTTTACATGTGTTCCAATAAATGTTAAAGTCGCCTAATAATATAGTTTCTTGAGGGAGAGTTGTTGAGAACCAGTTCAGTAGGCTTTCTAATACTGGAGGATTGTTGCCTGGGGGAAGGTAAATACAGATAATATTTATTGTTTTATGTGGGTTGAGGGATAGTTTGGCTATTATAATGTCACTGTTAGTGTTATTTGGAGGGGTATAGCTTGTTTTACATACTTCTAGTCCAGTTTTGTATATTTTTTGTATATTTTTGTATGTCAGGCACAGGTCACCACTGAGCAGACGGTATGCGACTGAATAGAGCTGGAGTTTCTTCAGTCGGGCAGCATATGGCATATTTTTGAGCCCCTTTATCCTTTTGGTGAGGAACTTTTGGGGTCTTTCCAATTGCTGCAGGTGTCGGGTAAGATACATTCCGAATGGGGCATTGTACTCAATCATTGGTCTGATAAGTGAAGAGTACAGGGGAACAATGACCTCCCTTGATCTGGATGTGAATCCCTTCATAATCAGGTGGGCAATGTAGAAGGTCCTCCTAACCACTTTGGCAATGTGAGTGTCAAAAGAAAGGTTACTGTCAACTTGGGTCCCCAGGTCCCTGATAACCTCTTCTGTGCTTAATGGATTGTCACCTATGTGGTAACTTGGGGTTACCTTGTTTTTACCAAAGGGTATGACTATACATTTTTTGGCGTTTAGCTTAAGGCCATGGCTCTGGCACCAGTTATCCATTTCTATGAGACCTCTCTGAAGGATATCTGTGCCTGATGGATTTTCAACTATGGCACCCAGTTTGCAGTCATCTGCAAACTTTGTCAGCCACAATCCTCCTATGTTTGCCTGCACTTCTGAAAAGTAGATGCCGAACAAGAGGGGGCCCAGGACTGAGCCCTGTGGGACACCGCTTGTGACCGGCTTGGAGTCTGACAACTCTAACCCTGTGGGTTCTGTCCTTGAGCCAGTTTGCAACCCATCTTGTGACATATGGGTTTACATTTAAGCTGGTGAGCTTTTCTATGATACCCGAGTGGGGTATTGTGTCGAAAGCTTTTGCAAGGTCAAGGTAGGCTGTGTGAACTGCCTTACCCTCATCAATGGCCTTGGTGACTGTTTCAAAAAAGTCGACCAAGTTCAAGAGGCATGATCTGCCCTTGACAAAGCCGAATTGGGTAGGATCCAATGTCTGTAGGTCCCCTATGTCTTTATTTATGAGTTCTATTATGATCCTCTCCATAGCTTTGCAGACCAGGCTTGTTAAGCTTATGGAGCGGTAATTACCAGGGTCCGTAGAAGCACTGCCTTTGTGGAGTGGGACCACAGTTGCCGACGCCACTCTTTGGCACGTATCCTGTGGTAAGGCTAAGATTAAACAGCAGCCTTATGTGTGGGTTTAGTTCCTCATTGAGTTTGTGTAGCACACAGCCGGGGACACCATCTGGTCCCATTGGTGCTGTGTTTTAGCTTTAGAGGCAGCTCTCACCTGGGCATTTGAGATGATTGGGAGGCTACACTCTGCTGGGATAGATATTTCTCCTTTTGGGGGAGGGAGGGAGAAATTTGCACTGAACCTGTCTGCCAGTATGTTTGCAATGTCTGTGGGTTCAGTGATTTTGTATCATTTTGGACTAATTCTGAGCATATCTGGGAGTTTCCACCCAGATTTCTAACATAGCTAAAGAAGCCCTTATGATTGTCTTTTGAGTCCTTGGCGATTTTTCTCTCAAAGTTGGCCTTGGATGATTTTATGAGTGATCGTAGTTTTTACTAGTATTGATCAGAGATGTCTTCCCTTTTAGGGATTTTGCTCTATCTTGTAGTAGCTTTCTCCTCTTGTTGTAAAGTTTGTTTATGGCTGGGGTCCACCAGATTGGGCGCTTGCCTTTGGTGGAAAGGGTCTTGATTTTATTTGGGATTGCTTGATCCATGCAATTCTGGAGGTGCTCATAGAAAGCATTTGTAAGGGATTCAGCAGCGTGGGTTGTGGTTTCCAATGGCTCAGGGGCCTTGAAGGATACCACACCAGTCTTAAGAAGTGTGAAGTTGGCTTTTGAGAAGTTCTTCACTGTGATCTTTTGTTGGGGGTGGGGCGGGATGTGGATCTCCAGTGAGATTAGTTTATGGTCTGATCTCACCAATGAGGGATATACTTCCGGTGTGGAGCATTTTGTCCCCATGTTTGAGATGATCAGGTCTAGTATATTTTCACCTCTTGTGGGAATGGTGACAAGTTGTTCCATAGCATATGAGTTTATGAACTCCAGGAACCTTTGGGCTAGGGTATTGGGGCTTGAGTAATGTTCCCAGTCTATGTTTGGGTAGTTGAAGTCACCCAATATGATGGTGTTTGGAGAGACATTTATACTCTCCAGTGTCTTCAGGAAGGCTGTGTGGGGTTTGTGAGTTTGAGAGGGTGGCCTGTAACATGCTACAAACTGTAGAGCAGTTTTGCCTATGGTTAATTGCACCTGAATGGTCTCTGATGCTTCGTGAGTTGCCACCAGCCTGGAGGTGTGGGTATCCTTGATGAATATGGATACACCCCCTCCTTTTGTGGTATGGTCCGAGTTTTGGGGCCGGAACGCATGATATGAGGTAAAACCTGATAGTGCCAGGGTGCTCTCAGGAGCCTTGAACCAGGTTTCAGTCTCAGCACAGACATCGATGTTCTCCATACTGAGGAGGGCTTCGAGGGCGTGCATCTTGAGATTTAGACTTCTGGCATTGAGCAGCATTACCCTTAGTTTTTTTTCCATTATTGTTTTCTAGGGCTGTGGGTTTAGAATTTGAGCCTTGTCTAAAAAAGGCACTATGGGGGTGGCAAGAGCCTTTGCCAATATCCGAAACCCAGGGTGACAGGTGCAAGCCGTCCCTTGCGAAGCAGCGTGGCTTGTCAAGCATGTCATTCCAGGCAGACAGACATTGGATCCCCTTAGAATGACACCAGAAATTAAGCCAATTATTAAAACTGATCATTTTGTCTCTGTATTGTGGCATCATTCTTGGTGAAGGTAGAATACTGCTCAGGGTCAGGGTCATACCAGCCTGGGCTACATAATCTGAGAGCTCCTCTATGTTTCTTTTCATGTAGTCCAGGGAGGTACATCTCAGGTCATTCACACCGGCATGGACAATGACTGAGTCATACTTGTACTTGCTGTGGAGTGACCTGAGTGCTTGTGTTATGTGGCAGATTCTAGCGCCCGACAGGCAGCTTACTGTGACCCTCTCCTTGCTCAGTCTGGTGAGTGGGATGTCAGTGTGTCTGACTATGGAGTCACCTATGACAAGTGTGTCTGGCATTGTGTTTGGCCTTAAGGGCTGTGACTGATTTGCACACTGACTTTGTGATCTATGTGTTGCTTGTGTTATGTCATGAGGTGGCAGTTGTTTGGGTGTCTGCTTTGGAGGCCTCTGCTGTTTTGGTAGATTTTTGATCAGTGCCTCCGAGTATGTCTTTGTGTGTTTATGTGTTTGATTTGTAGTTGTGATAGTTCTATGTGAGACTGGGTTTATGGTGTGTGTGGTTACCTTCTCCTTCTGTCTGGTTTTGCCAGTCCTGAGTTGAGAGAGCTCAGCCTCCAGTTTGGCTCTATAGTTGCATCTCTGGCATGTATTCGTGTTTTGTGGGAGGAGGAGAGGGTTGTCTGTGTACATGAGGCAATTGTAACATTGCCTCAATATTCCCATATTCACCAGCTGAGCAGGAGAGGACGCTAGCAACTGACCCTTTGACATGCTAGAAGAAATGAAAAAGTTTGCTGTGTAACTGAGTCAGAAAGGACCTATAGGGAAGTGGGTACTCAAGGGGGTTTTAAGCCAGTGAAGTACTTTGTATAATATAGAAGTGCTTTACCTGACTAAAAAATGCTTTAGGAACAAGTGCTGAGCTTTACAGATAGAGAGTTACCACGGTGATGCTGTATGCATCTGTCATAGTATACATATCCACAGTAAGATATGTAATGCCAGCTTGTATAACCACAATACCACAGCAAATGGTACAAATATTATTGAGAAACAGAATACTCTGGTACATATTTATAATCCCAGCCAATGCTCAATACATACTTTGCAAATCTTAATCTCAACGGTATTACCTTTACAAGGCTCTGGCACAGTGTAGACACTACCCATACATATGAATTAAAATCACTTGGAATTGCTAAATATAAATAATCAATATGCATCCCTTTTCCTAGAAAGCCTCTCCAATCAACTCCAACACAGAAGGCTGCTCTCCAAAATAGCCAACTGAGCTATGGAAAAAAATATTATTAAGCTTATTTACTTAAAATATTCACATTTATAAATTATAGATAGCAATAAGTGTGCAGTCACAGCTCATAATATTAACAATGCATCCTGTGTGCCCTTTTAATGGCCTCTTCTTCATACTGGCTGACAAGGTCAGGATAACACCTCCTCGGGTTACTGATTGGTGCCTACACAGTTCATCAGAATGGGGTATGCCAGCAGCATCAGACACCATCTTCAGAAGACTGTCAGCATCCACTTTATATTGAGGACCCTCATAAGTGTTCCTATTCAGGTGGTCCTGGTGCTCCTTATGCAGCAGATAAAGGAAAATCCTGCTCTCCCTGTTGTATCATCACAGAGCCCTGACAAACTCAGTGCCTTGTTAAGCCACAACCATTATCTAGGTCACATTCCAAAGAACTGTAGTACAATTCAAGCTATCAATTTTTTTGGCATGTGGCATGCATCATAGGGCATATAGTTAGAGCAGCCTGTCGTGTGTGAGCATTATGTAGTGCACACAAGGTGTGGCATGCTGGCGTTAAGGAATGAACACTGGCATGCAAAGTGTGTACTAGTAACATATTTCCTAACTATGAAAACAGTTTTGCTCCTTAGTAATTCCATTGAATTAAGGAATGAACACTGGCATGTAAGGTGTGTACTAGTAACATATTTCCTAACGATGAAAACAGTTTTGCTCCTTAGCAATTCCACTGAATTAAGGAATGAACACTGGCATGCAAGGTGCGTACTAATAACATATTGCCTAACTATGGAAACAGTTTTGCTCCTTAGCAATTTAATTGAATTCAAAAGTAACTGCTGTTTTTCATGTCTCCATAAGGGTCATTTACCCACCTACAATGCTTAGTGCACCTCACAGGAGCTCATGCAAGTGCAAGAGATTGAGAGACCCTCTTACCATGACTTGGCTTGCATCCATGACATGTAAAAAGGCTATTCAGGAACATTCATTAGGTAGCATCTTATCAGCTTGCTAGAACCTTCAAATTGAATTGACATAAACCCTCACTGCTGTCACAAGCTTCACAGCACTACCAAAGATTACCAGAAATCAGTCTCTGGGGCTTGCTGACATTCACAGCAAATTTAATTTACTTAAAGTTACTTGTTTAGAAGATAACTCTGTACCTCAGGATAGCATCAAAGGGAGAAAGGGGAGTGTGAGACAGAAAAAAATAGCCATCTCCCTTCCCTGAACATGTGTAGTGTCCAGAGTTATGGCTGAAAGTACCGGATGCCTTCAAAAGACATTGCCAAAAAAGTTTGCTTTTAACTTCCAGTGTCATTGTGCTAACTGAAACATTTTTTGATGTTGTAACTTACAGGTGCAGTTACATAGAGTATTGTGAGGTGTTCCAATCATCAGGGAGATATTTTGCCATGAGGGGTGCAAGTTCATGAGCAATACTGCAATTCAGTCCACATCACATATTATTATGAATATGTGGTCTTGAGAACTTTATCCATTATAGTAATGCAGTCATACAGATCTGAATTGTGCATTGATTCTGTCATGTTATGCAGTGTACGAGGTAACCTTTCTTATTATGCAGGCCATGACCAAGCTACTACCAGCCCTGGACTTAACAGCACAATTATGTTGTAATGACAGTAAATATTGCAGCAGTTTTTGCTGGGGAGAAGAGGACCTTTTGGTGTACATTTTATTACTGGATATACCTACATAAGGGAACATAGTAGGACAGTAATGTGAAGGGAAAATGTTAGTCCTGTTTTTGGATATCTAATTTGCACATTTGATCCTTGCTGCAATAGAAACTGTGTATGTAGTCCTTCAACACAAAACTGTAATAAGAGTGCATTCTGCAACAGCACACCTGTAGGCCTAACAGCATACCTATATGGCACAATCTGCAACAGAAACACACCAGTTCCTCTGACGGGGTGCCTGCTGTGTCAGTGATATACTTGTGCCCTCAACAGGATCTGCCTATATGTGAATATACTTCTCATGTCTACAGGTATATTAGCCATCTATGGTTAAAGCTCTATGCTGTCAAAGCCATGACATAGGAAAGGTCAGCCAGCATCAGTCATAAAAATAGTGAAGTATTGTAGGAGACCAGTTCTTTTGGCCACCAAATGCAGGTTTCAGGTACCATTAGTTCACTGCCCCTTTTGGGGGGATGGAGAGAACCATAATACAAGAATTATAGAAAAACTGTGTGCTACTAGCCATAGAAATGATTCCCACATAGTTAAAGCATGCAAAGAAATCCATAGATTGTGTCAGTATGACTCTTTCTTTTACAGCTACTGATGCACCTGTCCTCAAATACATTTTTTTTCCACAGCAGGATGTCAATAAGAAGGAAACAATAAAAAAGCAAGTTTATCCATACAGAGTATTAAGTCATGCCCATTCATCTCTGTTGTTGGTAGATATATCATGAGAAATCTTACTGGCCCTTTCGCAACAGTGTCTAGAGGGATGCTATAAATGACATCAATGTTGTCAGTGGCCAGGGTAGATATTATGAGTAAGTCATATGCCAGGTCATCAACATGATCAGTGCTGACAAAGCCCATGCAGTTCACCTGGCACAGAGGAGAAGGGCAACAGGAGGTGGCTGACTAACCAAGCCACTTTTATCAGAGATGGGGGGAGGTCCTTTCCACTCTGCATGGGTGTTCTGAATTGTCCACAAGCCCTGGTGAAATCCTGATTAGAAGATGATTTTGACTGCCACCAATCAAAGAGACCCCAGATGGGTATGTCTTTACTAGAATACGTATCTGCATACCGGGCAAATGGATGGTGTAATACAGGGTATGTGCAGTATCATGCTTATTTTAGGTTCATAGATAGATTAGTACTACGTTCATAGATTAATACTAGACTAGCTGCCCTTGCGAGCCATTTTAAGCCTAGCCAATAATCCCTTGTGAGACTCAAACCCTGCACCTTGTGTTTATAAGGCAAACACCTTAACCATTAGGCCACCCTTCATTGGAATAATAGGGTTTCAGATTCAGAGACCACTGATACAAGGTATGTTGTCTTGTAATCACTCCTACAACTATAACCGATATTATTCAGTCATTCACTGGGATTCAAATAGTGGTAGCAAGTCCTGTGGTACTTTCCACTGGTGCCTTCACAGGTGACATTTTATCAAGTGCCTCCTCCATAACCATACTGTTGTCTAATGTTAGAGATATATCAGATTCTAATGATAATGACATCCACATTGTGGACTGGATGGGGGCTTGATGTTAGTGTTGGATACAAGCAATGTAGAGTCTAAATCCCCACCTCAGTCAGCCAATGTACCCTCTGTGCATGTGGAACCCAACCCATACACACAGGATAACACCGAAAGAGAGGAGGTTATAGACACAGCTACCCTGATAATGATGTCTCTCCCTGCAGTACAGACCCCTGTGGTTGCCTTAAGAAGCATGGGTTATGCAGGACTGGTCATAATGCCAGTAGTCATACATGCCTTGGGTACTGCCCCCTACTTCAATTAGTTGTCTCTACGTCTGCAACCCAGTGAATACACCAAGGCTTCATACAGAGACAGACTAACAACACAAAGGTTCTTGCTGAAATGGTAGGTGGTTTACAAGGTATGGGTGATGAGCTCCAGGAGTACATGTCCCACATGTGTGACATTATGCAAATGTTGTACAGGGAGGTTTCAAAATCCAGGTCTCCATGTACATACAGGTACCATGATAGGTGCACTTACCTTTGCTGATCTTTCTCTGTGTTCAGAGGTGTGGGCTGCTATGGATGGGAGGAGGCCATGGTCAGTTACTGGAAAGAGGTCATTAGCCTAGTGGGACTAACCAGTTCAGCAAAGCATAAATAAAATAAAATATATCAGTTAAGTAGGATAGTCACTGAGCTGACTGAGTTGGCTATATTTCTTAACTTCCAGCTGAAGACAAGTCACTGCCAAATGAGCACAGTGTCTGAGAAAACCAGATGAGACATGCAGTGCAGCTTAGTCATAGCCAGAGATGGGGATGAAATGTTTGAGAGTTAGAGGAGACAGACTTATAACAAAGGTTATTAGTGGAAACAGTCTCTCCTTCTCATGATTATATGAGGAGTGCCATCAAGGAACCTTCTTGCCTTCCCTGAACATGTGCAATGTCCAGTGTTATGGCTGAAAGTACTGAAGGCCTTCAAAAGACATTTCAAAACATGTCTACTATAAGTAGCTTCTCTAGTATATTTTATTCATAGAGTTATATTAGAGGTAAAACTGTAAAACAGTTCCTCTAAATGTAATAGTTCCCTTTTGGCAGTCAGCCATTTTTCCACTTCTTGAGAGTGCAACCAACTTTCTATGATTGCCTGTCATGGAAGAGCTTCTTTTGCATTAATAGGAAAGGATGCTTTATACCCTCCTTTCTTGTTTTCACTTCATATCATGGATGTTAAAATTCTAATTCATAACATATCCTTATTTTCATCTCAGGTGGTATATATAATGTTTGCAGGAGTCAAGAAATGGTACAATCAATAATTATTTGTCCGATTAGAAGTGATTTACGTTTTTTTGTAAAGGGAAGAATCATGACCGTCATCCATTCAAGGAGACTTTCTTGCAGTTGTTGATCACCTGTTCCTCTTGCTTAGCTATGTGCTTTCTTAAATTTACATTTGGTTCTTTGCTTTGCCACAACAGATTTTTCCGTTTTTTCCAAGTCTGTTATCTTTTCTAACTTAATATTTATCCCTTTCTCTGACTAGGACAAAGATTATTTGAGATCACTAAGCAACTCGAGTGCTAGAAGAACTGGGTGACAGAGAATGGGAGTGACTGGGCAATGCCAGATCACCCATCCTGGGAGAACTAAAGCAGTTAGGATCTCTGTTGTACTGACACCTAATGAAAACTATGGGTATCACCAGAGGCTAACTAATGCAAATTAATAAACAACTCCTTGAATCACCACCAGCACAGTGGTAGCTGAGACTGGTTATACTGGTGGCACATGTAGAGAAACCATCATTGCAGGCTGACCCCTTAGCTACTCAGATTATTGGGTTAGGGCAGAGAAGGTATTGTCGGCTGCCTAGACTGATGATCACACATGAGTGGGTATTACCTCATGGGGAAGGAATGGGATGAATCAGTGTCACCTTGCTAGGATAACAAATGGGTCAAGACTGATGGTCGGCAGGCAACAGTGAAGGAAAAGAATATAAAAAATAGTAAACATTATACTTTTAAGAGTTCTGTACTTTAAACCTCCCAGTAAGGTGGTGTTCACTCCTAGATAGTTGGATTTTCTTTTACAAAATAAGTCAAAATCTGACTCTGACATTTCTGTCCTCAGTGGCAGGCATTACATTAGCAGTGACATCAGCTATTAGTATTTCAGAGCTGCAAGTCTGGAAGTCTTACTTGGCCTACATTTTCTCTAACAATCCTTTCTTTATATCTAAGGTCCTTTCTGGCATTCCACTGCACTAGAAAATCCAGATACCTTCCTTTTACTTTCATCCTCACAACCCAGATGAATGGATGTTGTATGTTATGGACCCCAGGAGACAATTCTGAGGTAAAATCTTAAAATCCAACTGTACCAGTAAGTCTGATTAGCTATAAACGAAAAATGTGGAAGAAGTGCCAAAAAACGTACTAAGAAATCGTGCCTTATTTTTGTTTCTAAGTCTGATTCGTTATATGTTTCATTTACTTCTACTAGGATAGGGGTATCTGTCAGATAATGGACTATTTCTAAGCAAATTACTAGCTGAGTTGGACTGTCATATGACTCATCTGGCAAGATTGTTGAAAGGCCCATTCAGTTATGGGAACAGTGACCTCAGTGACCACTTTTGCAGCATCTCAAAAGGTGATATCTTCAAGGATGTGACTTTGTATTTGGTTCAGGTTTACTAAATAACAAATTTAGGTTGCTGCTTCAGCAGTCATGCAGGGTGGGTTGCATGGATCATACATATAACCTTTAAGAATATAGATTGCTGTTTTACCCATAAGTTATTATTTATCAGAGGGTCACAAATCAAGGAAGAATAATGCTTTCTTCTGTTTAATGTTCACCAAATCAAATTATCCATCCAACCATCCATCCATCCTTCCCTAAAGTACTGCCAGTGTTGCATCCATCAATGGATCCATTTATTAATCCTCTCTAGCCGCACTCATGAATAAAGCCCCATGATACTTATAACCTCCAAATGAGATAGCTGTCAGTCAAGTGCAGAGGGCAGCCCATTCCTTTGTGGGAAGGAACATGACCTCTGATATGCAAGTACTGATTTTTATACCAAACTCTTTACATTCAATAGTCAACCACTCCTATGCAACCAAGAGATCACAGTCTCTTGAAGACATAATGACAGCATTGTCTGCAGGCAACAGAGACACAGCCTTCACCCCCACTCCCCTCCAATCTGGATTCTCTCCAAAATGAAGCTATGCACTGATACAGCACCTATGAATATCACTAACAGGCAGGAAAACAAGATTCACCCTTCAAAAACGTCTACTACTGGAATGTATTCAATTTAATGGGTCTATATTATATATTTGAACTCTTAACTCTTCGAATCGCTAAAGAACGAACTTTAGTGATCGAACAGTTAAATGTTCGAATATATTAAAAATTAAAAAAAAAATAAAAACTAACGGGTGTAAGCAGGAGGGCAAGCCCCCCCCTGCACCCCCCACACCCCTTGCTACTTAAATATACCAACTCCAAGATCAAGCTATAGTGAAGTAAATGGGAAATTTTCCATTTCCGTACTGAAGCACAATGAAGTGCAATCTCGGAGTTGGTATATTTAAGTAGCGAGGGGTGTGGGGGGTGTGGGGGGTCTTGCCCCTGCTTAAACCTTTTACTTTGTTTTTTTTTTAAATATTATTTTTTAATATATTCAAACATTTAACTGTTCGATTGCTAAAGTTTGTTCTTTAGTGATTCGAACAGTTAAGCGTTCGAATATATAATATAGACCCGAATTTAACACCAAGAATTTGGGCACAACTCTTGCGTCACAAATACAGAGAATGAATGCACACAACAGTGGTCCAAGAATTCCATACTGTCATAGCAGTTCTCCCAACAAAAGATGGCTGATTCAGTTTATTTCTGTCTGTTAGCAGTTCCCTCCATCCACCCTCCTTTTCTATGGTCCTAGTACAGTCTTGAGGTTCACTGTGGTGTACAATATGGGACTACCCAATTATAGAAAGTTGCTTGACATATGGTTCACTTTTTCTAGAGTCTTCAGTCTGAATATATCAGTTTAGAGAGCATCCTCAGCATATTTCTGTATTGTACTCATCACCCTCATATTAATTTGACCACATAATGCCTTCTCTCTCCCCTTTGACTGACTGTTGTCTGTAAGCACAAATTCATTATTTTGTGAAGTCCCTCTCCTTAAGCTATTTAAATGTATTTGTCCTCCCATTGTACTGCAAGCAAGTAATATCTGAGCCTCTTCTTAAACTGTTCAACGTCAGCCTATCTACAGGGTTTGTTCCCAAGTTAATTTTAGGCCCACCAGCCTCACCAGCCTTATTCAAAGCCAATGAACATATCATAGCATAGTTCATTTGAGTAAACACAGGCAACTTAAATGATCTAGATGGCAATCAGTTTGATTTTGTGAAGATCATTAAGCTTCATTGAAAAGGGTACAATGGATGTGGACAGTGATACTTCCATGCACACTGCTCATCTTGACCTAATCATCATCATCATCACCAACTTCATTTTTTTCCCAATTTAACATGGGGTCAGGGTGTCGTGTCACTTGTCACTTCTCTACCTCTTCAATGCCACTCTCCTACCTTCTTTGACACTCCTGACTGACTTTCATAGGTTTTCTCTCACATAATCCAGCCACCTTTCATCTTGCCTTCTTCCTGTCTGTACCAAATCTTCTTCACCAGATTGTCTTCTGCTTTTCTGCATATGTGCCAAACCACCATAATCTTTTCTCTTTGACCTTTTCTACAATTGGAGTTGCTTTGGCTTTTGCTCTTATATCCACATTTCTTCATCTGTCCCACATTGTGCATATTACCACCCCATCTCATGCACTTCATCTCCATTACCTCTAGCTTCCTCAACTGCTGTGCCTTTACTGCCCATGTTTCTGTACGATACAGTAGTACTGGTCACACCACTGTTTTATATACCTTACTTTTCAGCTTCTTTGGCATTCCTTTGTCAATCACTACCCATGACACTCTGTGTCAGTTGGCTGCAGTCCCTCTGATTCTAATTTTGGTCTCCTCATTCAGACTCCCCTTCTCCTCAACCTCCACTCCAAGATACCTGAAGCTCTTAACCTACTGCACTATTTTTCCTTCTCTCTCAATTTTCAGCTTCTTCTGATTTCCCTCATTTTCTGCCATTACAACTGTCTAATCTGTACTCAGTTTCATTCCATGTGCCTTCAGGTGTGCATTCCATTCACCTACCCTTTGCTGAAGTTCTTGCTCAAAGTCTGCCTGTAATGCCACATCATCTGCGCAGCGTTGTTGATCTGTCCCATCTGGCCTGTTTGTTAATGCAGTCTATCTCCAGCATGAACAGCAGTGTGTTCACTGATGCACACCCACTCCCACTGGGAACATCTCTATGAGACCAAACACTGTTTGTATTTGAGTCATTGGGTCCTAGTACATAGCTTACACTAATTCTACCAATGTGTCGGCTTATCTTGACTTGGCCAGGGCTTTTGACACCATCTTCATTATTATTGAATAATTACACAAGCTTAATGTAATGTAAACCCATACATTGTCTGCTTGATTGTAAAAGGGCAATCCAACGGATCCCAAGTTGTAAACGTTGCTGGTTCCCTCTTTGAATGTAAAATTGTAGCCAGTAGAGTGCCACTGTGATCAGTTCCAGACAATTATCCCTGTTTGGCATTTATTTTGCAGACCTCTAAACTGATATCCTAGAAGGGTGGCTGACCAAGTTTGTTGATTACTGCAAACTGGGCACTGTTATCTGCTCATTCACTAATACAAAACAGCTCCAGCAAGGGCTGGAATATTAACATAAGTGGTGTATCAAAAATAGTTGCAGACTAGATGAAACAAGTGCAGTACAGTAGCGTTTAACAGAAACATTGTTCCAATATCATATATTAAAAATGGGGGTAGGCTGTGCCCCCTGCAAAAAGCAATGTTTTCATTGTTTTTAAGTTTAAATCTTGCATGCACTGAGGCTATTTCTTGGTACATACATAGTTGTATGATGATGTCATCATTGCTGACTTTTATACATCATTGTTTTGCACATTAATGTTGGGTGTGTTCGATTTTTAGTAATACACACACACACACACACACACACACACACACACACACACACATATATATATATATATATATATATATATATATATATATATATATATATTTTTTTTTTTTTTTTTTGTAGGTATCTATATGCTCAGTCAAGATTCCCTGATCCATGGAAGAGTCTTCTTCAGGTTATTTTACCTATTTATGTGCTTCCTATTTTCAAGTTCCTTTATTTAATTAGTGATACATGCTCTAATTCATTGTACCCCCTTGATTACCTTAACCACTGCCCTGCTACTGGCCTCAAAAATTTACTATAAAACCAGACCTAATGGGATTTGGTATGCAGCATGTGTGCTCTTGCCACGTAAAGAAGCATTTTTTCTACCTCCCAGAAGCATACCACTATATACCCATGTCAATGTTTTCTTCCCAGGTCCCAATAGACTAAAGCAACGAAAACTGTAAGGTAATGAAGGTAAGATGTCTACACAGGAAATCTTTGCATGGCATCTGTGACACTGCTGCACTGGCCCAGTAATCAAGTTGCCTCAATCCTCACCACTAGCACCAGTGAGGGGCGTACACATTGGGAGGATGACAAGTACACACACAGTAAAGTACAATTTCCCTTAAGATCACACAGAGATCACAGTCAGTCTGGGGCTGGTTTCTCCCTCTTTCTTCAGATCCCCAATAAGACTCCCCACTTCCACAGCTATGGAGTAGAGTCCTTAGCCAGGGTTCCAAGTCAAGTCCTCCCAAAACTCTCTCTGTCCAACCAGTGCTTTGTGTCCATGCCCAAGTAGCTGACACACACACACACACACACACACACACACACACACACACACACACACACACACACACACACACACACACACACACCTTCAGATTTGATTTATACACAAACATACACGTGAGAAAGGCTGGCACAGGTTCACTAGCTATGCCCCCTTCTGCCTAGACCATAAGGTAATTATCACTGCCACCCAGAAGCCTTATCAGCTACTTTAAGGCCCTTTCCAACGGGTGACCAATCCTACTGTGTAATGCTACTATTATCCAAATGGTAAGTGTGACCAAGACTTTCAAGGCTATTGGAGTGGCCTATACAGTGTCATCAAATACATATGCAAGTACTCTAAGAGCTTAAATATCTCTAAACAAACCATCCACAATTAAAAGGTTTAAATATATTTAATAATAAATAATAAAAGAACAAGACAATACTCAATAACTCAGCACAGTGACTACAGCGTTTAGAATCAGAGGAAATATTTTAAAACAACTTTGCAAACAGTCTCAAATAAATACAGAAAACATCTGAACTGATCTTTACTATATTTCTATCTATATCTAAAAGATACTTTTTCCTAGTCACGTACTATTAGCAAGGCAGAAGTGTTGAATATGGATGTTTCCAGGTCCAAAAACAAATACAAAATGCACAGTCTCTGAGAGAGTTCTCAAATTAATATCAAAAAATGACTGCTGGTTCAGCTGGATGACATCACTATTTGTCACCTGCCTTCAGTTCTCAGACTAACAAATTCCAACAGAATTTAACATTTCTCTGTGAAAAATACTTATCTCTCAGATGTGCAGCTACTAGAAAGTCACAGAGCAATAAAACACCTTAAATTCCAAACCTTGTAATTATTTCTGTTTCAAGACAATAGAAAGAAACCTCTAACTGTAGACACCCTGTCTCCTTCAGTGAAACTGAGAGCTAAACACAATCATAAAACAATTAATTTATTTTCTTAGAGTTTGCAAGTTAAGTCTGTTCTTTTCCAGTAGGGTACACTGTGGTCACATTCTTGAAGCTCAGTACATAGCATACAGTTCAACACAAACTTCTGCACCAGTAGTTTAATATCCACATAACATATAGTTCTCTTACATTTGTAAGACAAGCCTATGGATCATATTAATATTCACAAATGACATATGATTATTTACAAAATTCCAGATAGCTGGGCTGGCAGCCTCACAGCAAAATTGAGATGAAATATGTACCACTGATTTAAATTAGGAGGGTCAGGCAAGGTGTGAAAGTTGTATCTGCCCACTTTCTGAATTATACAAACACACACACACACACACACACACACACACACACACACACACACACAAACAAAACACACATACATACACACACACACCCACACACATCCACACACACCCACACACCCACACACACCCACACACACACACACACACACACACACACACACATACGCGCACACGCACGTGCACTCCTTAAGCTAGACCAGAGATTTATGTGTACCAAACTCTGACAGTTGCACCCCATTTATGACCTCAATTTATAACTGAACAAGACAGCTGAAGCTGTCATGTGAAAAACAGTCCCAAATCAATCATGTATCACTCTTTGTTGACCAAAGTCTGTTCCAAAACAAAGGCTAGAAACATTCACCAGCATCACACTGAGAGGCTGACCACTTTTCCAAGCCGCCGGTGTATTAGCATTGTGATGAAACATGGACCACATAAATATTTTGCTGTTAGTTTATTTCTGAAACAGTGATAAAATCTACTGGATATTCCTTTGTAACATGACAAAGACATCATTAACATGTTTGCATAATTTCTTAATTGAACATCCCTCAAGAAATTAATGAACTGTGGCATGTCTCTTTCTATATCTGCATTTTTTCTTCTCTTGATCTGTTCTTTTAAGATGCAGCATTTTTCACTGAATGTTTTGCTGTTTCACTGGGTATTACTGCATTCTTGTTCATTTTATTTTACTTCTGGAATCATGCATTTGACCTGGTGTATTATGTTGTATAATGCATGTGACTGTCATTCACTATTTTTAACATTATCAGTTTTGTCCAAGTGACCTGCTGATTGTCTGTGATATGCTAAGTGGTTGACATCTGAACATGGGCTCATTGGTGTTTGTGCACTCAACCAGCTAGCAGTAAACAAATTAGCAGCTTATGAATGATTGGAGTTCTTACAAAATACCACATGGGTACCAATGTTTGTTTGTGTCTTTCGGCTTTTCCTGGTTAGGGGTCGCCATAGCGGAACTCCGGTACGCTAATGATTGGCAGTTGACTTTTACATACCGGCTTGCCAGGCCTGATGCACAACTTCAACGAAGGTACGCCCATTCACGCACGTCTCCACGCAGAAGACACTCTAACTGAGAATCGAACCGGACAGCGTCTTACTGTGAGGTGACAACGCTACTGCAGCACCACCACCGTGGTCTACATGGATACCAATGTTGATTTCACAAATCTGTGAGTTTTTAAAAATAATTAGCCAAGCATGTAATACTGAATGCTGAATGGCAGTGCAGGAAGTGGATTAGCCCATTCCCTTTCTTGAATTCAGAATCAATCGATCATTCTAGTTAGGGCACCTGAAGGGAAAACACAGCATAGATACTGTAATGTAAACTGTGAAATTATCACTGTTTAAAAAGAATATAAAAATACATTTTATTTTGATTTTTGACTTTTTAGACTTTATCATAACCAATTTATATATCTTTGCAACATATTTTTACGTATAAGCTTACAGCAACAACTTCCTCAGGGCTCCACCGTTTGTAGTAAAAGATGTGAAATTCAGATTTTTTGATTTTGTTTGATGTTCTAGTTTAATTTATAGTTTGTAACTCTAAGTTACCATACAGGGTCAGTTCCAAGAACTTTATTATTCAGAAATAAAACATCACCCATTAAGAATTTTCTAAAGTAACAGTGTCTCTGTACTCATAGATCGCATGTGTTTGATTGGTATATTCTCTTTCCATAGCTTCATAGAATATAGGTACATTTCTTCCTCTATGTCCTTTATCCATTTGTGTCTGTGTGTTTGACCACATTCTTATTACAATACTGAAACTTTAAATAACAAGATTATTTCCATGAGAAAAAAAATGTTCAAAATATCATCCTGCTGATTATTGTTAAAAATATTCAAACTGTTTATATTCAACTATGTGTACATTTCTTGAAACATTTAATTGGAGGGCTTAGAAGAAATGCCAAAAGCTGTTCATTACATTGTACAGGCAGAAGAAAAAGAATACAAGCAGCTTGTTTCTGGGATGGTTCTGTGTTTATGTTTTGAAACTCCTTACAAGTAGATAGATGATAGGGTAGTGCAACAACCTATGACGGAGGAGGCAACAATTGTGTTGGCTTTCATGAAATGGGCTGATTGCATTGTAGAAATCACCAGGATAAAACAGAAGTTTAAAGGAAAAGCAAATAGGCTCTAAAAGGAATGAAAAGAAAACCCTGTCTGCATTGGAATGAAGGGGTGCCTCATTTTAATGAGCATTAGAGCCACCTCAGTGGTTGACTGCTTTCACGGTGACAAGCAACAGTTGCACACACAAGACAAATTCCACAAATGGGCATGTTACACTGCTAATATATGCGTCCCTGTCCAGCATTTAAACAAGACATAGTCTGTGTGTTTAAAGAAATGCAGTGCAAAGGGCTCTGAGGCCACAGACACGATAAACTGATTTTTTATAAGGTTTAGGTCACAGTGCATCTTCTTTCTTCCCTTTCTTTCTATTGATAATTGTCAGCCTTAATCTATACAACAATGACTTGCTGTGGAACTGGAAGGAACTGGAAAAACCTTGCTACAAGAATAGATAGCATTCTGTAATATTTTTTCCCTCTAAGTAAGATATTTTTTATATAAAAAAAAACATGTTTCTGAAAAGATTGATGATAGACACAGCAAGAATTTAAATTAAAAAGTAAACATAGGAAGAGAAGACTGAGGAAGTGACAAGACATTCTGATTGAATATTTAGTCACCAGTAGCTCTCCAGTAAACATACAAGCAGGAGTGTTAAAGCTAAACACATTAAGCACATGTCTAAAATGTACATCCATGTGCTTAAGGTTATGTAAGCTCCACATCTTACATTGACATTTTATTTGCACCTTACATACTGAAGTTTGAGGTACAATAATAAACATATGGACTAAATTGAAGGAAAAAGAAAAATTCAAGAACCAGATAGATGAAGGAACAGAATTCATTATTTCACAGTGTGGTCTTGTCATTCCCAGTACACATGAACGTGACAAGCCTATAAATCATTTTGTGATGTTAGCTGGTTCAGTCTGCCAGACGACTTTATACTGAAGGCTGTAGCTGAGACTATAAGTTCTCAGATTTAAAGCTTAATATCTCTGCTGATAATGTCATCTTAAACTACAAACTCTTAAAAGCATGCAAAGGACAATATAACAAGTGTGGAATCCCATGTGCATCTTGCACTCAGCTAGCTTCATTTTTTAATTCGGTGTCTCTAGGAAGCATTATGATTAGTAATGGTTCTTAAACCTCAGAAATTCAAGAACTGCAAAAAGTAATATATTTGCAATATGGATCTGTATATAGTATGTTTAAAGATGGGAACACTGTTCTAAAATGCATTTTTTATGATTTAAATGAAAATTGAAAATAAAGTATATATTCCATAAAGCTATAGCATAAAGTAAAATATTTGTACTAAAGATCTGAATACAGTATGTTTAACGATAGGAATACTGCTCTAGAATTGCACTTTGTATAATTTAGAGGTCTGCATGTATGATTTGGCAAAATTTTACGCCGGTTGCCCTTCCTGATGCAACCCATTTATCCGGGCTTGGGACCAGCACAAAGAAATGCACTGGCTTGTGCATCCCCAGTGGCTGGGTTATGATTTAGAGGTAAGCTGAAAATAATATTCCGTAAAACTATAGTGAGTAGCATAAGGTATTAAGTGACTGATAATTCAAGGCAATAGTATGAGGTGTACGTGCAAAATTGGAATTTCTGGCTATACCCCTGGAGCATACCAAATCCTAGTTTGCTTAGTAGGGCTAAACAACCCACATAAAGTATAAAGGACAACTGTTTACATTTATGTCTGGCCTCAGAGAATTGTGTTTGAAAGAGTATGAAATCCAGTATTAACTCAGGGTGGAGGTACATTCCTAAGAGATATAATTATCAGTCTGTTATCACACTTCACTCCTATTTCTTCAATCAGTGCTAAACTCATCTCCTACAAAGAATCTTATTATTAATTGGAAAATAAAAAAATCAGTAACATAGAAGTAGACAAGAACATTTAAGATAATACTATGTTCTTTTTTTCATTGCATTAGCCCTTTTTTGTCTTTTAATTTGATAACCAAATAAATTAACCATTCCAATGGCCTTTTCAGTGACAGTGTGATACAAAGTTAGACAGACAATTTCACAGAGGGAACTTTAAAAAAGAAGAGAAAAAAATTCATGCACAACTTAACAAAGAAACTGTAAAACCACTTAATTTCATTCATTATATGCATCACTGTTGAAAAGAAATAACATTTCAACAAATAACTTTGTTCTGCTTAGTAATTTCAATAAATTAGTTAAATAAATAAGGCATGTAGGTAAACATAGAAAGTGCTCATAAGAAATAAGATTAAAAAATAATATCATTTACTTTATGCCCTCACACTGACATTAGCATAATATTCCAAGTGTGTGAAAGAAAAACAAGGCAAAGGAAATGGCTTAAAGACCAGCAGTAGAGGTGAAAGAAGGGATGAGTAGAGACAAATGAAACTAGCGACAAGAAAAGAAAGGGGAAAATAAGGGTAGAAAATTATATTTCTGCATCAATAGATGTTACAGCATGTTTACCAAGTGAGAAGGGACAGGAAGGAGGGAAAGATTCCAAGGCTGACCAATGTATCTTCATAACAATAAGCTCTGTATTACATGCTTTTGTTCATAGGTTCATAGGTAGGTACTAGGCTATCGGTCCTAGGGCCCATACAAGCCTAGCCAAAAAATGTACCCTGGCTTTCGCCACCCAAGAAAATTATTTTCCTGTGCCCCTGTCGAGCAGAGCCACAGAAGTGATCCCCGGGATGAATTTCCCATTTCCCATCCAATCATCAAGATTTTTCTTGAAGAGTGCTAATGAGGAGCTCTGTTTGACATAGATAGGTAGTCTGTTCCAGAGTATGGGAAGTCTCTGGGACAGGAATCTATCCCTCCAGCATGTTCTGTTTATTGTGGTGACAAGGTTAAGGTCCCTAGAGCATGTAGCTCAGAGGGATTGGGATTTCTTTAAGTGGAGCATCTCCAACAGCTCTGGGTTTGACATAGCTTTGTATGTTAGGCAGAGATTGCCCCTGAGTAGGCGATATGCGATGGAGTAACGCTGTAGTTTTTTGAGACTTTCTGCATAGGGCATCTGTTTGAGGCCAGTAATCCTCTTTGTGAGGTATTTCTGTGGTCTTTCCAGTTGTTGTAGATGTCTTGTGAGGTACATACCAAAAGGGGCATTGTACTCTATAATGGGTCTAATGAGTGATGAGTAGAGGGGAACAATGACCTCTTTTTTCTGGATGAAAATCCTTTTGTGATGAGATGAGCCATGTAGAAGGATTTCCTGACCACTGTGGCGATGTGATTATCAAAGGAGAGACTACTGTCCACCTGTGTCCCAAGGTCTCATCACATTTTCGGCATTAAGTAGACTACCAGCTATGTGGTAGTTCATGGGTACAGAGTTTTTACCAAAGGGGATGACAATACACTTTTTGGCATTGAGCTTCAGGCCATGGCTTTGACACCAGGTATCTGTCTCAGTGAGGCCCTTTTGTAGTTTGTCCACATCGTTATGAGTTTCTATTACGGCTCCTAGTTTGCAGTCATCTGCAAACTTTGTTAGCCAAAGACCTTCTGTGTTGGCCTGCCCTTCAGAGAAGTAGATACCAAACAGGAGAGGACCTAGGACTGAACCCTGTGGTACTCCACTTGTCACTGGTCTGATGTCGGATTTGGAATCCGCTGCTTTCACCGTGTGGGTTCTGTCTGTGAGCCAGTTGGCAACCCATCTTGTGACATAGGGATTTATACCTAGTTTAGTGAGCTTATCTATAATTCCAGAGTGGGGGATGGTGTCGAAAGCCTTGGTGAGATCTAGATAAGCTGTGTGAACCATTTTACCCTCATCTATGACTTTGGTGACTGCTTCAAAGAAGTCAATCAGGTTTAGGAGACATGATCTGCCTTTTACAAATCCAAACTGAGTAGGGTCCAGAGTTTGGAGATTACCAATGTCTTTGTTTATGAGTTCCATAATGATACATTCCATGGCCTTGCAGACCAGGCTCGTCAGGCTAATGGGGTGGTAGTTCCCGGGGTTCGTCGTGGTCCCCCCTTTGTGGAGTTGGATAACTGTCGCGGTGCGCCATTCAGTGGGTACAAAGCCTGAGGTGAGGCTATGATTGAACATGGTACTTAGGTAGGGTGCCAGTTCATTCTGTAGTTCGTGTAGAACGCAGCCTGGGATATTGTCAGGTCCCATAGATGCTGTGTTCTTGGCTTTGGAGAGTGTGTTTTTTACCTGCGCAGCCGTGATTATAGGAACTTTGCATTCTTCCGGTATAGAGATAGGCCCTCTAAGGGGTGAGAGGGGGGGTAAAGTTAGCACTGAACCTATCTGCTAGGATGTTGGCAATATCAGTTGGTTCTGTATATTTAGAGCAGATCTGAGTGTTCCCATTTAGATTCTTGACATAGCTATAGAATGCTTTGTGGTTGTCTTTAGAGTCAGTGGCAATTTTGTTTTCATTACTAGCTTTGGAGGATTTTATTAGGGATCTCAGCTTCTTACTGAGGTTGACCAGGGAGTTCGTCCAGTCATGGGATTTTACTCTTTTTTGTAACAGTTTCTTTCTTCTGTTGTAGAGTTTGTTTATGGCAGAGGACCACCAGATTGGCTTCCTTTTTTGGAGGATAACATATTGGTTCTATTAGGGATAGCATGATCCATGCACTCGTGTAAGTGCTTATAAAGTGCATTTGTGAAGGATTCGGCAGTCACACCTCTATTGTCTGTCTGCATGGGTGTCATGAAGTTTGCCACTTCTGTCTTAAGAAGTGTGAAGTTGGTTTTTGAGAAGTTTTCTACGATGGTTTCCCTAATTGGGGCTGGGGGTGGGATGTGGATGTCTAGGCTGATTAGCTTGTGGTCGGATCTGACCAATGAGGAATTGACCTCTGGTGTGGAACACCGGTTTCCCATGTTGGTAATGACCAGTTCTAGGATATTGCTGCCCCTGGTGGGGGTGTGAATAAGATGATCCAAGGCATTGGAATTTATGAATTCTAGAAAACGTTGAGCAAAAGAGTTGGTACATGAGTAGTTTTTCCAGTTAATGGCGGGGTAGTTGAAATCACCCATTATTAGGGTGTTGGGTTGTACCCTAATACTTTCCAGTGTATCAAGAAATGAGGAGTGTGAATCCTGGGGCATGGTGGGGGGTCTGTAGCAAGCTACAATTTGGATTGCGGTCTTGCCCAGAGTTAGTTGCACTTGGATAATCTCGGATGCATTATGCTGTGCAACTAGCCTGAAGATGTGGATATCCTTAATGAATATGGACACGCCTCCACCTTTAGTGCTTCTTTCTGGGTTAGGTGGCCGAAAGGTGTGGTATGAATTGAAGCCTGGTAATGCAGAGGTGCTCTCTGGAGCTTTGAACCAGGTCTCTGTCACTGCACAGATGTCAATGTTCTCCATTATAAGGAGTGCCTCAAGTGAGTGCATTTTGAGGTTTAGACTTCTAGCATTGAGTAGCATTACCCTCAGATTTTGCTTGCTTGTACCTGTTACGGTGGTGAATTTGTCATTTGAACCTTGCCTAAAAAAGGCACTATAGGGGTGGCAAGAGTCTTAGCCAGTATCCGGAATCCTAAGAGCGACAGGTGCAGGCCATCTCTGGCAAAGCATCGTGGACTGTCGATCATGTCATCCCAGGCAGACAAATACTTGATCCCCTTAGAATGACACCAGAAGCTTAGCCAGTTGTTGAAGTCAATCATTTTGTCCTTGTACTGTGGTATCATTCTGGGTGATGGCAGGATGCTACTCAGGGTTAAGGTCATACATGCCTGGGATACAAGATCGGAGAGCTCCTCCATGTCTCTTTTCATGTAGTCCAGGGAGGTACGTCTCAGGTCATTCACACCAACATGGACAATGATAGTGTCATATTTGTACTTATTGTGGAGTGACCTGAGTGCATGCGTTATGTGGCGGATCCTGGCACCGGACAGGCAGCTGATAGTAACTTTCTCCTTGTTTAGTCTAGTGAGTGCATATACAATGAGGAAGTATGAGCACCTTGGTGCACATGTGACAATATAAAGTAAAAGTGAACTTTATTGTCATTTAGACTCCACAAGGGTAACCTAAACAAAACTCCAGTATTGAGATGACAATTACAAACATACAAATTACATATACTACATGCAACATACATAACATTAACTTTAAGTTAAACTGTTATTTTACTGCATACTACTATAAATTACTATGTCTACAGTTTTTAGCAGCTGAGTGATTGATTACTGCACATTAATTTATTACATGCTTATTTTTTGATATGTTAGAATAGCTAGCAGATAAATATTGCACTTGATTGACATTGTAAACAGATAACTATGAGCTAGCAACTCATAATTCCTATTGCACCATAATGGTTTGACTGACACAAGACCTTGTCAATGTGCAACATTCCTGAGATTGCTTCCAGAGTTCAAGAACCTAATCGCCTGTGGGAAGAAACTGTTCCTGAACTTGTTTGTTTTACAGCGCATGCTGTGGTATTGTCTGCCAGATGACAAGCTAGTAAACAGACCATAAAAAGGGTGTGTAGGATCACTGGCTATTTTCATGGCCCTGTTGTAGCAATGTGTCATATATAGACCATGTATTGCTGGGAAGTTGGGGCCTGTTATTCTCTCAGCAGCCTTCATCACCTTCTGTAGGGCTTTTTTGACCTGTAGCTAAACAGCCCTCATACCACACTGTAAAGAATGCTTTCTATGACACCCATGTATAAGGTGATAAGGATGGGGGTGGTAGAATAGTTTTCCTTAACCTCTGCAGAAATTGCAGACATTGGTGGGCTTTCTTGACTATGTGACTGGTGTTTAGTGACCAGGATAAGTCCTCTGCAATGTGTACTCCCAGGAATGAGTGGAGAGTGAGCTGGATGGGTTCTCCTGAAGTCTATTATGATCTCCTTGGTTTTGGTGATGTTGAGATCTTGCACCTAGCACACCTGTCAATCAGTAGATTCATTTCTTCCCTGTATGCTCCTTCATCTTCATTACTGATGAGGTCCACAGCTGTGGTGTCATCTGCAAACTTGATGATGTAATTGGTATTAAATTTAGATATACAGTCGTGAGTTAGTATGGTAAACAATAGTGGACTCAACACACAACTCTGAGGTATTCCTGTGTTAATTGTGATGTATACAATGACTGCTCATTACTATTCAAAAATGAGCATGCTGATTGGACAACCCAACCAACATTCCCCTTGTAAATTGAGAATATAGCAATATAAAAAAGTCTGGCCACTGAAGCACCATTGAGCAGCAGGACTTTCTATTATTATATGCTGAAGAACAGAGCAAAATATGTGAAAAATCAGGTATGTTTGGCAAAACTAGTGAATCCGAAACATACCAGAATTTCCTTGTATTTCTGCACTATCCCTCACAAAATCTTCGCACTGATACCTCTCAGATGTCCAGATTTTTGCCTAATAGTTTTGATCTGTTCTTCATAAAAAATGTAGTTTTCTGGCAGGTCACTGGGGATTGAAATTATTAAATAATATAGCAATAACCCACGCCTGGGTGTGGGTAATGCTGGATTTACCCACGGTTGGCGTGGTTTGGTCCCGAGGGTGAAGCCCGAGGGACCAAACAAAGCCAAACGTGGGTAAATACAGCATTACCCACACCCAGAAGTGGTTATTGCTATTACATGACATTATTTAAGAAAAGAAACTATTACTTTTCTTAAATAATGGCATAGTATAATGCCTGTTTACTGCCCTTCCGCAGATGTCTGGCATCCGCGGCAGTTCTGATGTACTGCGCTGTGGACAAAAGCAACGGAGAAAGCAAGATCTCCGTTGCTTTTTTTCGCTATGTTAAATGGGTTTAACATAGTGAGACATTTAAAATAAGCAACGGAGATGTCCGTTTATTTTAAAACTGTCTCACTATGTTAAACCCATTTAACATAGCGAAATAAAAAGCAACGAAGATCTTGCTTTCTCCGTTGCTTTTTTTTAAAAACCTGTCTCGCTAAGTTAAATGGGTTTAGCATAGCAAGACAACTTTAAAATAAGCAATGGAGATCTCCGTTGCTTATTTTAAAGCTGTCTCGCTATGTTAAACCCATTTAACATAGCAAGACAGCGTTTTAAAAGTAGAGTTATACTAATGGAAAAAAGTCCGGGCGACTGGACCTTTTCCATTAGTATAACTCGATTACAATGTGCACTGGCCAATCAGCATGCACGTTTTGGGGGGGTCATGGTATAATATAGCAATAACCCACGCCTGGGTGTGGGTAATGCTAAATTTACCCATGGTTGGCGCGCCCGAGGGACCAAACAAAGCCAACCGTGGGTAAATTTAGCATTACCCACACCCAGAAGTGGGTTATTGCTATTATAGCATGAGATTATTTAAGAAAAGAAACTATTACTTTTCTTAAATAATGGCATAGTATAATGCCTGTTTACTGCCCTTCCGCAGATGTCTGGCATCCGCGGCAGTTCTGATGTACTGTGCGCCGCGCAGTACATCAGAGCTGTGACAAAAAGGCAATGGAGAAGCAAGATCTCCGTTGCTTTTTTAGTGTTTCGCTATGTTAAATGAGTTTAACATAGTGAGATAATTTTAAAATAAGCAACGGACATCTCCGTTGCTTATTTTAAAACTGTCTCGCTATGTTAAACTCATTTAACATAGCGAACACTAAAAGCAACGGAGATCTTGCTTTCTCCGTTGCTTTTTAAACACTGTCTCGCTATGTTAAATGGGTTTAACATAGTGAGACAGCTTTAAAATAAGCAATGGAGATCTCCGTTGCTTATTTTAAAGGTCTCGCTATGTTAAACCCATTTAACATAGCGAGACAGTGTTTTAAATCGAGTTATACTAATGGAAAAAAGTCCGGGCGACCGGACCTTTTTCCATTAGTATAACTCGATTTACAATGGGCACGCTGGCCAATCAGCGTGCACGTTTTGGGGGGATCATGGTATAATGACAGATATTTCAGATTCCAGCTTCATATCCTTCCAATAATGCATGCTAACACAACATTTCTTATTCCAGCAACTCTCTACATTTATAAGAGCAATATTTAAAATCTGTCCCTAT
Organism: Protopterus annectens; assembly: GCF_019279795.1. Lineage (NCBI taxonomy): Eukaryota > Metazoa > Chordata > Ceratodontiformes > Protopteridae > Protopterus > Protopterus annectens. The sequence goes on from NC_056726.1 coordinate 1,304,022,298, forward strand.
TTATGGACCTTTGTACTTCCTTTATGTCAGACTTTGTCCAGATATCTTGCATTAAGGCTATGTCGGCAAAAAATACTTCTTCTGCATTGCACTGCACTGTTATACTGCTCAAGCATGGAAACGTACGCATGTGCAGTACATCAGCAAACAAGGAAGAATGCAGAGGAAAACTACAGCGCCATTATACAAATACATTTTTAAATAACTTCAATGTAAAATAGCAGTAATCCACTCCTGTCTGTAGGTATATCAGGATTTACCCATGGCTGGCTTTGTTTAATCACTTGCAAATTATAACAAAACTCACAAACAAAATACCAAATGAAAGAGTGAAAAAGCAGAAACTGGAACCAAAAAGCAGAGCACGGAGCGTTTATTTGGTTACCCCCATTAATAGCAAAGAACATTCTAATATTTCATTCCTGTTCACATATTGTATTGACTTCAAATCTATTAAGGACATTATCTCCAAAAATTGGAGATTATTTTTGGATGACCAACAGCTCATAAATGCTGTAGGTGAAAGGCCCAGTTTTACTTATAGACGGGGTTCTAACTTGAAACAGCTTTTGGAACTCACCAAGGATAGGATACATACGATGAAATTGGGAATGTTTAAGTGTGGGATGTGTTCCTACTGTAGATATATTCAAACTGGAAGGTCAATTAAAATAACAGGGGTTGATCATTTGGTTAAAGGAAAATATAACTGCAACTCTAAAGGAGTGGCCTATGTGGCTCTGTGCAGCCAGTGTCCTGCATTCTACATTGGCAAGACCGATAGACCACTCAAGAAGAGGGTGTATGAACACGTATATGCTATAAATAATAGAGATTTAAACAATGCATTGGCAAAACACATCTGCCAAAACCCCAATCATGGTTTTGTTTTCTCAATCTTACATCAGGTGGAACCACATATTAGAGGGGGCCCATGGCAATTGCAATTAATGGAACAAGAGGTTTTTTGGCAAATTCGTACATCGTCTTATATTCCTCCAGGTTTAAACGAGATTGTGTCTATTAAATGTATATTAAAGCTTAAAGCCCTTAGGAGGTAACATTTATTGAAATATAAACAAGCAATTTAGGTAAACATTAGCCATAAGAATTTAGGGAAGGGTTAATGTCCTGTGCATATGTGTAGGCACATATAAGCATTTTTATATTTATATATATATATATATATATATATATATATATATATATATATATATATATTTTTTTTTTTTTATTTGTTACATTCTAGCCAGGTTAATGTGTCTCTGCTGGGTTGGGATTTGTGATAAAATGTAGTTTTCATGCATTTCTTGACTTGCTGCTTTAGGTATATATTATACATATACAATATAAATTTAGTATGTATATATATATGTATATGTATAAAATATATTAAGGAAGTTTTTTTCACACAAATAATACAAATTTAAGCATATATATATTTTTGAAGTAGGTTGATATATTATTTGTGCTATATTTTATCATAATATTCATGTTTTTACTAATATAACCAAGTGCATTATTTATGCACTTGGATGCTTAACTATTTAGATTGTTTTATTGAATAATTGATGGCAGTTAATCGTTTTATATTTAAATGAAGGAGAAGCATATGTTTATTGTATTTCAGTCTGAGGAAGGTGGGGAAAATTTCCCTACCGAAAGCGCTTATTGAATAAACGGTCCGTGCTCTGCTTTTTGGTTCCAGTTTCTGCTTTTTCACTCTTTCATTTGGTATTTTGTTTAATCACTTGGGCTTCACCCCAGACATCAAACCACAAAAACTGAGTGAATTCTGATACACCCATGCACAGTCGTGAATTATTACTTATGTATAATGTACACTTGTTTGGGCTTATATCCATCTGCCAGCAGGGTTTTTTTCTTCCGTTTATATATTAATTTCTACATACCCATAATGCAAATATGTACCAGCTTGTGCATGATGAGCTAATGTTCTGAAGCACTTTACTTTTCCAGGGGGATATATAAGTACCTTTTGTGATGTCTTGATACAAGAAGGTTTCCAAATATTTTTTTTAACATTTTTATAGGAATTTCATGTATATAATAAAATAAAACATGTGACAACTATTATAGAAGGTTTCCAAATATTTTTTGAGAAGCATTTCTTGGATTTGCCAGGGTCTCTGTAATTTGATCTTGCTGCACCTTCTGTATGACTTTTCCCTTTTGTTACCTACTCTTCTGTTAATCCAAACATTTTAGATAAGCCTATAGGTTTCAAAGCACAGGAAATTATTCACTAATGTTGATATTCATTAACTCAAACAAAGGTAAAACATGTCGCTAGCTGGTAACATATGTTTTCCTGTTTTCTTTTCCTTGGTATGAGTGCATTATTGCAGACCTAGCTGTCATTGTTCACTCAAGTGTTGTTGTGTTTAAACAATTGTTCATTCAGCTGAAATGTGTATGTATTCATTAATACCTTGATAAGAGGGATCTCAAAATATTTTTCATGATTTATAAGACACGGTCATCAAGAAGAAGCTTAGCTAATGCAACAACAGAGGCTTGGAAAGTAGATATTTTCCCATCGTTGGGAAGGATTTGCTTAACATGATTACATGATTCAGTGAATAATTTAGTTATTTCATTTTCCATTTGTTAACTCAGTAAGTTAAATTAGTCTACTGACCCTTTTCAGTCATGACCTCAGTATATTTCAGTAGTGCAACAAAAATAACCAGCAATATAATCAGACAAAATGTAACAGCAACAATGTATCTAACATAATGTAGAACAAAGTAGAAAACACACTTAGAGCATGTATCAGTAGCATATACCCATTTACATGGTTATAAAGTAGCCTAAGCTGTTGATCATACAATTAATACACAGATGGAGGGGCACTTATTATATAGCCAGAAATCATGAAAGCAGTTGGACCTAAAATCATTGTTGTAAATATTCTCTCAAAGATGATTTTAGAGGTCTAATTATAGAGTCAAGTGGAAATAGCCTGGTGGCTACGTCTAATAAACCATCAGAATAGGTTTAAGTGTACTTGCTACTGCTAAAATGGAGTAAAATATATGAAATCGAATAAAAACTTCATTTATTTTGTCAGTTTAATTGCTTGACAAAGGATTTGGCACTCCGGCTCTCTTCCTTTCAACCAACACTCAGGCACAAAGGGGAACAAAGGAAAAGAAGCATCCATACCATGGGGATGTAAAGGCCAGGAATATGAAGATTCATTTCAAAACTAATGCTGACCTAATGTGTCCTTTGGTTTGCCTCCAAAGTCAGGACAATCTCTTGCATGTTCATGAGTCAGAGTACCAGAACTACAAGATCCAGGGACCTGAATTTTGTCTGTGACTTAAACAAAACATGCTGGAGAGACAGATATGTGTTCCAGAGACTGTCCTTCCTATGAAACAGGCTTCCCAGCTATGTGAAGCTGAGTCCACCTATTACCCAGTGTAAGTGTACAGTGGATGGGAAATAGGAAATTTACAAAGCACAAAAACAAACACAAACTGAACTGCAAATCCCCAAATGAAGAAAACAAACAATTCCAAGCCACAAGTGAGGTAAAGTTAGCACTTTCATTTACTTAATTTAGCAAACTTCATCAGACAACTAAGTTAAAACAACAAATCACTTAAATAGGCAACCATCAATGACATCATCAAATATGAGTCTACAATCCACCCACATTTAAAGCTAAATACCCAAATTTGTATACAAAGCTAAATACATTTATATGTAACACAACTACTGATTCACAGAGACTCTTCTACCTTCCTTGACAGTCATGGCTAACAGTCACAGGTCTTCTCTCATACCATCCATCCATTTCTAAGCTGGCTGCCCTCATCTCCTTTTACCTTCTTCCTGTCTCTCTGAAAAGTACTTTACCAATATATTTTCTGCTTTCCTACATATGAGACAAAACTACCATCATTTATTTTTGTTGTTGTTTACCTGCTCTACAACTTGGGCTACTTTGACTTCAGCTCTGATGTCCTTATTTCTTTGGATCTTCTTCAAGATTTTGAGTCCAAGCTACTCAAACCCTACTGTCTTGAAGCCAGCGACTCAAACGTCTTGCAGCTTGGGTAGGCTGCTGCTTATACTTGAACTTGAAAGTGAGTTCAGCCAAGCAGCTGCCACTGCTTACCCCACCACGTTATTCAAGACTGAGAGAGGTATGTCCATGATGAGGCAGTGGGAGGGGGGATGGGAGTGTGGATTAGGTCACTGATAGGAAGGGAGGTTTAGGTTTAGGAAGTGGTAGGGGGATTTCTGGTTTAGAGAGCAGGATGGGAGTCCTAGGGCTAGGGACTGTGTAGGGAGGTCTTAGGGTTAGAGAGTAGAAAAGGATTTTTAGGCACTGGAAGCAGGAAGAGAGTTTTAGGGTTAGAATTAAGGTTCTAGTAGGGCAATGAGAGCTAAGAAGTTATGGGAGATTGAGTTAGTGGCAGTTTGATTACTTGTCTATTTGAACAAGTGGCAACAAGCAAATGCATCATGAGTATAAAGCATGTGAGCACCTGTAGTAGATCCTATTTCTTGTTTGTCCCGCAATATGCATCCTACATCCTACTACTAATTACAGGCACTTCATCTCTATCATGTCAAGCTTTGCCACCTGCTTTCTGTTAACTGCCTAGGTTTATTATATATTTTTTATCTGTATTTGTTGCAGGGAAAAGTCTCATTAGGCACATAACCCCTTTTCAGTAGAGGCCTAGGCAGGAAAACTCCATTAACAATATTATACAGTAATTAGATTTATGAGTAACATAGAATGCAACATTCAGAAAAAAATTACTTACAAAGAATATGCAGACACAGTTAGGTACTCATGAAACATATGCAGCAGTACAATGCGAGTGGGAGGTTGGCAAAACGGTTAAGGTTGTCACCTTACAAATACAAGATGCAGTGTTTGATTCTCACATGGGATAATTGGCTAGGTTTAAAATGGATCACAAGGGCATTTGGCCTTGTAGCAAACTATGAATTATAACACAAATCTAGAACATAAAGTTAACTTGTGGTTGCTTAAAAGCATCTCCATTGTGAGATTGAGTATGCTCAAGTAATGAAAAAGGCACAGAGTAAATTACCAAGCAGCATTTATATGCATCAGTGACAACAGTCATTATGCCAAGCAGCATTCGTATGCTTACTTATGAAGTCAGTATCAAGCAAATATAGTATATTAAGAGAGTAGGCTTATAAAGGGGACATACAGGAGCATGGCCATGAGCCAATGACCAGAGCCGGATCATGCTCAAATCTGGTCCTAGGCATGGCAATGGATCACTCCATACCCCATAGCAGCTCCCCCAATCATTCTAGTGTCCTACCACATGGCTATTTCTCCCCAGTTACCATAAGCACTGTTCAAACTTCTCAGTGTACATGCTATTTTCTTCTTTACTTCGACAATGATTACAGTTATTTTCAAACCATGGGCTCCTTGCATCCATTTTTAGGACCATGCATACATGCATATATTCTTTGAGTCACCTTCCTGATTGTATTAAATTGTATTCATTGTATAATGCAGCACCACTTGTTAGAGTGTGTTTTAAATTTGTAGTTTTTAATGTTTTTCCAGTAAGCAATGAAACAAAATGTTTGAACCAATACTGACAAAATTGCTCATTTCAGAACATTTCAACCATAAAAGGCCACTCAAACTTCTGTTATTACAATTCACCAGTATCAGTCAATATGGGCAATATCTGCATAAGTAAAAGCTATCTGAATAAATCCATATTAAAGAGATCTGTAACTAATGAGGAGATTGCTGCCAACAAACAACTTTATATTTCACTGTTTCAGCTACAAATTCAGTGCCTGCTGCCCTTGAAGATTAAATTGCCTGTATTAAATTAAAAAAAAAGGTAAGCTGTTAATATTACAAAACAGAATGGATGGCAAACTGACACGCAATAGGAGTACAAACTCAGGACTGCATTTTGCCCTCCCTTAAAGGGCAACACAGTATTAGTAATTCATTTACATGCTCTGGGAGTAGAACCGATAACCTTCTGTATCAGATGCAAGCATTCCACCTGTCACACTACTAACACTGCTTTCAAATTTTACAGCACAAACAGTGACAACCATTTGCTAAATAAAACAGTTGCACATTGAAAGCAGACTTAGCATGAGCAACAATAAGCATCCCTTTCCTTGAAGCTCACTATTCCTTGAAAATGCACTGAAGCCCAAAATTCCTTAAAAATGCACTGAAGAACACACCAGTCCTTGAAAACTTACTGAGGTAGTTGGTGAAGAGGATTCAGGCTCATCTCTTGTAAACAAGGTACAGGGTTTGAGCCTGAGTCAATTAACTAACCTGCCATCCCTAGCATAGATCATTACACACACAGTGGACAGAAGAAGAAGAAGAAGAAGCATCTTACCACAGCAGGAATGTTCTGTGTTTAAATTCCACATGCAGATGTGGAAAGAAGAAGCAAGCAGCAGCAGGTGTGTTCATTGATGCAAGTTGCATGCAGAGGGCATTCTTCAAGAAGAACACTCTTACAGAAAACATGTAATTTTTTAAATTAAAAAGTAAATGTTGTGGCAGCCCCCCTGGCCAGTGGCCCCTCCCAGCCAGCGGGCTTTAGGCAACTCCCTAAGTCAGCTAGTGATGGATCGGTCTATGCCAAGAGCATACAGCAGCACTAATTGCACCACTGTTTTTTACACCTTAATTTTCAGCTTCATTGTCATTCTTCTGAGGCATACTACGACTAACACTCTATGCCAGATGGCTGTATCCCCTCTGATTCTAGTTTTGATTTCATCATTCAGACAACCTTTCTCCTCAGCCACACTTAAAAGATACTTGAAGCTGCTTACCTGTTCCAGTACTTCCCTTCTATCTCAGTTATCAGCTTGTTGTGATTTCTCCCATTTGATGTCATGGCCACTTTCTTATCAGAATTAATTGTTGTCTCATGTGCCTATACTTTTGCATTCCAGTTCCCTATCATTAGTTGAAGTCCTTGTTCACTGTCAGCCTATAGTGTCAAACTGGGGCACATCTTGCACAGAACAAGGTATAATTCAATCAGGAGTGTCCTGAGACTAATTATCTACTTTAAATGTTAGAAAGATATGTGTCTGGAGTGTTTCTCCCCAGGCCTCCACTGAAAATTGGCTTTGTTCCATGTTGAGCTTTTCGAACATGGCCAGTGGAGAGGTGAGTGGTATAGTTACCTTCCAGTTTGACATTAGATTACCAATGTTTTTTTCTGCTGACAGTAGACTTGTATCGGAGTTTATCAACAAGCATTGGGGGGTTTTGACTACCAATGATGAGATTCGAGCACTTGGTGACAAACCAAAGTATGTTTATAAGAATAAATCTAATCTGAAGAACATGTTATGCCATCGCACATGTCGCCAAGATAGGGAGGTAGTGAAAGTTTTGGCTCCTTTCCATGTGGTCGATGCAACTTTTGCTCCTATATTGATACGAGTGACAGTTTTATACATCCAGAGACAAAACAGATGTACAAGTTTCATGTTTCAGCTAATTGTAATCCTGCACTTGTAGTTTATTTAGCTGTGTGTGATTGCTGTGGATCATTCTATGTTGGGAAAACCAACAGGGGACTAAAAACTAGGATTAGGTAGCATTTGTATGCCATTAGGGTTGATTCATCAATCAGTGCTTTAGCCAAACATGTCAAAATCAATGGCACTGAACATCGGTTTAAGTTCAGGGTTATGGAAGTTATTAAGGCAATTATATGTGGAGGAGATATTAGGAATGGGACTGAAAAGAGGGAGATGGGATGGATTATGAGACTGGGGGCTGACTGTGGGAAGGGACTCAATGAAAGAGCTTCCTTGAGACCAGTATTAAAAGCAAGGGGATGTAAGGTTAGGAGATAGCAACAGCATGTCTCCCCCACCCCACTTTTTACATGTATTTCTATTTGTATATATTTTTATATGTAACTCTTAAATGTATCTTTATATGATACATACACATTTTTATTTTTTGTATGAGCCCTTTCAGGCTTTTATCTGCATTCATTATTTAAATTATGTTACTATTAATGTTCTTATATTTTTTATATGCCTTAATAGTGTTTTAACATCATTAAGCTGTTTTAATTACAGCTAATTGAGTCCAGTTGATTGATTGCTCTTATATAAAAGCAGACCATTTTCTTTTGTTTGTAAAGGTCTGACGAAGCTATAATTAAAGTGCTTACTGTTCTTATCAGTGCACAATAAATTTTGCAGTTTTAAAGATGGCGTCTTGTGAAGTCCATGGTTGACTGTGCTGGCTCTTCTTTTGTTACTGGATTTATAGTATTTACAACAACAGTGACAAGGCATTTACTTTGTTTGTTGCAGCTTTCATTGTTTTGCTTTTACTTAAAATAAACTGCCTGTTCCAAACTAAAAGGCATGCTGTGTGCTTATGTCCTACTCTAATTAAAACAGCAGCAGCAGCTACCTTAGTGTTGATAGAGAGAGAGAGAGAGAGAGAGAGAGAGGTAAAGTGAATTACTTTAGTTTACTTTGACATTGATTATATAGTAACAAATAGACTGTTAATTCCAGGAAAAGCTCTGCTACAATTTTATGGTGATTATAGAGATTAGAACAGTCTGATGTTCATTGGTAGTTACTAGGCTTACTGGCCAGGAGGCCATTGAACAACCTATCCAAATTGTTCTAGTTGTCCCAAAGCCCTGTCTGTTTAAGTGACTTATTCAGGTCACACAACAGACAAAAAGAGCAAGAGAGAATCAAACCTTGGACCACAGGAAGCAGTTCCTTAACAACTCATAGGCTTAATCCTCACCAATAACTGCCAGTCAAAATGAAAACATTCTTAAATAAATAGTTGTATGGTGCACTATTTCTATTTCTTTGGTCTAAAATAAAAAAAAGCAGCTCCTGAATCCCAGGATGTAGACAATCTCTGGTATGTTAGCCTGTCACAGAAGGCCTACAAAAAGCATTGAGTGTAACTGTTTTTCAGGATCTGCCTAGGTCCTTTTACAGTATGCAAGTGGAAGTGAGAGAAGGTATGACTCTATTATTACTTTTTAAGAATATTTGTGTTTTAGCTACCTCACCTTAATGAATAAATTGCATGAAACATGCATTGAAAGATCTTTGTCTGTGCACTAATGTATTTGACAGTTAACTCATGTGGTTCTTTCCGAAGTGTTACCAAGTTATATATTTTATGTATTTCCCATGTTTGTTTGTGTCTTTCAGCTTTTCCTGGTTAGGGGTTGCACAGCGGAACTCTGGTCCGCTAATGATTGGCAGTAGATTTTTGTACATGCTGGCTTGCCGGGCCTAACACACAACCTTCAACGAAGTAACACCCATTCATGCATGTCGCTACACAGAAGATGCTCTAACTGAGAATCGAACAGGCAACGTCTAACTGTGAGGTGACAATTCTACCGCAGAACCACCACCACAGTACTTTATGTATTTCCCATGTACTGAGGCATATATTAAATTATTTTCCGCATTTAATACAGTCACCTGTACATAAAACTTATGTGTCAGGCATGCTAGTATCATAGCTAAAAGGACATATGGACAAGACCAGTTAAGAAATAAAATAAATTAATAAAATCCATGTGGGCAGCATTACCTCACTAATATCACACAGAATATAGGTTTATAAGCCATTTTCTTCTACATTATTTTGAGACTATGGGCCAAATTCCAAAAGACTTGCTCACAGTATAAGTTACTAACAGTGGTGTAAGCCTACCAGATTTCCAAAAGACTCGCTGTCCATGTTAAGTGATGTACTCTGGTGTAAAGTCTGCCTATAAGGTAGGCTTACACTGGGGGAAGTTACTTTCACCAGCAGCAAGTCTTGCAGAATTTTGGCACTAGGAGTGGACTGACTGGCCTTGCAGAGTTTGCAGAGATGAAGTATGAAGGGATATACATACCTCCACTGTTAACCTAAGTCAGTTAAACAGGTACATGGGGTGAAAGTGTGGCACATGTTCACTATCCACAAAGATAAAATGAAACAACAGTTGTACTATGACAATCAGCCAGATCAACACATTACTCTAGAAATGATGGCTTTTTTCTTAGGACACAGGGTGAGCATTACACTTGCTCTTGTTGTCAGGAGGCACAACTGTGGAACTAAACACTAGTGATAATTAACTGTGACGCATGCAATGCATTCATAGATAAGTACTAGATTAGCTGCCCTTGTGGGCCATTTTAAATGTAACCAATTTCTCTTTCAAAGGTGTGATTCAAACCATGTACCTTCTTTTCCCCAAAGTAAATACCTTATTCATTATACCAAACCCCAATCCTGTATAACTTAGTACATGTAAGAATACATGAACATGAGTATTACATGTGACAACACATTAACACTTGACAGTGCATGATTGCAAATGCACTAAGGCAAGCTGATCTGCAAGTAACAGCAATTCAAACAAGTAGTAAAGTAAGAGTTATAAAATTACAGTCTAAGCAGGTGAATGAAATCAGAAGTTGAGTACAATATAATGTTGATACACATTTTTCTTGCTATGCATCGGAAGACAAATGACAAAGTAAGGAAAAAATAATTTAGAGTCTAGAAATACCAAGTATCTGATTTATGTTCAGTCATTTTTAATTTATAAAGCCTACAAAGAAGATAAATACATCCTGAAAACAGTTCAGTTTTGCTTTTATGTAGAAAATGTTTGAGGTTTTCAGAATTTGCAAACCCAGAAGCCAGCAATCTAAGCAATACAACTTTTTTATGCACAAAATAAATATCAAGCACTCAATATAGTAAAACATAACCTTCTATTAGTTTGTGTGCACACAATGAGCTAGCTCCACAGCTCTTTACTTTGTAATTAAACATAAATATAGAGATGTATTCAGAGATGTTTACTTTCCTATGTAGCAGCACAAAATATTAAGAATTCTGTAACACAACATGGTCTGTTACATCTTAGTTAAGTATTAACAATGTCATAATACCAGTATTCCAAGAAAAGCACTGCACAGCAAATTAGTAAAGCTGTGTTACTCTTAGTAGTAATGCTATTGAACTGTAACAAATGAGTCAAAAACAGTAAGGTGACATGCCCTAAGCTGTATAAGCTCAACAGCACAAACTAGCACCTCACAGGGGCAACTTGGCACTGTGAGGGGCCACAGATGGCCAATACAGTTCATCTTATACATGGGGGAAAAAGGGAAAGACAGAAAAAGGGGAGCATAAATCAGAGGAAAAACAGTTGATATCACTGTAAACTTTTTCATGTGTTGTGTGATGTTCTACCTTAAGCCTGAGTTATGGATAAGAAAGGTCAGACTGACTAACCCACCTAATTGTTAACAAATTGAAATAAATAAATAAATAATGACAGGTGGGGAGTAGGGCATATATTTTAGAGCAGATCCCATTTTACATATCTGCAGTAGAGCAGTTGAAAGGGGAGGGTAACAATGAACTTATGTGAGATGGGAGTAGAGAAGGCAGCAAAGTAGAGAAACATACAATGCAGACAGAGAGATGGGGCAGTGTGTATACATAAAGTGGGAATAACAGTGCAGGAATACAGAAATATAGAGGGGATGCAGCTGGTGATGGGGAGGTTTAGACTACAAATTATATGAGGAACTACACATAAGGGGGTAAATACCAGGATGGAGGATAAATTGGAGTAGGGAGGGGTCTTAACTGAATAGTCCAAAAGAGAGTCCCCACAAAGATTGGTGATGTATGTGGCTCTTCCTGTGGTTGCTCAATGATTGGGACCAGACAGTCACATTATATTGCTAATCATGGCATAAGACACTCCATGGAATCAATACTGTTGTCCAACTTCTGGTGTACCTTGGATACAGCCAACCTGAACTCCTAATGTTGGGTGACCACAGGGTCCCCTTCAGGCCACTCTCTCAAGAGAAACCTCAGCCTTCCCCTTCTGAAGGTGGCCACAGAGGCTCCCAACAAGCCCTCCAATTTTTCTTCAGCAGGATAACCTCCATGCCTCTGCTGAGTGGTAGGTCTGGTGACTATTGGTGACCAAGCATCAGATGCATCAGCTGGCAGAGACCCAGGAACCTTTTGCCACTTCTCAACCTGCACCACATCTGGACTTGTACAAGGATGACAAAAAAAAACAGATAAAGCACATTTGTACACATGTATATTACAAATAGAATTGCAAAGTTAACAAATTTAAATAAAATAAAATAAATTGCAGAGCGCACTCATGAACATGGTATATGAACCGCTCTTTTGTGAAACTCTTTCAGTCCTCCTGAGACAATCTTCCTTGTTGAACTTGTATTCAGTACATTATGAACCTTTTAAAAGAAGACAAGGAAAAGAAAAAAATGGTCAAAAATACAAATAAAGACTGCTTACATTAAAAAGTTTGTACACTCTTGGTCACCTCTACCTCCCACTGGAGAAACAAGTTTGATAGCATTAACACTGGTTGCTATAGTTATGCCTCCACTGTGCACCAAAGCAGATGATGCCAGTGGCACTGCTCACACTGCCTTCACAAGCAGGTGCCAGGCATACACTTTATATAAGGGGCCCAATAGGTGCTCCTGCTAGCTCCTCAGCAGCAGATACAGAAAACCCTTATTGTCATGCGAGTTCTGTCTTTCAGCCAGTTTGCTATTCGTCTTACCACACGAGTCAATTTTTAAAATATTTAGCATTTGTATGATGACAGCATAAGGAAGGTTGTCAAAGGCCTCTGCCAGTGTAAGATATTCCAACTGCCTACAGCCTCTGTAACCCTTTAAAATAAGTTTGCCATATTCAATAGACAAGATCTACCCTTCTCAAAGCCAAACTTTTAAGGACAAGTTGAATAAGATTATTTATATTGCAGTTTATGAAGTCAGTTATAATGCTTTCCATGGCTTTTTAGATGAGGCTTCTAAGACTGATATTTCTTTAATTATAAAAAATCAACACCAACAAATATAAAAAGAGCAGAGCAGCAACCAAACCAAATGACAGGAACCACAGGCAGCGAACACCAGCAAATACCATGGACAACGAAATGTTTTACCTAGGTTTCATCTTTTATTTTATCCAGACTTCTTCAGAAACAAACCAAGAATGTGATAAAATCAGACATTATATACACTCATCTTAATAGAATCTACATCAATTACCCAATAAAAGCATACCTAACTAACCCACCCTAAAACCAATTAAAAAGGTAAATACAAAAGAAAAAGGAAAAGAAACACAGAAACAAAGGAATACACACTTTTAAATTCATATTGAGTATGTAAATGTAAAACCTTACAGTTACAATCAAAACATATATGAATATATACATTTAAAATATAAAATAAGTAATAAAAAATATTGAATATTACATATATAATAAAATGGTAAACTGTGCCAAATAAAACACCTTGAGCATTAACATTTACCCCAATAGGTGCCTTAATTTCAAAATAGGAACAATACTAATGTGGTCATTAATGCCAGGAAATGCGGTGGCATCCAGTGTTAACTGCCATTTCATTTCACTAACATCAAGGTGGATATCTAAGACACCCCCTCGAGTGTCCTTTTGGATATGTTGTATAACACAAAACTTAAATTGGTGCCCACCGTATTGTTGTATATGCCTGGCCAAAGCATTAGTGTTTTTCTTGTGCCTAATATCCGATACATGCTCACTAATCCTGTCTCTAAATGCTCTACAGGTTTTTCCAACATAAAATGCTGGGCACTGACAACACTTAGCCACATAAACCACATTTTTAGTATGACAATCATAATGCCCATAAATGTTAATAAACATATTGGCCACAAATACCTGGGAATGTGTGGACATGATGTAGCCACACATACTACATCTTCCACACTTAAAATTGCCAAGTGGCCTATTCTGATTATGTGCTTCACCACCACCCCAATCACCCCTTTCCAGGAGTTGCTTAAAAGACTTCCCTTTTCTGTAAACAAATTTGGGAAAATTACTAAGTTTTTCCCAAACCATATTATCTAACTTAAGCAACCTCCAATTGTTAAATACTATGTCTATTAAATATTGGGTGTCAAAGGAGTAAGTGGTAATAAAATACAATTCTGAAACATTACTTGTATTAGTTTTCAAGCCATCGTTTTGTTCACTATTCACTGTCCCACCTACACTAAGTTCCTTGGAATTGACATGGAATGTAGCAATGATGTCCATCCCTGTTGGCTCTCCACTAGTTGTCATAGTTAATAAGGCTTTATATATACCCTCATGCCTTTTTCTAATAACTTCATCAGTTATTACTCTACACAAATCTACAGGGTATTCTCTTTTAATGAACATACCCTTAATAAACTCTACCTCCTTCAAAAATTCAAATTCATCACTAACCATTCTAGGAGCTCTAACCATTTGGCCTTTAATAATGGCCTTTTTCTGATGCTCAGGATGCCAGCTAGAATAATTTAAATAAGAATTCGAAAAAGTAGGCTTTCTGTAGATGTTTGAAGTCAATATCCTTTTAACCCTATCAATTTTTAGGTTAACATCCAAGTAGGACAATTCATCTTTACTGTAAGAATGAGTAAACTTCAAGAAGTTGACAGTGTTGTTAATGTGTTCAATAAACAAATCAATTTCGTCAACAGTACCTTCCCACATTATAAAAATGTCGTCCAGAAAATGAGTGTAATGTCGAATATGTATCATAAACTCACTAGAAAAAACAAATTCCTTTTCCCAGAAGGACATAATGTAATTGGCGTAAATGGGGGCACAAGCCGCCCCCATTGCTAGTCCTGTAATTTGTTTAAAATAATGCCCTTCGAAGAATATGTAATTATTATTCAAAACGGCCTCCATCAAAGTTGAAAACAGGTTTACACGATCTTGATCGTACAACCCAGTGGCCAGTAATTGATTTTCCAACCACTGTAAACCTGTGTCAGTAGGAATAACCGTGAATAAATTATAAATATCTATAATCAATAATATGGTGTGTTCACTAATAATGAGTGACTTCAAATTTTCCAAAAAATGCCAGGAATCTCTAGTGATATAGTCAAATTTCTTGATACCCTTCTGCAAATGAAAATCGAGGAATTTACTTATAAAACATGTCTTGCCTCATTTCCCATCTACAATTGGTCTAAACTTAATGTTAACCAATCCTTTGTGAATCTTTGGTATACCAAAAATTCACTTATCATTGGATAATCATTCTTTAAATAATAGTACTCAGTCCCATCAATTTGCCCTTTTGTTAGCAAGTCGTCAATTAACAGATCAATTTTTGAATAAGCTATGTTGACCTGATTTAAACTACTTTCCTCATATGCATCATCATTTAACATAGACAACATATGATTAATATAATCATTTTTGTCCATGATAACAGTGCCACTACCCTTGTCAGGTTTCATAAACCTGATTGTGTTGTCACTTACCAACTCATTCAAACAATTTCTTTTGTCAATATTTAAATTGTTGGTCATATCAAATACCTTCCCGTTAACATAATTTGTACTTCTGGACATATGATGTCTTATGTCCAACTCACACATCTTTTCGTATAATGCCACTGTGTTATTTAAAGGAGGGTTAAACTTGCTAGGTTTTTTCAATGTTTCACTGCGTGATACTGTTGTATCCTGAAATACCAACCTCAAATTCATTTTCCTAGTGAACATTTTTAAGTCAATTAACATCTCATTTAATTTACCCCTGACCACAGGCACAAAGGAAAACCCTTTTGCCAACAATTGAACATGTCCTTCAGTTATTTTTTTAGAAGAATAGTTATATACTCTATAATCATCAAATACATTAGAAATAACCACTGGGTAACCCATTGTTATAAAATTCTCATACTCATGTCCAACATCAATAGTATCACACAGTTGAGATAGTTGTCCATCCATAATTGTGTCGGCACCAAATAATTCAACATTTTTAACA
Organism: Protopterus annectens; assembly: GCF_019279795.1. NCBI lineage: Eukaryota > Metazoa > Chordata > Ceratodontiformes > Protopteridae > Protopterus > Protopterus annectens. The sequence continues at coordinate 1,304,038,248 of NC_056726.1, forward strand.
TCAATAGGATTCACTAAGAAGGGTGAAGGGAATTGTCCATTGTTTAAACTACATTCACATCCAGCAGGAAAAGATAACAATGATGTGGAACATTCATCAACAAACATGTCAGCAGGCTCACAATTGTGAACCGTTGAAATATCAGCAACGTCCACAACATGATCAACATTAGTCAAGTAGTCAGGGTAAATAGTCAAATTCTCCAATGAATCTTCTATTTTAGTTAAATTGGAATCATAAAATAAAATAGGATCACCAGATGCATTAGCGTTACTCAAATGAGCAGCGCCCAAATCAGTTGTTAAATAATGATTGCCAAATGTAAAGTTAATGTTTTGTATTTCACCAACCTCGTGGTGTTGATTGAAAGAACTATTTAATACATAATGCAACCATTCAGAAAAATACCCGTCAATCTGACTGAAAAATTCTTCCTGCACACAGTTTTCATTTAATAACGTTTCACCTGCTACAAGCGTATGTCCAAAAGTCTCACCCATTACCACCTGCTCTGGGCTACATACCGCTGCTGCTGAGGATAAGTCCAATTCTCCTTCGGTCTTGATGGTTTGGGAAAAACTTAGTAATTTTCCCAAATTTGTTTACAGAAAAGGGAAGTCTTTTAAGCAACTCCTGGAAAGGGGTGATTGGGGTGGTGGTGAAGCACATAATCAGAATAGGCCACTTGGCAATTTTAAGTGTGGAAGATGTAGTATGTGTGGCTACATCATGTCCACGCATTCCCAGGTATTTGTGGCCAATATGTTTATTAACATTTATGGGCATTATGATTGTCATACTAAAAATGTGGTTTATGTGGCTAAGTGTTGTCAGTGCCCAGCATTTTATGTTGGAAAAACCTGTAGAGCATTTAGAGACAGGATTAGTGAGCATGTATCGGATATTAGGCACAAGAAAAACACTAATGCTTTGGCCAGGCATATACAACAATACGGTGGGCACCAAGTTAAGTTTTGTGTTATACAACATATCCAAAAGGATACTCGAGGGGGTGTCTTAGATATCCACCTTGATGTTAGTGAAATGAAGTGGCAGTTAACACTGGATGCCACCGTATTTCCTGGCATTAATGACCACATTAGTATTGTTCCTATTTTGAAATTAAGGCACCTATTGGGGTAGATGTTAATGCTCAAGGTGTTTTATTTGGCACAGTTTACCATTTTATTATATATTCAATATTTTTAATTACTTATTTTATATTTTAAATGTATATATTCATATATGTTTTGATTGTAACTGTAAGGTTTTACATTTACATACTCAATATGAATTTAAAAGTGTGTATTCCTTTGTTTCTGTGTTTCTTTTCCTTTTTCTTTTGTATTTACATTTTTAATTGGTTTTAGGGTGGGTTAATTAGGTATGATTTTATTGGGTAATTGATGTAGATTCTATTAAGATGAGTGTATTTAATGTCTGATTTTATCACATTCTTGGTTTGTTTCTGAAGAAGTCTGGATAAAATAAAAGACGAAACCTAGGTAAAACATTTCGTTGTCCATGGTATTTGCTGGTGTTCGCTGCCTGTGGTTCCTGTCGTTTGGTTTGGTTGCTGCTCTGCTATTTCTTTAATTACCTGGGTCAGATGTATGGGGATAAACACAGTGTGCTAGTCATCAGGTACAGGGAAGGAACTAGTAGCTAAACTTAGGTTAAACAGTTTGTGTGACTCAGTAAGGGCATATTTAACATCATCAATTAAGCAACCAGGTATATCGCCAGGTCCCATGGAGGAAGTATTTTTGATCTTGATTAGAAACTTCAGCAAATGATCTTTAGAGTTAATGGGAAAAATAAGGGATTCAGGTATTTAGGAGCTTTGGCTAGTAGCTTTAAGGGTGAAGCTGGCATTGAATTTGTTTTTGCATGGATGCTGGCAATTTCTATTGTATCAAAAGCAAGATACATATACCATTTTGAATACATTCAGAGCAATATGGGGTATTGCTGTTTTATAGTTTTCTAACATAGCTAAAGAAGGGTTGTAAAGGGTGAGAAGTACGGAGAAAGGAAAATGTTAGTGCATGCATTTAATTTCTAATATAATTTCAAAACAGAATGAAATCGTCCTTTAGTATGTCTCTGTTAGCTTGCGTCCTGTCTAATATTAACAAGTGCTGACAGGGTTAGAAAAGTTTAAGATTTCTTCTGAGTAGAATGTTCTATTATGGAATTCAGAACTCTTACCTTATATGGAATATCATAAACAGTCAGGAGACCTTAGCAAAATTAGCGATGTAGTGTTAATTTCTAATTGGTCATGAAAGTTTTATAATCGTTACAATAATGTTGCTTTTAATGAAAAAAGGTATAAAACACTACGATTCTTGCAGCTCAGGGAGACAGGATCTTCATTTCTTAGTCTCCCACATATTTCACTTTCTGTGTAATAAAGGCATTGTTATTCTCTGCTGAACTGTCTCATGTAAAAATTATTTTGTTTTGGTTTTGGATATGCTATGTAATATAAAGAATTTCTTTTTTGTTGAAGAGTCTGTTTATAATAGTAGAACAAAAGGATGGTTAGTTGGAATGTCCCATGATACCTGCTTAACCTAATGCATTTTTAAATGACTGTAAAATTCCTTAGTGTACCTTGCTACTCTATCTAGGTCAGTGGTGATACATTTGTGATCTGTAAATTCAGTGTGGATTGTTTTTGTGGCTTTTAGGCCTTTAAAGGAGAAGATGTCAGTCAGACTTTTAGTCAGACTTCACTGGGGAAGGAGATGCCAGAAGCACAGTGCAATGGGCAGCCATATCTGTATGAATTAGAATGAGAATGCTGGGTCCGCTAGTAGGTTTACCAGCTGCTCGAGACAGTTTTTGTTTATTTAGTGTAAGAATTTTTGGGCATATCTTACATAAGAGGTGAGGGTATCCCAATTTTCTGAAATATAGTTAATATTGCCCCAAAAATAGAGTTTTAACTAACCGGAAGATCATTTAGAACATTGAGGGATCTTATGGGGTAAGCAGGCGACAAGTGAGGTGTTCTGTAGTGAGCTATTTAAGCAATAACCCATGCCTGGGTGTGGGTAATGCTGGATTTACCCACGTTTGGTGTGGTTTGGTCATGATGTCGAAGCCCGGGTGGCCAAACAAAGACAACTGTGGGTAAATCCAGCATTACCCACACCCAGAAGTGAGTTATTGCTATTATACAATGACATTATTTAAGAAAAAAATACTTGCTTTTCTTAAATAATGGCATTTTATAATGCCTCCTTGCTGTCCTTCCGCAGCTGTCCAGTAATCTGTGACAGTTCTGATGTACTGCGCATGCATATGGTTATGCAGTAGATCAGAACTGTGTGTGTAAGCAACGGAAAAAGGAAGATCTCTGTTGCTTTTAAAAACATGTCTCACTATGTTAAAAGAGTTTAACATAGCAAGGCAGCTTTAAAAAAAGCAACAGAGAATGGAAGATCTCCGTTGCTTTTTTTTAAGATATCTCGCTATGTTAAACTCGTTTAACATAGCGCGATAACAACAACGGAGCTCTTCCGTTCTCCGTTGCTGTCCAAAAAAAAAGACTTATACCAATGGAAAAAGTCCGGGCGACCGGACCTTTTTCTATTAGTATGAGTCTGATTTACAACATGCATGCTGACCAATCAGCGTGCACACTTTGGAATATTAATGGGGGGGGGGGTCATTGTATAATAGTTGATAATTAATCCTATATTGAATGATTTGTAGTTCAATCAGTTTAGTTTGTGGATCCTTTGCAATCTTACTGGAGGTATTATGTTCCTTGACAAATATGGAGACGCCACTAAAGTTGATATCAAATCTGAAGACATGTAAAGCAAACATCCCAGGTACAGAGAAAGTGTTCTCTTTACATTTAACTCAAGTCTCAGTACCTACCCAGACATGGACACTTTCCAAATGCATGAGTGCCACAAGATCACACAATTTATTGTTTAGACTTCTGGGGTTAAGAAGAGCCATCTTAATGTGATCCAATTTCAGGGCTGATATGTTAGTTAAGTTGGAATAGCCATCAACTGGAATCTACGGCATTAAGGGCAGCAAAGGCTTTGGCCAGTATGAGGAAGACTTTGAACGAGAGGTGCAGGCCATTCTTAGTGAAGCAAGGTGGACTGAAGAGTGTCTTGTCCCATGTTGAGATATAGTGGACCCCCAACAATGGCACCAGCTATTTAATCAATGATCTTTTCTATGTATTGAAGTATCATTTGACAGCAATCACCATTAACATCAACTTATTGGTTGTGACCCTAAATAACTTTCAAGTTATGTAGCTGACCTAGCTAACAAAAATCAGAGGCATTGTGGTAGATAACAGCCATCATATGATGCAACGACACAGTGCAGTCACAGACACTGATCCTTGATTACAGGAGTCTGAGCATCAGATAAATCTCTTTCCAGAAAACACTATCAAACTGCAGCAACTATCACATATCAAAGATAATGACAAAATACCTTTTGGTGAATTTCAAAGGATTCATGACCATACCAGTGATATTAATGAGAGATACAATGAGCTAAGTAATGTAGAATTAAGATTGTCCAAGAGAGGTTATAAAAAGGACCATTTATTATTTTCAAAAAATAAAGTACTAGGAATTACAGACCAATTAGAACATGAACAACATAAAGATAGACAGGAAAGACAAAGTTCTTTAACAGCGGAAAGAAAAAATTTTTTAGTGAGGGGAAGAAATGAAGATGATACTCAATTTAATGAGTTTAAATTATTTTTTGTCACGAAATATTCCCCTTTATCTAAAGAATTAAGTAATATTGTGAGAAAGTACTGGTATCTGATTTGTGAGGATGAAAATATAGGTTCTATGTTTCCAAAAAATGTAATTTTCTCTTATTAAAGAGGGAAAAATTTGAAGGAGTTATTAAATGATAACTTTTTCAATAAAGGTGAAGAGGAAAGGAACAATAATACTGTAGGTACTTATACGTGTGGTCAGTGCAGTGTTTGTGGAAGAATCAATAATTTAACAAATATTAATGGTGTATCTTTTAAAGCTAGATATCGTTTCAATTGTAAATCAGTGGGAGTGGTATATATCTTAGGTTGCTCTTGCCATAATATTTGGTACATAGGACAAACAAAAAGAATGGTTCGTGTTCGAATTTTAGAACATTTAAAAGATATTAGGAACAAAAATTAATTTAGTCCAGTGGCCAAACATTTTTTGGAAAAACATAAAGGTGACCCAGGCAGTTTAAAATTTTGTGTTTTGGGTAAACCTTTTAATTGTGAAAATGGGGGATCATTTGTTCAAAAATTACTTGAATTAGAGACCAGAATGATTCTGAAATTCAATGCATTGAAACCATATGGATTAAATTTAGAACTAAGTATTTAAATATTAACAAATGCCCATATAAAGGCACCTAAAGATTATAATGGTTTACAAAACATGATAAGATCAAATTTTATGAGAGTTTTCATAGTCATTATAGATTAATGGATTTTTGATACAAAGAATTCACATAAGTGATATTATTATTTTTTATATATTTCATACATTTAGTATATTTTGATATATAATATAATAAATATACAGAATTTACATATAATATTGAATGATTAATATTTGTTTATTTTTTTATAAATAATATGAATTACTTAGAAGTTATTGATATTAAATTCATTCTTTTACACATTTGTGAATAAAAATACACGGAACTTTTTAGTTTAATAATAGTTTTAGAATACTTTATTAGAAGGCATTTTTGACTTTTATTGTATCTTTGAATTTAGATATACATAAGAAAATAAATACTGTTAGAGCACTTTAAAAACTTGATTATGAAATGATGTAATGAGTTAATTGAATAATTAGTGCTGATTAACTTAATTTTTTGTATAAATAAACAGTTAACAGCACTTTGTATCTGTGATCCTTTGAAGGCGAAAGGCCGAGGTACCAGATCGCAATAAACGCTTTACTGGCAAGGTGTTGGTGGAACTTGTGTTTTCTATGGAAGTTGCTGTTTTTCTATAGTGTTTGTGGAATAATGACAAAATAACCTATGCATACTTGAGAAGAATATGGCTGTTTTCCTACAGGCCTCTTTCTTAAGTTAGATTTCCTACAAGCACTGCAGATTAAGTAAGCACATTCTCTGCAACCAGAAATGGCAGTGAGATCCAAACCTAAGGTGATCATTGTAAGATCCCTATCAGGCTGGCAAAGGGGAAATATCTTAACAGTAGCAAGGTTTAATCTTCACTAATTATTGTAGTACTTCATGCCAAGTAGCTTAAAGCTGCCAACCTGTACCCTAATTAATTAATTAAAAGTGACTTTCCTGTTGGACCTAAGGAATTCAAAACACTGATTTCTGCAGGAGGTTTTATGTGACAAAGAGCAATCCTCAATGAAGATAAAAATGCAGTCATGGTAACAGAACAGAAGGGCAACAAAAGAGAATTATATGGATCAAAGGATGATGTAATACTAATCAAAGCCATAACAGAGAGCCATAAAAGGGTGAGGAACCTGAGTATGGCATGGAGAGGTTACAGAAAAGCACTTGACAACATTTCACATTCATTGATTGTGGAATACTTACAGTGCCTTACAGTGATAGATTACATGCTAGCCTCATAAAGCAGTGACAAACCACTTTATAATTTAGTCTTCATAAATGGTAAATTACTATCCCAGGAATAAAAATCCAAAGATGCATATGCCAGGGTGACTCTTTGCAGCTACTGCTGTTTTATCTTGCCTTTAACCCATTTAAGACATTTACTTAACAGACTAGGTCATGGCAACAGCTTGACTTCCAGAAAGATGGCTTTGGCAAATGAAATCTCACCTACCATTTGTGGATAAGTTGAAAGTGTTTAACTCATCAGAAAATCAACTGAAACCACAATTACAAATCAATAAAACTTTTTCGTATCATATAAAGATTTGATAAATGATAAATTCTATTTGATAAAGCAATATTTACAGCAGGAAAGCTAAAGCACCAAGAGAATATCAATGTAGTACAGAAATGTTTTATAACAAAACATGAACAGCAAGGTGTATATAAACATATGGAAATAGATGAAGGGTCAGCAGTAAATTACGAGCAAACTGGAGCAACATTTAATAAAGAATATTTTAGAAAGCTAAATCTAATATTGTAATAGACATAAAGTACAGGAATAAAGTTCAAGCTATAAATCAGCTTGCTGTTCTTGTTCTTACCTACAGCTTTGGTGTGGTTGACAGACCTCAAAAAGTGTTCTATTAGCTACAGGGGAAAACAAGAAAAGTGCTTCACACTTATGTATTTATCCTTTGTTGACTGGGTTAGTCCAACAAGGCTGGTGGCCTTTTTTCAGGGGAGACCTGAGCTGTTATTTTTGGTACTACTAGGGGAAATTTAGCCAGGGCATCGGAAAACACTCCTACCCTTTTCTGTAGGTGCTGTGTTATCTAGCCATCTGAGATATCATCAGCTCAAGCAGATGAGACCTCAGTTTCACATCTCATCTGAAGGACAACACAGATGAAGAGTGCAATACCACCCCAACACCTAACTGTTTATCATCTGATACATACAAAAAATAAATGACATGGTCTGAAGGAAGTATTGGCCTTCTTGAAATTAATTATATATAAATGTCTGCAGTTGTGGGACTACACACATAATATATGACATCATCAGATCCAAATAAAGTGACAGCTCTAAAGAATAAAAAAAACATGGCTAAGATGGCATCTTTCCACAGACTAGCACAAGTATTTCAGGAAGGAGCAGGTAAAGAAATTAAACCAAAGTGGACACAAACAGGTAGCAACAGAAACTGCTAAGAAATAAAGAAAATATATAAAGGTTATGAACAGTAGAAAAGTAAGAAAGAGGAAATTCACAGTTATAGTGATAAGTACAGAGAACTGCTGGAACAACCACATGTTGATCAATGATTGATGCACAAATGGTTGAATTTTTGTTTATTTATTTATTTATTTTGACATTTGTTAACAGGGGTAAGTCCGACTGGGTGTGGGGCCGTGGGCCCTTTTTCAGCATAGGTCCAAGGAGAAAAGCTCCAGAAAAACAATAGTAATATTAACATAAAATTAGGTTGTTCAAGATAAGGACATATAGTTAACAGACACAGTAAAATTAAGACATATCAATCTGATTAAGACTGCAAAAACAGTAGTAAAAATACAACAGAAATAATTTCCAGAGACAGCTGAACTTTCTGTACACTTGTGCAGATGGATGAGAGTAGTTAGGGAAAAGGAAAGAATGGAAGTACAAGACAGTGAAATGATTAGCTGGGGGATGCTGATAGGGGGAAGTTAGTGGGAAAGGTACTGAGGGAAAATGTGGGTAAGGGGTGAGGGTGGGGGAGTCAGTAATACAGTAAAATTGAGAAAGAAGGACAAGAGGAGAGGTAAGTGATTGGTTAGGCAGGAAATTAGAAGTGGGAAGAGAAGAGTTAGTAGGTTAATGGGACTTTAAGTGGTATTAAGACAGGAGCAGAGCCAAGAGTTCAGGACTTTTTCTCTTAATGCTTTTTTAAATTTGAGACTACTGGGGGATCCAACTGATGGTTAGAGGGATTTTGTTCTAGAACAGAGCCACTATATAGCTGCATAGAGAATGACCTAAGTACCTTTTAGGCTTATGGATTTCTGACAGAAGTTGGTCAGAGCTCCAGAGAGAGTGACTGGGTGAATAGTAGGTGATGAATGGAGTGATGACTCATGGGAAGTAGGTTTGTTAATTATGAAGTGAGTGAGGAGAGGTTGAGAGAAGAGGAGCTGGTAAGGTAGCTCGAGCAAAGTTTAGAGTTTTTACAGATAGACACTGATGTCAGTTATGGAACTGGTTAGCAGTGAATCTAGCAATTTTGTTGTAGCAGAGCCCCAGTTTTGTTTTTAGGGTGGACTGTAGTTTAGTTAGAATAGGAGAGGCACAGAGTATGGTGCAAAAAAGATACGCGATAACAAGGGAAAGTCTAATGTCATTGGTGCGGAATGTTTTGTTCTGTAGCACATCCTACGTTTCTGGTGATTTTTTTATACAGTTTTGGACATGTAGGAGTCTAGTGTGTGTCACTACTATTATTAAGGTGTTATGCAGAGATGTAATGGTAAAGGATGATTTTTGCTGAGATAGAGACTTTAGGAGGAATAGAAGTAGTTTATTTTTTTAGGGTTAAGTACAAGTGTTTTTTTATTTAGACAGATTTATATTGAGTTAACAGATTTTTGGGTAAGAGACTGCAGGTGTAGGAGATTATTGGATGAGGAGATGATAGTGGAGTCATCAGCATATTGTATAAAGGAAGAATGAGTGCAGGATGTATGAAAACTGTTGGTAAACATGTTGAAAAGTATTGGGCCAAGAATGGGACCTTGTGGTACACCAGTGTTAACAAGGAGGAGGTTAAGGAAGAAAGCAACTTAACAGACTGCTGGCAGTTAGAAAGGTAGCTAGAAAACCAGCTGATAGTAGAGTTACAGAAACCAAGAGCAGACATTTTATAGAGAGTAAAGGGGTGCTTTAGACAGGTCCAGAAAAAGGGAGGATACCAAGTTATTGTTTTCTCTAGCTTTAATGATAGTATGAGTAAAGGAAACTGAGTGGTAGTTGTGCTGTGGTTAGGATGGAAGCCATGTTGATTTATGTGAGTAGAGTTCCAATTAGGAGATGTTCTAGAAGTTGTTAGTGAATGCATTTTTTGAGAATTTTTGAGAGGTGGGACAGAATTGCCATAGGCCTATAGTTTGCAAGTTCGATGAATTGCCTACCTTTGTGAAGTGGAAGGATGAAAATTGTTTCCAGATAGAAGGAACAAAAGATCCTTGAATAGATTTGTTAATTAGGATGGAAATAGGGTAGGATATTGAGTTGAAGGGGGATTATTTACTGAGGGAGAACAGGGTTTAAGTTTGGTAAGGAGAGATTTAATGTAGGCAGTAGGGACCAGTTTGAGAGAAAAAGTGAGTATGTTAAGAGAAGATGGGAGAGGAGATGTGGACGTAGGGTTGTGACTGTTTTGCATTAATTTATTAATGGAGTCTATGAAGTAGGAGTTGAATATAGTGGCAGTCTCAGAGAGAGAGTGGTTTGGGCATGGGTTTGGAATACTGGAAGACCCAGGATTCAGGATATTATTGATGATATTCCAGAATTTTTTTAGATTGTTTTGATGGTTTATTTGAAGTTTTAGGTAATATTTGTTATCTACATGAAGGCCAAGGATAAGGCGTATGAAGAGTTGTATAAAAGGTTGGACACTAAGGAGGGAGAAAAGGACCTGTACCGATTGGCTAGACAGAGGGACCGAGCTAGTAAAGATGTGCAGCAGGTAAGGGTGATAAAGGATAATGAGGGAAACGTACTCACAAGCGAGGAGAGTGTGTTGAGCAGATGGAAAGAGTACTTTGAGGGGTTGATGAATGAAGAGAATGAGAGGGAAAGAAGGTTGGATGATGTGCGGATAGTGAATCATGAAGTGTAGTGGATTAGCAAGGAGGAAGTAAGGATAGCTATGAAGAGGATGAAGAATGGAAAGGCTGTTGGTCCAGATGACATACCTGTGGAAGCATGGAGGTGTTTAGGTGAAATGGCAGTGAAGTTTTTAACTAGCTTGTTTAATGAAATCTTGGAAAGTGAGAGGATGCCTGAGGAATGGAGAAAAAGTGTTTGGGTACCGATTTCTAAGAATAAGGGTGATGTGCAGAGCTGTAGTAACTACAGAGGGATTAAACTGATCAGTCACAGCATGAAGTTATGGGAAAGAGTAGTGGAAGCTAGGTTAAGAAGGGAGGTGATGATTAGTGATCAGCAGTATGGTTTCATGCCAGGGAAGAGCACTACAGATGTGATGTTTGCTCTGAGAGTGTTGATGGAGAAGTACAGAGAAGGGCAGAAAGAGTTGCATTGTGTCTTTGTGGATTTAGAGAAAGCATATGACAGGGTGCCTAGAGAGGAGTTGTGGTATTGTATGAGGAAGTCGGGAGTGGCAGAGAAGTATGTAAGAGTGGTACAGGATATGTACGAGGGTATTGTGACAGCAGTGAGGTCTGCGGTGGGAGTGACAGATGCATTTAAGGTGGAGGTGGGATTACATCAAGGATCAGCTCTGAGCCCTTTCTTATTTGCAATGGTGATGGACAGGTTGACAGACGATATCAGAAAGGAGTCCTTGTGGACTATGATGTTTGCAGATGACATTGTGATCTGTAGTGAGAGTAGGGAACAGGTGGAGGCAACCCTGGAGAGGTGGAGATATGCTCTAGAGAGAAGAGGAATGAAGGTCAGCAGGACTAAGACAGAATATATGTGTGTGAATGAGAGGGAGGACAGAGGAATGGTGAGGATGCAGGGCATAGAGGTGGCGAAGGTGAATGAGTTTAAGTACTTGGGATCAACAGTTCAGAGTTATGGTGAGTGTGGAAGAGAGGTGAAGAAGAGAGGACAGGCAGGATGGCGTGGGTGGAGAAGAGTGTCAGGAGTGATTTGTGACAGACGAGAACCAGTAAGAGTGAAAGGAAAGGTCTACAAGAGGGTAGTGAGACCAGCTATGTTATACGGGTTGGAGACAGTGCCATTGACAAAAAGGCAGGAGTCAGAGCTTGATGTAGCAGAGTTGAAGATGTTAAGATTTGCACTGGGTGTGACAAGGATGGACAGGATTAGGAATAAGTATATTAGAGGGTCAGCCCAGGTTGGAAGGTTTGGAGACAAAGCCAGAGAGGCAAAATTACATTGGTTTGGACATGTGCTGAGGAGGGATGCAGAGTATATTGCGAAACAGATGCTAAGGATGAAGCTACCAGGTAACAGGAAAAGAGGAAGGCCTAAGATAAGATTTATGGATGTGGTGAGAGAGGACATGCAGGCGGTTGGTGTGACAGAGCAAGATGCAGAGGACAGGAAGAAATGGAAACAGCTGATCTGCTGTGGTGACCCCTAACGGGAGCAGCCGAAAGAAGAAGATTGACTTGTTTTTTTTTTTTTTTTTTTTTTTTTTTGTAAGGTTACAAAATTGTTTCCAGGTTTGAAGGTGATTGGGAGATTGGGATTTTAGCTAGTGTTTCTATGCTATGTCCCTATTGTGCGTAAGGGTACAGGTGGAATGAGAAAGTGGAGGTGCACGGCAGGATTAAACTCTCTTTTTCCTGAGGGTAGCTAGGGAATTAAGAGTATCCAGGACAATGCGGTTAAAGTATATAGTTAAACTCTTCTGCATTGAAGTTGGTGAGGCTATAGCATTCTTTGTATTTGTGTTGCCTGATGTGATGTAGGGAAAGTCTTTGATCATGGATAGGGAGGTGATCATTGATAGAATCTGGGAGTGTTTTAGGGCTGTGATACAAGCTGGGAAGCAGCCTGTGTTGGATGGTTTGTTGTAGGGGTACAAGTGGAAATTAATTGAGTGAAGCCTTGGAGATTTATGCTAGAGGTAGGGAAGTCAGTGGTCAGTGTTTACCAGTCAACATCACTGAGTGTGATGTCCTCATGCTAGGCCAGTAATCAAGGAGCTTGAATCCTCACCTCTGACAAAGGAGAGGGATGTTCACTTGGAATACAAATAGATATACTCAGTATTTCCAGATGAAGACCTCTCTGCATCAAGCACAATTTACTTTAAGAGCACTTAAGGAGTACATTCAGTCTGGGGAGTGGTTCCTCTCTTTAACTGTCCAGACTCCCAGTAAGCCTCCCCACTGGCACAACTTAGAGTTGAGTCCTTAGCTTATGTTCCAAGCAAAGTCCTCCCACACCCTCTCTGTGAAACCAGTGCTTTGTGTCCCTGCTACAAGCAGCTGACACGCACACACACTCTTTGAGATTTGATTTGCACACACACCCACACACACCTAGGAAAGGCTGCACAGATTCACCTGCTGTGCCCCCTTCAGCCCAGACTACAAGATAGTTATCACTGCCACCAGAACCTCTGCCACCTATTTTAAGGCTCTTACAATGGTACCCAATTATATTGAGTGAAATTAATATTAATACAAATGATAATGTTGACAAAACAGCAAAGCTTTCTGGAATGTCCAGAGTTATCACCAAATAAATATAAGAAAATAGTCTCAAAGCTTACAAATTTTGTAAAAAGCACCAGCCCACAAAACTGAGAACCAAGTGCTGAAGTAATTTATTTCAAGTAGACCACTGATAGTGATTAAAAACAAAAGTGAAGTACATCCAATATATCAAGTGCTTTCACCCAGGCTCTCCCAGGCTTTCTCAAGACAAATTAATACACTTTTTAGTGGAACTATTTATACTAAACCTTGCCAATTCCACTATAATTAGTCTTTCAATTAATCAATTAAAACCATGCTTCACAATTTACTTACAAGTTTTTCTTTTCTAGTAGATGTTATATGCCTTTAAAAAGAAAAACAATTTGACTGCCATCTAGACTTGTTTACCTACACTACAAATTCAGTTAAACTACAAGCATACATCCATAAATGTTAAATACCTTCCATACTTTTTAACACTTATTGTATATAGCAACAAACCAGCAGGTGCTACAAATTTCTTTAAAACATTATTTAAAAATATCTGTAATGTGTTACCATACCTATATTTAAAGGCTTAAAGCAAACTTGTAAATACTTATGAATACTAGTACTACATTTCCTGAAATGGGCTATAACATACTATGTACATCAATGGGTTGTTATAATTTTGCCCTTCTAAGCTTAAGTATACAACTTAAGCTTAGGGCATCATTTAGGCCAGGGGGTCTTGCAGCATCTAATGTCAGCTGCCAAAGCAGCTCCCTGTATTCTAAGGATGATTCCCAATCTCCTCCTCTAGGGTTGTATTTTACCTGTTCCAAAACTAAAAACCTAAGTTCCATTTGTTCACAAACCAAGGAGTGTTTGAAAAATGCATTTGATTCCTTCCCTTTACTGACATCATAAAGATGTTCATATATTCTTTTTGCCAGTGTCCTCTCTGTTTTGCCTACATAGAAACTAAGGCAATGCTGACAAAAACCAAGGTAAATTACCTTCTTTGTTTTGCAATTATAATAACCTGGGGATTTAATGTAAGTCTTTCTTGATTTTAAATACAAACCCTTTGCGTTAATAATATAGGGACACTGTTTAAAGGCTTTGCATTTAAATGTACCAATTGGTGGTGGTCTGTTGTGCTCATTCCCAACCAAGTTTGTCTCCAATAGGTCTTTCAAATTCCTATTTCTTCTTCTAATAAATTGTGGTTTAGAACCAAACATTTGTTTAAAATCTTCATTCATAGTCACAGTTGGCCAGTATTTACCCACAACACATTCCACCATTATGCTTTCCCTACTGTTTGTGTGAACTGAATTTGTAGTGTAGGTAAACAAGTCTAGATGGCAGTCAAATTGTTTTTCTTTTTAAAGGCATGTAACATCAACTATAAAAGAACAACTTGTAAGTAAATTGTGAAGCATGGTTTTAATTGATTAATTGAAAGACTAATTATAGTGGAATTGGCAAGGTTTAGTATAAATAGTTCCACTAAAAAGTGTATTAATTTGTCTTGAGAAAGCCTGGGAGAGCCTGGGTGAAAGCGCTTGATATATTGTATGTACTTCACTTTTGTTTTTAATCGCTATCAGTGGTCTACTTGAAATAAATTACTTCAGCACTTGGTTCTCAGTTTTGTGGACTGGACTTTCGTTTACCAGTGTGGTATTTGGTGGAGTTTATTGTACCAGTGTTTTTTGTTGGTTAAAAAGCACCAGCCACAATGGAAAGTTTAAATATATTTAATAATAAATAATAAAATAACAAGAAAATACTAAATATCTATTTACAGTGAACATCAGAGTTTCAGTCACAGGAAATATTAAAAATAACACAGACGGGAGTTTCACACAATTATAGAAAAACAGTATTTAGGTTGTCTCACTATCTATCCTTGATTGACTAAAAGAATTACTATTCCTACTTACTGAATAGAGCAAGGTGAGGTGGGTGTTCCTTGTTGTTAGTTCCAAGATAGAATACAGAATGCTGCTGAGTCTTCAGTTTCCTTTAATATTAAAATATTATTTTTGTACAGCATGACATCACATACATCTGGTCATTTGACTCTTTTTCCTGCACTAGCCCCCATCACTAGAAGCTGCCAGGGTTTTGGCACCTATGTGTTACCATACACACAGACAGAACTTTGCTCAGATTAGCTGCAGCTGCTGGAAGTCGTAATACAATAAAATCATTCCACTCTTCCTACAGGAGCTACCACCTATTCTCTGGCACAGACATTGTATGTCTGGTTACATTCAAAACTGTGGGATAACATTTTTATGGTTTAACCCATAAAGTAATATAATTTCAAGAATATTTTGCAAAGTTAGGTGGATTAATATTAACATTTTCACTTCCAGTATATGGTATTACAATGTATACATTTAAACAGTTACAGTAATGCATTTACATCTATTTTCCTTCCAGCAGGGCATACTGTAGATACATTTTAACACAAGCAAACCTCACAAATACATTTTCAGCACAAGCATCTGAATAAATCAGTTTGATGTACAAATGACATATAATTACTTACAAAATTTCAGCTAACTGTGCTGGTGTATGTTACAAATCCACTGCCCTATTTCTCCTGGTATGGCTGGCAGTACCTCCTATCATCACATTGAGGATTATAGTTCCATTTGAGATATTGTTGGAGATCCATATACATATATATACACCAGTGAAGCATAGTGTTCTGTAGTTACTTAGTTTGCAGTTGGCTAGCATGGGTTCTGCAGGGAGAAAGTTGGGGAGTGATATGGACAGTGGTGTGATATTAAAATGATTGGAGTAAAGTATTGCTACACCTCCAGCTTTTTTCTGCATTCTATCAGTCTGGATAATGTTGTAGCCTGGAGGGAGAATTTCGTTGTCTGTGATATGAGGTCTGAGTCAAGTTTCAGTGAGTACAACTATGTCAGGTTGCTGATGGGCAATCCATGCAAAACATTTGGAGATTTTGCTTAGGCAGCTATGAATATTCATAGACATGATAGATTCTTGGTGAATGCTTTAGAAATTGAGATGACTGGGGGTATGGAGTTGCTGTCATAACTGGGAGAGATGTTGGAACCAGGGTTAGGGTAAATGCCTTCACATAAAAATATATTTTTGGAGCTAGTATGCTGTGTAGGAAGTTTAAGCTTATTAGTAAGGTGATTGCTTAGTTTTGTGAGGATAGGGTTTGGTGTTGAGAAATTTGTATATGTGCACAAGAAAGGTCGGTGGACTGTCTGGGTATCTTTCTTCCAAAATGATGTCATTTCCGCCTGCAAATCCTTATATTTTATGACTTTGTGTCTCTCTATATGCAACACACTGTAGTCACTGGGTGTGGCAATTTCAATGACTGATGCTACTTTTGCCTTCTTTTCCTGGACCACTATATCCAATTTTCTAGCATCTGTCTTTTGAATTGTTGGTAATGGATGATCCCATGTGATGCAGACTTCATAATTTTCTGTGATATTTTGTGGCTCGTTTCCAGTGTTTTTTGGTCAATTCAATACCATGTTTGCACAATCCACAGTGCAACAGTCTTGCCACATTATAATGCCATTCAGTATACAGTCCTACCGCCATTAGTATGTCACAACCAACAAAGAGGTATGCAACTGTTTCCAATTCTGTTTTAGAAAACCTACATCTGTCTGTTTCTCCCACATGTTCAATGCACTTTGTAAACCAATGTGTATGTAGCCCACTATCTTGGGCCACAAAATTTAACCTTTCATCTCTGTTTGAATTTTGAATTCACCTCTCCTTAACCATCCCTGAGTTCAATCCTGATCACCACGAGGTTCTTCCAGAAGTTTTCTATACTTGCAACTATATTTATGCATTTTCCACATTTCTTGCTTTCTCATCTGGTCCTTCACCTTATATTCTTTCTTTTGTTTTTTGGCATATTCAGTTGCTGCCTGATTTTTATCTAGATTTCCATTCCTGCTTGATGCCAATATGCTTCTGCTAAATTAAGCAGGGAAGTCATCTTAGATTTATTCTCCTCATGTTTCAAAACTTTCACTACGTTTGGATTTGGTGAGATCAGCAGATATGTGTGGAGTTCCACGATTGCAGATCTATACATGTAATCAATTTCAAGGAGGACCATACCTCCTTGGGAATGGGGAATATATATTCTTGGTATACACTGATTTTTATAAATCATTTGGTGAGCATGAAGCATCCTTCTTGTTTTACTGTCTAATCTATTGACCATGTTTTGGGGCCAGTCAATCACTCCAAAACTGTAAGTTAGGACAAGAAGAGCAAATTGGTTTATAGCTTGAATTTTGTTCCTAGATGTCAACGCTGTTTTCAGGATTAATTAAGTCTTCTAAAGTATTCCTTACTAAGGTTTATTCGTACTTGTTCATGTTTTATTGTTGATCCTTCATCAGTTCCTAAGTATTTATACACTCCCTCTTGCTCAATTTCTTTTATATCACATTCTTATCCCAAACTGATGTTTTCTTGGTGCTGCAGTTTTCCTGCGTTAAAGATTGCTTTTGCACATCTTACAAGGCCAAATTACATTCTTATATCATCTTAAAAAGTTTTTACAACTTGCAGTTCTGCTTTCAGTTCCTCATCTGATGAGCTATACAGTTTTAAATCATTGACAAAGAGAAGATAAGAAGTCTTTACACTTTTGTTGTTTTCTAGGAGCCAAATTATAGCCATGGCCTAAGCTGTTAAGTAGGCAGCTTAATGGGTTAAGTGCAAGACAGAATAGCAGTGGTGACAGAGTCACCCTGAAATATCCCCCTTTGAATTTTTATCCCTAGAATAATAATTTGCCAATTGCAAAGTGGTCTGTCACTGTTTCATGGTCACTGTAACGTAGTCGATCATTGCAGGGTGTATCTTATACATTTTTAAGCACTTTTCTATCCATGAATCTGGGATACTATCAAATGTTTTTTGTAGTCTCTATGCCATACTTAGATTCTTCCCCTTTTTACAGTTATCCACTATGACTTCATTTAACAACAACTGATCCGTTGTTCCATATGACTTTCTTTTATTGCCCTTTTGTTCTATTGCCATAATTCAGTTTTTTTCTAAATGACTATAAACTGTGTTGGCATCAGTTTCAGTGTATACTTTATACATCGTCGGAAGGCAAGTTATTGGTCTATAATTTTTAGGGTAGCATGCAGGTTCACTCTTAAGTAGGAGCATTGTTTTTCCTGTTGTTAGCCAGGTCAGTGTCTATTCAGGGTGTGTTTATAAATAGTTCTTACTCATGGCTAAATCATCATGCAAAGATGCTAATACTTTTAACCAGAAGTTAGGTACTGCACCTGGGCCTGAGGTTTTCCAATTAGAAGCTTTTCTTAACTTTGTTTCAATCTGTCTGGCTGTTGCTTCATCCCATTTCATATCCTGTACCTTTAAACTTCTTATTCTTTCTTTTACTTCTATCCATTTAGCATCTTTGTTATGTTCCACAGGATTTTCATAAATACTCCTCCAATATGTATCTATTTCTTCTTTTTTTGGTGGCGTTTTAATTTCTTTTACCTTGTTTCCCAAATCTGTATAAACCTTTTTGGGTCATCAATAAATTGCTTATTTTGTACATTCCTTTATATTATCTGTGTATCTTATAAGTTTTTCCGCCTGTGCTGAGATTTTTAGTTTGTTATTTGTGATAGTGCATGACAGATCCTGATCTGTTCTAATACTGCTGATTGCTTTTATCACATCTATCTTTCTAAGCCTTTTTGTTGAGCCTTTCCCTCTTCTATACTCTTCTAACCATGACACTTCTTGTCTTAAATGCTTTATAGTTTTCTCTATTCGATACTTCCATGATGGTATTCAATTTCTCTTCTTCCGTTCCCTTACTACCCTGTGTTCTTGTGGTAAAACTTTATCAGTTAACAATTTAGCTGCACCTTAATACATACTGTTTGCTTCTGTTATATCACATGGAACTCTACAGACAGCCTTAATTACTGTGTCCATTTGTTTTATCAAACTTTTTACTTTTTGGGTTTTATTGACCTTCTGCAGTCTATTTCTTTCATTGATCTTAATATGTGTATTTAACTCTATTAAATCAAGTAACTCTTCTATTAGCTCATTTTGTTCCAAACTGAGGGCATATTTTTTGTTTTCCATTTCCTGCGGGCATTCTCTTGAAAGTTCTGTAGCATCTTCCTGTGGCACTTTCTCTTCAATTTCATCCTGTGCCATCCATTGCTCTGTCATATTGGAACCCACTGGCCTATCACTCCTCAAAATTGACTGCATCAGAATTTCCACACTTTCCTATTCCTTCCCTTGCTGCTCAGCAACAAATGTACATTTATAGTTGTTTTCCATGGAAGATTCCAAAATATCTTTATATGGCACCTGACCAATTACTTCCCATTCCACTGGTTTCCCTTAATTTGGATGTCCATTACTCTATCCTGTTGTGGTGCTTTCTGAATTAGATTTTTTACACTGAATCCTTCATAGGTTTATAGGTTCATAGGTGGGTACAAGGCTATTGGCCCAAGGGCTTAAGTAAGCCTAGCCAGCAAGGTTCTCTGACTTACGCCACCCAAGAAAATTAATTTCATGTGCCCGTGTTGAGCAGAGACACAGAAGTGATCCCTGGGGTGTATTTCCTATTTCCCATCTACTCATCAAGATTTTTCTTGAAGAGTGCTAATGAGGAACTTTGCTTGACATAGATGGGTAGCTTGTTCCAGAGTATAGGAAGTCTCTGGGACAGGAATCTATCCCTCCAGCATGTCCTGGTTATTGTGGTGACTAGGTTTAGGTCCCTAGAGTGTGTAGCTTGGAGGGATTGGGATTTCTTTAGGTGTAGCATGTCCAAAAGCTCTGGGTTTAACATAGCTTTATATGTTAGGCAGAGATCTCCTTGGAGTAGGTGATACACTACAGAGTAAAGCTGGAGTTTTTTGAAACAGTTAGTGTAGGGCATCACAGGTATTCCATAGCCTCAGTTTCTATTTCTTTAATTTCTCCATTACTAATCTCCTTTTCTACTTTTTCTCTTTGTCTTCTTATTTTTTGCATTGTAAAGTTTCCATGTCCAGATTCCTTTGCCTGTATTTTCTTCCCATATCTTTGGTGTTTTTGTTTTTCTATGGATTAGTTTTGCTTTCTCCTTTGCATAGATATTAATGCATATTAAATATCTTTTTCTTTCCCATGTCCATATTTCTTCTTCAGATGTCTCCTGATCTTCCTGTTTCTCCTTACTTTGGGGACTCATTCCATTATGCTGTGATCTAACCTGTGTTAAACCTTCTAAACCAAATCCTTCACTTTGCAACCACTTCATAACTTTAACTTCTATTGTTTTAATTATTTTGTGAAATTTTCCATATCTGGAGGCCTTTGCAGTGACAGTTAAGGGAAGAGTGCAGGAACAGAAAATAACGAGAAGGGTGTGGAGGAGGAATAGCTATCTAAACAGGGAGACAGATGGCAAGGAAATACTGCATGGTCAAATAAAGGAGTCAATACAGGACAATATGAAAAAACACTGGTAGGACAGGATCAATGCCACTTTCAGGGTAAAACTGGTGAGCATGAAAGGAAAGAAGAAAGGGTAACTGAGTAAGCGGAAAGAGAGAGATTAAGAGGTGGTACAGAAGGATGAAGAGTAGACCAGGGAAAAATCAATAAGAATGGAATTATAGATTACAGTTACTATGGAGCAAGAAGTTCTACACTGGTACTGGAGGGACTAATGGTGGATAGTGTAAGAAACACAGGGGAAAGAGCTATTCAGGAAATACAGGAAGAAGTAGTCAGAGTGAGAGAGAGAGACTGGATAAGTAGTGAATATGGAGAATGTTTAGAAGAGGATGAGATAATCAAAGAAAGATTTAAGGAATACTACAGGGATATGTATAAACAACAGGAAGGGACAGAAATCCTAGAATGGAACTGGGGAAAGAATGTAGAGGTATACATACTAGAAGATGAACAAAGAAACAAGCTGGATGCAGAGGTGACAAGGGATGAGATTAGGAAAACCATATACAAGATTAAGGAAAACTTCAGGACCTAATGAATTTCCTGTAAATTTCAACAAATGGCGAGGGGAGGAAATGTTTAAGGTCAAACTATCTAAAAGAATGAAAAGGGCCTTGATAACAATGATACGTAAAGGAAGAAGAGAAAAGAAGTGAGAAATTATAGGCCAATCTCTTTCATCAACATAGACATCAAGATCTTGGCAAAGGTATTGACAAGATAACTGGATGAAGTACTGCCAAAAACAATACCACCAGAGCAAGTGAATTCATGAAGCTAAGAAATCCAGGAAAAAAAATGGTGGAACCTGGTGGAATGTATGTACAGGGAGGAACAGAATCAGAAAGAGACAGGTGGGATTGTGCTCTGACCTGCAATGGGTCTTTGATATCGTGAGGAAGGGAAGACACTGCAGCAAAGACAAGAGGAAAACATAATATATTGAATGCAGGCCATATACCAAGGCCCAGAAATTTAAATACAAAATGGAGGGTATGTGAAGCAACACAGACAGAGAGAAGATCCTGTCAGGGGTCCCAACTGTACCGAAGACTGCACATACTTTGATAGAGGAGCTGGCAATGAAAGCCAGATACAGTTTAGCAATGCTTGAAGAAAGGAATGGGGAATGCAATCCTACAGATAACTGCATGCTAATGTTTGAGGATATGGCTACAGTAATAAGAACTATAAGGGGAGCATTTAAGAAGTTTATGGAAAGGAAAGGAATAAGACACAACAACAAAAAAACAGTGGTAGTAAGATTAGGAAAAGGGAAGGGGAAATGGGATATAGCTGAAATAAAAGAAGGAAACAGGACCTAGACAACCAATAATACAAAGTGGATACATTTAATTAATTCTGTTGGAAAGTGTGCAAACCTGCTAAGAAGCATTTTGTGGCAGTTCCCCAGCAGCTACAGCCATCAAACACCTACAGACAGGACCAAGACAGCCAAAAATAGAAACCAGATACATTCAGTTGATTCTGGTGGGCATTGCACAAATCCACTAAGTGGTGTTGCACAGCAGTTAACACAGAGACCTTAAGAATTATTAGTAAATTAGGGACTGTCATGTAGATAGTCCTATGGCAACATAAGTAAGTGTAGGGCTGGAGTACAGATAGTTCTGCGTTCTAGTACATGGTGTGCAACCTTTTCTTACTGTTGTGAAATTACAGTTTATAGCAAATAACTGAGTCATGAAGGAGAGCTATTTCAACTATCTTGTAAGTGTAGGACTGCCATACACATAGTCCTAGGTTCTAATGCAGGATATCCCATATACTTTTACTGTTGTTCCACGACCATTATATTCACTCTCAGTTATAGCATTTTAGATAGTGAAACTGATCTTAACTATCTGTATGAGGGATGACACACTATAATTGTGTTTATTTATTCATTTATTTATATATTATAAGGTTTATTATCATATATATGATTGAGGGTATACTATTTCTGTAAGTACTGTTCTGCTATCTGGACTTACATGGCCTTCACATTTGCCTAAGACACATACAAAACTGCATCTATATCCAATAACCTTGTCAGGTCACACACATACATGTGTAACACCTTATACTGTCACCTGCATGTATGTATGATCACTGACTATGTTTGAGTAGCACTTCGTCTGTGGCAAAGATGGAAAAATCAATGCTGTAGAAGTAAATGTTTTGTCCCTTATGTCTAAGTTTGAATCCCACAGAGTAAAAATAAATGTTCTTATTCCTTACTGCTTGGTACCATTGCTCTGTGCACACCATCATGCAAATGCATAGCGCTGTTGTGCGCACTCTAGTAAATGTGATAACTGGAATTGGTGAGAAACCATTAGTCTCCATTGCTCTAGATCTGCTGGTAGATAGATATGGCAGGTATTAGTGGGGAAGGTGCCAGGCTTAGGGCAAAGAGGATGGGTGTCCAGCATATTCATTGGACTCCTAGTAAAGCAACACAGCCACAGGCTTCTGCAGGGGGACTATTCTGGCTCCCAGTACATGTTTGTGGCATGGGATAGTTTACCCCAGGCTGTATCTAGTGCCACAGGTATCTTGTGCACTGGAGAACAATGTAGGTATCATTTCAATGACTTACAGAGGAGGAAGCGCAATACACTTAACCACAGGATTGAGGAATGTAGGACTGAGGGCATCTCACGTCTGTGTAATTATCAACTTGAGAGAGTACTGGTAAGGCTTAGAAAAATGAATATAGGAAAGACTGGTATGCATAATGGCCTTCTGTTCTGTTCTGTTTTTTTCCACAGCTGCCAGTGATCAGGAGTACAATGTCTGAGGCCACTGGGCTAGATCAGCAAGACTAAGGGAAGCAAATGGTATGTATGAAGCAGAAGAGTAGTGTTATTGTAGTATTAAAAGTTAAATATAGCTTTTTTGGTATTTTATAGAGTTGTATCAAATTGATCATGCGTATCCCAACTGTAAAAGTAAGTATGCTTGCAATAGTCTGTAGCACAAATCAATTGTAAGAGTCCAATATTAGACTTTAGTCAGAGGTTGTGGGTTCAAATACCTTACTTCACAACTATACAATACTGTTATTTCTTCATTAATATTTACATTAAATTAAAACTTCTATACCAGTGGCACAAATGCCCTGCTGTCAACTGATATCAGTATAACTGGAACAGGCATATGTGCAATATATGCACATTTCAAGGATTACTTGCTGCAGTTTGTAGTATACTGTGCATCTGTTAGGAGGTGGTAGAGTTAAATGTAAAAGTTAAGATAAAAGTTGAATAATTTTATTAATGCATTGTATAACAATAGATAATATAAATTATATAACAATAACACGTACTACAAGGAATTCATATCATTGCATTATCACTCTGTAATTTAAAGTATGCAACTATTTCAGGAAGATCTGAAATAAAAATTAAATGGGCACCTGTCTCACAAAAAAAAAAAAAAATCATCCCATACGTAATTCTCCATTAACACAAGTCTTCTTGACACATTTGATTCAGTCCAGTTGGCTATACAACATGATTGCATTGACCCTCTCTCTGGAGGTGACAGTCCAACTTCAGTTAATATTTTGCACATATGTTTCGTTCACACTGGTAAAGAAATGGATAGCTATGATTCTTTCCTACCTACCTCTTGCACATTCCTGTCCTGATTTCCATTTGTTCTTCCTCCTGCTTGATCCTCATTTCACCACTTTCCTATCTACCCCATTTCACCACTTTAATCTGTTCAAAAAAACAGAATCACACACAGCACACATACATTGCTGGAAAAGCAATGGATCCCTTCACTTTTGGCGCCCCATGTTTGCACCGAGGTATACATCATGCACCAATACAAAGCAACAGTGAGCAGTGGCAAACTGCTGTGGTACCTCCACGCAATGCTGCTTAACACCACTGCACTATGACAACACACAGCAAAACATGTATTATAAGGAATTCAAGTCATTGCATTATCACTCTGTAATTTAAAGTTTGTAAAAGTATTAGATGCACCTGGATTCAAACCCAGTAAGATCTGGCCTCAAAAACAAATGTTTTGATGCATTAAGACATGCTGCCACAAAGGCAATTAAGCAGCAGGTGTGTTTCATAAACTCAGTACTCTGTTAGACTTCAACAGTGCAGCTCACATTTGTGCAATGCTTAGCTATGCGTAAACATGTGTATCTTGCATGCCTATACACTTGGCCAACCATCAAGCAAACCCACTGCTCATCACGCTGTTGAAATGTACATATTATGCTGTATTACTGATGATTACAGTGGAAACATTACAAACTGATGGCCCTATCTAACAGTATGTCACATATTTACAACACATCCATGTGTTGCCACCCTCCCCAAGCTCTGCAACCCTGGTGTCTCAGTACTTTTTCCACACATATATCACCTGCACTACAAAATGTGTTATCAAATGTTGTATGATATGCAATATACATCAATCTAGTAACATGCAGAACCTACAAGTATTGACTCATACACATAAAAACCCTTATCTGCAAGGCTAGGGAAGGAATCAGTATGGACCTTATCGACGGGGACATAGTTGACCTTCAACACACTTGTCTCAACACATTTTCTTTTTGTCAAGGGTAGCTCTTGCTTATTGAATCTTGTGGACTTCTTTGATACTGACCTCAAAGACCTGGATGGGAGATAACAGGGCATACTTCATATGAGGAATTATCCAAAGCATTTGACACTATACCCCATTCATGTCTCATAGTGAAAATCTTCCATGTGGGAATTAAGCCATACAGTAGTAGATGGATAGCCAACTGGCTCACTGATATAACATACGCTCTCAAAGGTGGGAAGTGCACATCCACCACTAGCCACTTAACATTAGAATACCACAGGGATCTCTGCTGTTCCCTCAACTGTTTGCAAACTACTTCCATGAAGCACAGGTGACTGTTGATGGCCTGTAGTTTGCCAAGACTGCAGATGACTGTTAACTGGACGCAGTCATATAGAGTCCCCTGATGATGGCAACATATGAAAGAAGGGCTGACACACACAAATGATTGGTGCCAAACTCATGCACTGAACCTTAAAGCACACAATGCCTCATTGTCTCGTTTGACAATGAAGCATCCCTGCTTATTATGATATACATAGCACCCCTCTAAGCTCAAATACAGTGTTGTGAGACTTGGGAACCCATGTTGATAGCAATCTACACTTTCATCACTGTCTCCATAGTATTGACACACACATTCTGCACTGCACACCTCATACATATGGACATCCCATCCAAGGCCAGGGTGGTCATACCTCTGCTGCATTCTACCTTTATCAGACCACTAATTGAGTACAATGATCCCATCTGTCTGTATCTCGCCAGACAGCTGCAGCAAATGGAGAAAACACAGTTTGTTCCTGGGAGAATCCAGGGTCTCCAAACATGGCATACATGGAAAGACTCAAAGACTTGTCACTGTACTTAATATCATGTAGGCTGCTTATATGTGACCTATGCCTGGCCTACAGAGCAGTCTCAGACCATGCTCTACTAGGAATGCTGGACATCTGCAAATCAAATGGGACAAGAATAACTTGTCCCAGGTTCTCAGACTAGCCTGTGACATAAACAGAACATACTGGGGGGACAGATATATCACCCAGCAATTCACAGTCCTCTGTAATAGGCTCTCACTGCATGTAAAGCAGTGGTCCTCAAGACCTTGTTCAAGTGCAACCTTGACTACTGGTTGGGTGATAATAAAGTCACCTCTGGGGTGGCACATATGTCCTGCATGGACAGTTGGTGCTGCTCACAAAATCCCTCTACTAACAATAACCATCTTACTATACTCAATACGACGTGTGTTTTTACACAGCTAGGCTTATAAATACCCTAGGGCCATTAGGCTAGTAGCTCCTATGAACCCATGAAGCTATGAACCTATGCAGGACTCCCAACATCTTGTCTCCCACATGGCCTGCTGATGTCATCTACTATAAGTTGACCTGCACTTTTGTAAAAGTCAGACTTGTGCTGTGAAGCTTGCATAAAGTACTGTGTTGTGTAGTATGTCTATCCCACAGTTACTGTTCCAATCCCATGGATGGACAGTATGTTGAATCTTGCAGATGCCTACTCATCCATTTCATGCAGTTCACCCAACAATTTGTCTCCCACATGGCCTATAGATGTCATCTACTATAACTTCACATGCACTCTTACAAAATTCAGACTTGTGCTGTGGCACTTGTGTAAAATACTGAGCTCTGTAGTCTGTGTACCTTAGATAGGTAGGGGTTCCATTCTCACTGCAGTCAAGTGGGTGTTTGTGTGTGAACTGTTGCTTGACATTACAGAGAGCATTTTATACCAGCATGTGGGACACTGTTATATTCTCCTCAACCAACACAGCTGATGTCATCAGCTATAAATTGTTGTCTGAGACACTCTAAGTCAGACTTGTGCCATAGCACTTGCATAAAGTACTGAATTATATATTCTGTGTACTTAGGTAGGGGTTCTATTCTCACTGAGGTCAACTGTGTGCATGTGTATATGTGAGCTATTGCTCGACATTACAGAGAGCATTTTATACTAACATGTGGGATACTGCTATATTCTCGTCAACAGACACTGCTGATGTCATCAGCTATGAAGTGTTGTTTGAGACACTCCAAGTCAAACTTGTGCCATGGTGCCTGCATAAAATACTGAGCTCTGTAATCTGTGTACCTTATGTAGGTAGGGGTTCCATTCTCACTCCAGTCAACTGAATGTTTGTTTGTGAACTGTTGCGTGACATTACTGAGAGTATTTTACACCAGCATGTGGGACACTCTTATATTCTCCTCAACAGGCTCTGAAGATGTCATCAGCTATAAAGTGTTGACTGAGACACTTCAAGGCAGTCTTGTGCTGTGCTGCTTGCATAAAGTACTGAGTTCTGTACTGTGTGTACTTAGATATATAGGGGTTGTATTCTCACTGTAGATAACGGGGTGTGTGTGTGAGCTGTTGCTTAACATTACAGACAGCATTTTACACCATCATGTGGGATATTTAGATCAATAAGGGTTCTATTCTCACTGCAGACAACAGGGTGTGAATGTGCATAGATGATTTCTTGCATGACATTACAAAGAGCATTTTACACCATCATGTGGGACACTGTTCTTACCATACTCTCCTCAACAGACACTGTTGATGTCATCCACTATATCAGAATTTTGAATATGCAGTAGTCCCACCAGGGATGGGTCAGGCACTGGTGTGGAGGCCAGGTAGAAGTTACCTCATCCTATACAAGTCAGATTACAGTGGCATGGCTTTTAATCTATCTACATAAATCATGGTATGGTTTATAGGCCCAGTGTTATCTTGCTGAGAAAGCCCTCTGGTCTTTCCAGCTACTGCATATGTCTGCTGAGGTACATGCAAAAGACAGCATTATACTCTATTAGTGTTCTGATGAGGTTTGACTACAGGGCTGTCATACAATCTAAGATCTGCATATTATGGCAGGACTTATGATGTGCATAACATAGGCTTTCAATACCTGTGTAGACACTTGGTGGTTAAAGTTCAGATTGCTATCTACGTGTTCTCAGTGCTTGCACCATTGAGTTTCATCATAGCAGGACTGTTGTCAATGCTGTGATTAACATGGAATTCCACTTTACAGACATTAAAGATAAAAAAGACACATTTCTGCATTTATATGGATCTCTATCCTTTGTCACCATTCATTTGTCTGTGTTAGCTCCTCCTGTACTACGTTATCATTATTGGTGGACTCGATGACTGCAAACAATATGCAAGAATCAGCAAACTTGGTAAGGCAAATGCCATATACTTAAGCCTAAACTGTCCAGAAAGAGAGTCCACATGGTGAAGGGCCAAGCACAGATACCAGGTGAAGGCATCTGACACAAATCTACACTGAGATATTCAATCAACACTATCATATGTGGCCATAAACAGCTATGTCATCAAATGGATAAACTAGTGCATCACATATGTGGCATCTCTCATAGGTTCATAGATTCATAGGTTCATAGGTGTGTACTAGGCTAATGGCCCTGGGGCCTTTACAAGCCTAGCCATAGGATTACTCTGGCATAGTGCCACCTGACCTTAGTTCCAAGTGCCTCTGTCGAGTATAGCCACTGGTGTTATCCCCGGGTTGAATTATAGGTTCATAGGTGGAATAATCAGCCCTTGCAAGGCTTGAGCCCAGGACCCTGCACACCATAGCCACAGCAATTTACTACTAAGCCATCTGAGTCCTATGTTGAAATGTGTGACGTGACCTATATCTCAGATCCACTGATCAGGTCCATACATCAGGCCTGTCTGCTAGACCCTTTACTGTCCTTTAGTTAAGTGGCGGACATCACAGATGACATACATAGTCTGTGTACCTTAGATAGGTAGGGGTTCCATTCTCACTCCATCAACTGAATGTTTATGTGTGAACTGTTGTTTGACATTACAGAGTGCATTTTACACCAGCATATGGGGCACTCTTATATTCTCCTCAACAGAATCTGCTGATGTCATCAGCTATAAAGTGTTGTCTGAGACAACTCAAGCCAGGCTTGTGCTGTGCTGCTTGCATAAAGTACAGAGTTCTGTACTCCGTGTACTTAGATATATAGGGATTGTATTCTCACTGTAGTTAACTGGGTGTGTGTGAGCTGTTGCTTAACATTACAGACAGCATTTTACACCAGCATGTGGGATATTTATATAGATAAGGGTTCTATTCACACTGCGAACAACAGGGTGTGAGTGTGTGTATATATGATTTCTTGCTTGACTTTATAGAGAGCATTTCACACCAGCATGTGGGACACTGTTCTTGCCATATTCTCCTCAACAGACACTGTTGATGTCATCCGCTACATCAGAATTTTGGATATGCGATAGTCCAACCAGTGCAGGGTCAGGCACTGGTGTGGAGGCCAGGCAGAAGTTATCTCATCCTATACAAAGCAGATTACAGTGACATGGCTTTCAATCTATCTACATAAATCATGGCATGGTTTATAGGCCCCGTGTTATCTTGCTGAGAAAGCCCTCTAGTCTTTCCAGCTACTGCATATGTCTGGTGAGGTACATGCAAAAGAGACCATTATACTCTATTACTGTTCTGATAAGGTTTGACTACAGGGCTGTCATACAATCTAAGATCTGCATATTATGGCATGGCTTATGATGTGAATAACATAGTCTTTCAATACCAGTGTAAACACTTGGCTGACGTTCAGATTGCTATCTACATGTGTTCCCCACTGCTTGCATCACTGAGTTTCATCATAGCAGGACTGTTGTCAATGCTGTGATTAACATGGAATTCCACTTTTCAGACAGACAATATAAAAACAACACATTTCTGCATTTATTTGTACATCTTTAGACTTTGCCACCATTCATTTGTCTGTGTTAGCTCCTCCTGTACTACATTATCATCATTGGTGGACTCAATGACTGCAAACAATATGCAAGAATCAGCAAACTTGATAAGCCAAAGGCCATATACTTTAGCCTGAACTATCCAGAAAGAGAGTCCACATGGTGAAGGGCCAAGCACAGATACGAGGTCAAGGCATTTGACACAAATCCACATTGAGGTATTCAATCAACACTGTCATATGTGGCCATAAACAGCTACATCGCCAAGTGGGTAGTCCAATGTATCACATACATGGCATCTCTCTATGTTGAAATGTGTGACGTGACTTATATGTCAGGTCCAGTGATCAGGTCTATACATCAGGCCTGTCTGCTAGGCCCTTTACTCTCCTTTAGTTAAGTAGCGGATATCACAGATGACATTACAGATCCCATGTCCAAAGAGCTGCCTGAAGGAGTACAGACTGTGGGCAATCATTGACTCCACTGTGTGTATAATACAGAATGCAGTATCAACCCATACCAAAAAATGCTGCCACAACCATATACATAGCATTCATACCTACATTGACAAGTAACATGGGAGGATTTGTTACGTCAGGAAACAAACACACCACCCATGTATAATGGGGGCATCACACCCTATAATCAGACTAATAGGCATGTGACCCATGTTCTGAGGTAGATGGTAAGTGGTACATCCAGCACCATGTGGTCACAATGCTAACTACTCCCTTGAATGTAACACAAGTACTGGGTATGTGAAGGACATCCACACTGAGGCCATAATACCATCATGGTTCCCAGCCTTCATCACACCATAACTATGTACAATGTACCCTTCTTCATGTACCTTCCTGCCCATCCTCCAGTGATGTGTAACTGAAGTGTACTACCTTTGTCACAGTGAGCTGTCATGCAGCTTACTCGCCATACCTATGTATTCTTTCTGTTGAATATACATGACTGCCTGATGCTGCTGAACACAATCAAGTTGTTACACCAGATGCATGTATGATACCTGTTCTGCTCATGCAGACACTACATACACAGGTCTTTGACAACATTAATGGCATGTATATCATTTGTGACAGTGTGGATTGTGCTAAATATATATATATATATATATATATATATATATATATATATATATATATATATATATATGTCATGCACACAAGTCAACTAGCCTGTATTGTTCATTCTGTTGCTAGGATGGTGTGTGTGGTTATTCTCATACAGTGTGGATGCATCACAATAGTTGTTCAAATGTGTGCATGCAAACTCATCTCTTATCACTCTAAATCACATATGTTATGTCAGAAACATGGGATTAGTGGTCCATGGTCCATGTTTGTGGTTGGTTCTTGTAATGTTTTTCATGATCCTTTACCTGTGACCACCTTGCTGGAGACCTCTGCTGAGAGTACACTCATATTCAAGCATATCAGTCTGTACAGCTTCAAAATATGCACCCTACCTCAGTTGTATATCATATCACTGATAGATGTCCTCTGTGTTATTCACTCAATGATGTTTATCTCACACAGAAATCCTCCCCATTGTTATGTCACCTTGTGTGGCAGCCACATAAAACACATTTTCACTGTACAGTCCATACTGTACCATACAGGTATGTGATTGGTGTTGCTACTACAACCATCTTCCATTGACATGCCCTCCTCAACTGTAAATTAGGTTGTTTCACCTGTTCTCTTTCCCCATGTTCATTCCTACAATTCATCTGTGTGTCCCTGGCAATACACACACTTCCCCTGAGGGTTCATTTTAAATTGTAGTCCATGTCCCATTACAGATCATTTACACAGCTTCAGCACAGAATGCCAGGAATGGGATATCACAATACTTTGCACTGTAGAGACACTGTCCTGAACTGTGTTTGGACTATATATTTAGCATTCATACTTTTCAACTGTCCAGATATTCCCAAGATGTCCAGATGTGTTCCTTATCACATTTGTGGCTTTCTGCCATATCAGTGGAATTATCTCAGGACTGATGTGAGTCAGTATTACATTAATTCGAGTTCATACCACTCAGCTGTCCTGATTTGTGCAGAATGTCCAGTTTTTGTCTCATATTTTTTCTTTTCCTCATAACATTTTGGTTTTCTGGCAATTCCTTAGCATATCATTGTGGATTTAAGTCAGAAACTGATGACAGCAATTTGAGTTTCAGACTTCATGCTCTTCAGAAAATCCATGCTACTGTACAACATATTATTCTATTACCTTTATAATTTTGGAAGAGCATTATTAAAATATGTCCCTATTTTGTCCCCTTTGTCCCCCCATTATTTATGGCTTTGTCCAGATTTGTTGCTCTAAGAGGTTCAGAGGTATGCTTGAATTTCATTCTACCACATTTCTATGTGACATCTATGTCAAATATATCCCTATTTCTGGTTAATTGTCCTCTCATTATGTTGGCTTTTGTGCAGATGTGCTACACTAGCAAAATGACAGCTGTCCGTGAAGTCCTAGGGATCACTGTGGCATTCCACACAAATTTGCAGATTGTAGGTGCTCTGCTTTAAACAGAATTGCTATCAGCATTTGTTTACATGGTGTCCTGCCCTGCACCACTGTTGCCAGCCACAAAGTCTCACTTAGACACAGTGTGTGACATTAATATGCACTGCTTGGTGGTGCTGGTGGTAATTGGGCTACTGTTGGCCGAAGGAGGAGAAGAGGGGGAAGGCATGCCCAAAGGCAGGTAAAGGCTAGGACTGTGATAGCGAGGGTCAGAACTTTGAATGTTGGCAGTATGACTGGTATAGGGAGAGAGCTAGCTGATACGATGGACTGAAGGAAGGTTGGTATATTGTGTGTGCAAGAGACCAGATGGAAGGGGAGCAAGGCTATGTGTATCGGAGGCGGTTTCAAATTGTTTTATCATGGTGTGGATGGAAGGAGAAATGGCGTAGGAGTTATCCTGATGGAACAGTATGCTAAGAGTGTTTTGGAGGTGAAAAGAGTATTGGATAGAGTGATGTTTATGAAGCTGGAAATTGATGGTATAATGATGAATGCTGCTCATGCATATGCTTCACAAGTTGGGTGTGCGATGGATGAGAAAGAAAAATTTTGGAGTGAGTTGGATGAAGTGGTGATGACTGTACCCAAGGGTGAGAGACTGGTGATTGGAGCAGATTTCAATGGGCATGTTGGTGAAGGGAACAGAGGGGATGAGGAAGTGATGGCTAGGTATGGTGTTAAGCAAAGGAATGCAAAAGGTCAGATGGTGGTGGATTTTGACAAAAGGATGGACATGGCTGTGATGAATACGTATTTTAACAAGAGGGAGGAGCATAGGATGACATACAAAACTGGAGGAAGATGCACACAGGTGGATTATATCTTATGTAGAAGGGCCAGTCTGAAGGAGATTGGAGACTGTAAAGTGGTGGCAGGGGAAAGTGTAGTTAGGCAGCATAGAATGGTGGTTTATAGGATGACATTGGTGATCAAGAAGAGGAGGATGAGTGTGAGGGCAGCACCAAGGATCAAATGGTGGAAATTTAAAAAGGGTAATTGTGAGGTGATGTTCAGGGAAGAGTTAAGACAGGCACTGGGTGGAAGTGAAGAGTTACCAAATAGCTGGGTAACTACAGCAGAGCTAGTAAGAGAGATGGCTAGAAAGGTGCTTGGTGTGACATCTGGAAAGAAGAAGGTGGACAAGGAGACCTGGTGGTGGAATGAAGAAGTACAGGAGAGTATACAGAGAAAGAGGTTGGCGAAGAAGAAGTGGGATTGTCAAAGAGATGAAGAAAGTAGACAAGAGTATAAGGAGATGAGGTGAATGGCAAAGAGAGAGGTGGCGAAGGCTAAGGATAAGGCATATGAAGAGTTGTATAAAAGGTTGGACACTAAGGAGTGAGAAAAGGACCTGTACCGATTGGCTAGACAGAGGGACCGAGCTAGTAAAGATGTGCAGCAGGTAAGGGTGATAAAGGATAATGAGGGAAACATACTCACAAGCGAAGAGAGTGTGTTGAGCAGATGGAAAGAGTACTTTGAGGGGTTGATGAATGAAGAGAATAAAAGGGAGAGAAGGTTGGATGATGTGCGGATAGTGAATCATGACGTGGAGTGGATTAGCAAGGAGGAAGTAAGAATAGCTATGAAGAGGATGAAGAATGGAAAGGCTGTTGGTCCAGATGACATACCTGTGGAAGAATGGAGGTGTTTAGGTGAAATGTCTGTGGAGTTTTTAACTAGATTGTTTAATGAAATCTTGGAAAGTGAGAGGATGCCTGAGGAATGGAGAAAAAGTGTTTTGGTACTGATTTTTAAGAATAAGGGTGATGTGCAGAGCTGTAGTAACTACAGATGGATTAAATTGATCAGTCACAGCATGAAGTTATGGGAAAGAGTAGTGGAAGCTAGGTTAAGAAGGGAGGTGATGATTAGTGATTAGCAGTATGGTTTCATGCCAGGAAAGAGCACTACATATGCTATGTTTGCTCAGAGAGTGTTGATGGAGAAGTACAGAGAAGGTCAGAAGGAGTTGAATTGTGTCTTTGTGGATTTAGAGAAGGCATATGACAGGGTGCCTAGTGAGGAGTTGTGGTATTGTATGAGGAAGTCGGGAGTGTCAGAGAAGTATGTAAGAGTGGTACAGGATATGTACGAGGGTAGTGTGACAGCAGTGAGGTCTGTGGTGGGAGTGACGGATGCATTTAAGGTGGAGGTGGGATTACATCAAGGATCAGTTCTGAGCCCTTTCTTATTTGCAATGGTGATGGACAGGTTGACAGACAAGCTCAGACAGGAGGCCCTGTTGACTATGATGTTTGCAGATGACATTGTGATCTGTAGTGAGAGTAGGGAATAGGTGGAAGAGACCCTGGAGAGGTGGAGTTATGCTCTAAAGAGAAGAGGAATTAAGGTCAGCAGGGCTAAGACAGAATATATGTGTGTGAATGAGAGGGAGGATAGAGGAATGGTGAGGATGCAGGGAGTAGAGGTGGGGAGGGTGGATGAGTTTAAGTGCTTGGGATCAACAGTTCAGAGTAATGGTGAGTGTGGAAGAGAGGTGAAGAAGAGAGTACAGGCAGGATGCAGTGAGTGGAGAAGAGTGTCAGGAGTGATTTGTGACAGACAAGTACCAGTAAGAGTGAAAGGAAAGGTCTACAAGAGGGTAGTGAGACCAGATATGTTATATGGGTTGGAGACAGTGGCACTGACAAAAAGGCAGGAGTCAGAGCTTGACGTGGCAGAGTTGAAGATGTTAAGATTTGCACTGGGTGTGACGAGGATGGACAGGATTAAGAATAAGTATATTGGATGGTCAGCCCAGGTTGGAAGGTTTGGAGACAAAGCCAGAGAGGCAAGATTACGTTGGTTTGGACATATGCTGAGGAGGGATGCAGAGTATATTGGAAAAATATGCTAAGGATGAAGCTGCCAGGTAACAGGAAAAGAGGGAGGCCTAAGATAAAGTTTATGGATGTGGTGAGAGAGGACATGCATGTGGTTGGTGTGACAGAGCAAGATGCAGAAGACAGGAAGAAATGGAAACAGTTGATCTGCTGTGGCGACCCCTAATGGGAGTAGCTGAAAGAAGAAGAAGAAGAAGGTGGTGCACGCTGCCACTCACCACACACCCCTACCCACAAATATACACCCCATGTAGGGTTTGCGTGGGGCTGATACAGAGTTTATTGAATCCCAGGAATAGAGTTCACGCATAAATTGTATGGAAAGCCTGATAATAGTTAGATGCAGCACTATTTACATAATAGATGATGATCATAACTATTATTAATATTCTACAGGTCAAGAAATATGGTAACACATTATATTGGTGAAGGTGTAGGATAGCATGAGTAGAGAAGGGTAGGGTGTGATAGAGGAGACAGTAGGCATAGATGTGGAAAAGGTGCAACCTCAGGGGAGTATATGTAGAGGAAGGGAGGGTAGGGTAAGTTAGTAGTGGAGATAGACATAGTAGAGTTAGAAAAATATATAAGAGTACCTCAGCCTAGGCTCATAAAGGATCAAATCCAAGTTTTGTTGAAGTATTCTTTTATAGAGGTTTTGAAGGAGTGAACATTAGTAGCAGCTTTGATAGTTAAAGGAAAGGAGTTCCATAGTTTGCCACAGAGCAGAAGTAAAGGCTGAGGCCTGGGCTTTTGTTAGGTTTATAAGCTGTGAGGAGATGTTTGTCTTCAGATTTGAGATATTTATTTGGGATATAAAAGTTGATTAATGGGTTAAGAGCAGGACAAGCTAGTGATTTGTATATGATATTGTATACCATAGTAAGTTGTACATACTGAAGGTGGAGGGGGTGTTCAAGCCAACTTAGGGAATGTAGGGCTTTACAGTGATGATTTAGATGGGTTGTGTTTATGGCAAATTGGGCAATTTTGTTATACCAGCTTTCTATTATTTTTTTTCTTAGGGAGGTCTTTAAGTTAGAATTGGGCCCCATATAACAGTGAGGGCAAGAGGTAGGTTTTGGCCAAGGTAATCTTGGTAGCTGGTGTGAGAAAGTTTTTATTCCTGTATAGCATGCCTAGTTTTTGGTGTTTTTATTTTGATATTGTTTTGTACGTGCGGGTCAAACTTGAGATTATCATCAATTGTGACATCTAGTAGCTTGGTATGTGGAACCAATTCAATTTCAGTATTGTTGGCTGGTTTTTTTTTTTTTTTTTTGGTGCTATGGGGTTTGTGGGTTAAGAGAAGGAGCTTTATGTTTCTTTGGGAGGGGATTCAGTAGGAGTTCAGCACTGAAGAGCCATGCTTCTATGGAAGAGAAAGCTTGTTGTGTTATGTGTTGTAGGTGAGTTAATATGTCTGATACACAGATGATAGTGGAGTCATCTGTATATTGGATTTCAGTGACTTCACAGGAGGATGTATGCAAGTTATTGATAAAGACATTAAATAGTAATGGGCCAAGGATGGATCCTTGAGGTACACCTCTGGGGGTGATGTCATATGGAGAGATAGAGCCCTGCCATTTTACTGCATGCTGCATGTCAGCTAGGTAGCTAGAAAACCACTGAAGTGAGGAGGAGGATAGACCAATGCTGGAAAGTTCTTTAAGGAGTTTGGGGTGAGATACCATGACAAATGTTTTTGACAAATCTAGAAATACTGCAGATACTAGTTTG
The DNA here is from genome assembly GCF_019279795.1 of Protopterus annectens. Lineage (NCBI taxonomy): Eukaryota > Metazoa > Chordata > Ceratodontiformes > Protopteridae > Protopterus > Protopterus annectens. The sequence continues at coordinate 1,304,075,334 of NC_056726.1, forward strand.
CCAGTGTCACGGGCTTGTTGACAGAGTCCATGACAGATAATAAGGCTGTTGAGGTACTTTGTGCAGGTCTAATGCCATGTTGAGTGTGGGAAAATAGGTTGTTGTGTTTAAGATGATTGAAAAGTTGTAGGTGCACACATTTTTCTAGAAGCTTAGAGAGGGAGGACAAGATTGTAATAGGATGAACGTTTGTGATGTCAGTGGAGTTGCCTCTGTTATATAAAGGGATACTGTGTGATCTTTTCCATGGGTTAGGGACATGTGATTCAGCCATGGATCTATTAATTAAGATGCTAACAGGGAATGCTGTTGCCTCTGTGGCAACCTTTAGGTATTCTGGTGGAAGGCTGTCTGCTGAGGTTGAGCAAGGTTTCAGTTTTTGTAGTAGTTTTTTTATTTGAGTTAAGGGATTATTAGTGAGGGTTAGGTTTGTGTGTGCGTGTGTGTGTGTGTGTGTGTGTGTGTGTGTGTGTGTGTGTGTGTGTGTGTGTGTGTGTGTGTGTGTGTGTGTGTGTGTGTAATATGTGAGGTGTGTTGAAGTGAGTATTGGGTATTAGTAGAAGCAGTGAGTTGGAGTGAATCAGTTGAGTTTACTTTTAGGTAGGATATGAACTCTGTAAAGTATGTGTTGAATTTGGTGGTTGAATTATGTTTGAAGAGGTGGTATATTGGAGTATGGATTGGGATTATTTTTATTTCCTGAGTTAAGTAGTGACCTTACAGAGGACCAGAATTTCTTAGGATTGTTTTTGTGGTTATCATGAATGTAGGAATTGTATGATTTTTTTGTCATGCAATATTTGTCTTTTTGTTTGATTGCAGAATTGTCTGTATAACTGAAGATTTATGTCATTTTTATTCTTTAGCCAGGCAGTCCATGCTTTGTCCATGTCCTTCGTCAGAATTTTATATGATTTTGTGAGCCATGGGACATGGTTATTTTTTATTCATTTTGTTCGCTGAGAGGCTAGGGAGTTAAAAATGTTTAGGAAGGTGCTGTTGAAATGTTCAACTGCATCATTAAGGGAACTTTTTTTAGGATGGACCAGTCTATAGTTTTTAGAGATTCCTTACATGTCTCTTTGCTGAATTTTTGTAGGTTCCATATAATTTTGAACTTGTGTTGCTTTGTGAGTTGAGTGATAATCCTGTAAGTATAGGTTGATAGGTGGTCACTTATGGAGTCGGGGAGTGTGCCTGAGGATGCTAGAATCAGAGGGGCTGCAGCCAACTGGCATAGAGTCTCAGGTATAGTGAATGACAGAATCATGCCATAGTAGCTCAACAGTAAGGTGTACAAGACAGTGGTGGGACCACTACTACTGCATGATACAGAAACCTGGGCAGTAAAGGCAGAGCAGATGAGAAAGCTAGATGTGATGGAAATGAAATGCCTCAGAAGGGTGGTAGGATGCACACTGTGAGACAGACAAAGAGATGAAGACATAAGAGCAGAAGTCAAAGAAACTCCAATTGCAGAAAAGATCAAAAAGAACAGATTATGGTCATTTGGACACATGCAGAAAAACAGAAGACAATCTGATGAAGATTTGGGACAGACAGGAAAAAGATAAGAGAAAACAAAGACATCCAGCAAAGAGGTGGATCTGTGGCAGTTAGGCATGAGTGTCAAAGTAGGCAGAAGTGTGGCACTACATAGATGGAGACAGTTAACATGATACCCATCCATGTAGAAAATGGGGAAAAGGAGGGGTTGATGATAATGAGTTCCCCAAGTACCTAAGGCTCTGTGTTGGGGAAAAAAGAGAGAAAGACAACAAAAAACTTATAAGAAAGGGGGGACTTATACATTGCTGGAGAGAACTAATGCAGCAAGGATGATGATTCTATTCATAATCCTTTACCTGCTCCTCAACATACAAACAGACACCCCCACCCCAGGGATAAAGGGGTACATTAAATTTAAAAAGACATGGAGAACTGGGATGATTAAGATAAGGAAAAAAGAGTAAGCAGGGCAAAATGAGAATGAATACAAAAAGAGTGTCTGAGACTCCCTCATAACCCTAAATATGCATTCACATGTAATATTATTCACTGGGTATCCAAATGGACAGATGATAGGTCAGCAAGTAAAGGAGAGTAGTATTACTGGAATTAAATTAATCCTTAAGTCTTGGTGAGTACTTTTACAAGGTGGACCCTGTTTTTCACAAAATCTCACCAAGAAGACACTGATATAGAGACTGTATTTTATATAGGATATATCATGGACAGAAGTTGGCTAAAAACTAAAAAAAGCTGGATTCACAAGACCAAGGATAAAAAAGTGCCCAATCCTGATAGGCACACTCATACTAGGAATGGAAAAAATGACAGTGCAGAATCCTCAAGACATGGATATATTCCTACTATGGAGTCAAGCCAGGCCCTGGTGGAAATTAGTCACCTGTTGCACAAGGAAATACTAGTCTGCAAAAATCACAAAAAACGATAGGCCAGAATGAGCCATAAAGATGATAAAGTGGACTATTGAGGATAAGAAAGAAATTATGTATTGTTACTATTATGCAAGAAGCCTTGAATTTCCAGACAGAAGATATACAAAAAGATTAAGAATGAAATTAGAGGAAAGAAAAATGTTTCCACAAGAAAAAACTGTCAGAAGTGCCAAATAAAAATTTGTGTTCATTGATGCAACAGATTTGTGAAAAACATTATATAGACCAATAAACATTGGGGTTTTTGAAAGAAGAAGCAACTGAGAAAGTGTGAAAATATAAAGAACAAAATCTAGACACTTTTGAAAGGTGTAAAAAAAGAAATATGGATGTGGGAAAGAAAGAGCGATCAGATATGGTGCAATATTTATGCAAAGGAGAAAGGCAAATTAATCTATACAAAAAAGACAGCCCCGAAGATATGCAAAGAGATATACAGGCAAAGGTATGCAGATATGGAAAATTTTATAATGCAAAAAATAAGATCACAAAGAAGGAATGTAGAATGGAAGATTAGTAAAGTAGAAGTTAAAAAATAGAAGCTGAACTTATGAAATACATGCAAAGTGAAGGATTTAGTGTAGAAAGTCTAGCACAGGTTATATCACAGTATGATGGAACAGCAAGTTCCCAAAGTAAGGAGAAACAGGAGGAGCAAAAGTCATCTGAAGAAGAAATACGGACAAGGGAATGTAAAAGATATTTAATATGGTGCAATATGTATGCAAAGGAGAAAGCAAAACTAATCAATACAAAAAGAGTACCACCAAAGATATTTGAAGAGACATACAGGCAAAGGAATCCAGACATGGAAAATTTTACAATACAAAACATAAAAAAACAAAGAGGAAAAGTAGAAAAGAGGATTAGTAATGGAGAAGTTAAAGAAATAGAAACTGAGGTTATGGATTACATGTGATGTGAAGGATTTAGTGTAGAAAATCTAACTGATAATGTTACAGAAGGATAGAGCAATGGATCCTCAAATTAAGGAGAAATAAGTGGTACAGGAAACATCTGAACAGTTGCATGTGAAGATACTTTGGAGCCTTCTATAGGAAACTTGTACAGACATTTAGTTGGAGTTGCACAGCAAGGGAGGGAACAGGAAACTGTCACAACTCTGATGCAATCAATGTTGTAGAGTGGCAGACCAGTGAGTTCTCATATGAAAGAGCAACAGATGACACAGGATGAAACTGAAAAGAATGTGGCACATGAAGATGCTCTGGAACTTTCTGTAGAATGCCTGCAGGAAATGGAGAACAAAGAATGTGCTCTCAGTTTAAAAGAAAATGATCTAAGAGAAGAGTTACTTGATTTAATAGAGATGGACAAACATATTAAGATCAATGAAAGAAACAGACTACAGAAAGTCAATAAAACCCCAAAAGTTAGAAGTTTGATAAAACAAATGAACACAGAAATTAGGACCATACAAAGACATTTGGTGATATAAAAGAGGTAAATATGATATATTACTGTGCAGCTAAATTAATAACACATAAAGTCTCACCACAAAAACATAGAGTAGTAAGGGAAAGGAAGGGGAGAAATCAAATGTCATGGAAGTATCAGAGAAAACTGTAAAGCAACTAAGACAAGAAGTGTCACTGTTAGATGAGTGTAAAAGAAGGAATGATCAACAAAAATACTCAGAAAGATACACGTGTTAAAAGCAATGCACAGTATCAGAACAGATCAGGCTCTATTGTGCACTATCACAAATAATAAAATAAAAATATCAGCACAATAATAAAAAAGATAAATATAAAGGAAAAGTACAAAATAAGCAATTTATTGATGACCCAAAAAAGTTTTATAGAGAATTGGGAAGCAAGGCAAAGGGAATTGAAACACCACCAAAAAAGAAGAAATAAGTACATTTCGGAGAATTATCTATGAAGATCCTGTGGAACATAACAAAGATGCTAAATAGATATTAGAAATAAAAGAAAGAATAAGAAGTTGAAATGTACAGGATATGAAATGAGATTAAGTAACGGCCACTAAGACTGAAACAAAGTTTAGAAAATTTGATAATTGATAAACTCCAGGCCCAGATGCAGTACTTAATTTCTGGTTAAAAGTATTAACATCTTTACATGAAGATTTAGCCATGATTAAGAACTATTTACATGCACAGCCTGAATAGACACCAGCCTGGTTAAAAACAGGAAAACCAATACTCCTACTTAATACTGAACCTGCAGCTATCCTAAAAACTATAGACCAATAACTTGCCTTCCAACGACATATAATCTATGCAATGGAATTGATGCCGACAGAGTTTATAGTCACTTAAAACAGAACTCAATCATCGCAATAGAAAAAAGAGTAACAAAAGAAAGTCATATGGAACAAAGGATCATTTGTTGTTAAATAAAGTCATAATGGAGAACTGTAAAAAGGGGAAGATTCTAAGTATGGCATGGATAAACTACAAAAAAGCATTTGATAGGATTCCACATTCATGGCTAAAAGAGTGCTTAAAATGTCTAAGATTCACCCTACACTGATCGATTACATTACAGGGACCACAAGAGATATATTCCAGGGTGACTCTCTGTCACAGCTGCTCTTTTGTCTTGCCCTTAACCCATTAAGCTGTCTACTTAATAGATTACATCATGGTTACAATTTGGCTACCAGAAAACAACAAAGTGAAAAGACTCCTCACCTTCTTTTGTAGATGATTTAAAACTGTATAGTTCATCAGATGAGGAACTGAAAGCACAACTGCAAGTGGTCAAAACTTTTTTAGATGATATAAGAATGTCATTTGGTCTTGATAAATGTGCAAAAACAACCTTCAAAGCAGGAAAGTAGCATCAGCAAGAAAACATCAGTTTGGGACAGGAATGTGATATAACAGAACTTAAGAGGGAGTGTATAAATATTTAGGAACTGATGAAGGATCAACAATAAAACATGAAGAAATGTGAATAAAACTTAGTAAGGAACAGTTTAGAAGACCAAAATTAATAGAAAACAGCATTAACATCTAGGAACAAAGTTCAAGCAATAAACCAATTTTCCTTTCCTGTCCTAACTTAAAGTTTTGTACTGACTGACTGCCCCAAAAAGGTGTTGGATAGGTTGGACAGGAAAACAAGAAGGATGTTCATCAAAAGATTTATAAAAATCAGTATACACCAAGACTATATATTCCCCATTCTGAAGGAGGTATGGGCGTCCTCAAAATTGATTACATGTATAGATCTGCAATTGTGGGACTACATACATATATGCTGGCCTCGCAAGACCCAAACATAGTGAAAGTTTTGAAGCATGAGGAGAGTAAGTAAAGATGACTTTCCTGCTTAGTTTAGCAGAAGCATATCAGTGCTGAGCAGGAATGGAAATCAGACCAGAAGTAAATAAAAATCAGGCAGCAACTGAATGTGCCAAAAAAAAAAAAAAAATAAGGTGAAGGATCAGATGGGAAGGCAAGAAATGTGGAATATGTATAAATATATTGTCACAAAGTATATCAACAATCTAAACCTGTGGCTGAAGTAATGCAATATATGATAAAAACAAGCTTTTGTTGTCAGTAAGCGCTTTTGTAATGCTTCACACACCACTTTCTCAGACCTTTACAAAAGTGACAATATTTTTCGGTTTTGGAATATCTTACAACCCTTTAATGCCAACCTTAACCTTAAAGAACTTTGTATGTATAAATATAGTTGCAGGTATATAAAACTCTTGGAATAACCTCATGCTGATCAAGATCGAATGCAGGAATGGTTAAGGAAAGGTGAATTTAAACCAAAAGACAAAAGGTTAATATTGGTGGCTCAAGATAGTGGACTACATACACATTGGTTTACAAAGTCCATTGAATATGTGGAAGAAACAGCAAATATAGGTTTTCTAAAACAGAATTGGAAACAGTCGCACATCTTGTTGCTGGTTGTGATATACTAACAGCAGAAGGACTGTAAACTGAAAGGCATAATAATGTGACAAGACTGTTGCATTGGGGATTGTGTAAACATTATAATACTGAAGTAGCTGAAAAACACTGGAAACATGAGCCACAAAGCATTATAGAAAATGTGACCCCTGTGCCCTGGCCCAACAATCAAGGAGCCTCAATAATCATCACTAACACCAGTGAGGGGCATCTCATATAGGAGGAGAGGATAACAAATACACACAGTAGAATGCAATTTCCCTTAAGAGCACACAGAAATCACAGTCAGTCCAGGGCTGGTTGCTCCCTTGCTCTCCAGGTCCCCAATAAGACTCCCCATAGGGTCCAGGTCTCAGATAAGCTAAAACCTACAGCACCCTTTCTGTCCAACCAGTGCTTTGTGTCCCTGCCCAAGTAGCTGACACATACACACACACACACACACACACACACACACACACACACACACACTTTGAGAAGATTTTATATAACCACTCAGACACTCCTGGGGAAGGCTGGCACAGGTTCTCCAGCTGTGCCCCCTTTTCCCAGACTATATGGTAGTACCAGCTGGCACCACCCACTAATATTTATCAGCTACTCAAAGGCCCTTAAAAGGGTGTCCAATTATTACTGTGCAATATTATTATCCAATTGATAGTATAGCCCAGGGCTAAAGCTATTGGAGTGGCTTTATACAATATTACCAAAGGCATCCAAGTACTCTAAAGAGCTTAAATTATCTCTACAAAAACAGCCACAGTTGAAAGGGTTTAAACATATTTAATAAAAAATAGTCAAAACACAAGACAAAACTTTTTACTACACAGAGCTAGTTAAGAGTTCAGAGATCACAGGGAAATACTTAAAATAATTCAGTAGTACAGTTCTGACATAACAGAAAAAACTTAGTCTAATCTTTCTAGTTTCTAGCTATTTCTATGATAAAACACAAGTCTAAGATAAACTTACATATAGAGCAAGACAGTACTGATGAGTTGGATGGTCAAGGCAAAAATGCTTAATCCTCTTTGATTCTCTCTGTTTTTAAAATCACATTCCTGGTTCACATTACATCATTCTTCACACTTCCCTGGGTTCCCAGACTAACAGAAACTACATTTATATTGTTCCCCTCTGGGCAGAAACCATAGCAATAAAGGACATCTATGCATGCAAATTCTGGCCATTAACAATGGCCTTAAAACAATAGGCAAGATGCCTCACTCTAGACTTACTGGCTCCGAGTTTTAACATCAAAGGGTCACAACCTGCTTTACTTGGTCAGTAGAGTGCACTGTTGTTACATTTTTTTAGTTCCACATGTAACACTATTTTTACCATTTAAGACACAAGCATGTGGTTTACATTAAAATTTACAGAAGACATAATTATATCCAAAATTCTATCTGGCTAGGCAGGCAGCCTTTACCTATCTTCACCCAATCTTCACATATCCACCCCCCCCCCCCAGAGAACTCAAGCTAGTTTTTCAAGTGACCCTTGAGAAATGGTGCTTGAGGGAGTGAGGTCTATCTGAGTATACCTTACCCCATTCCCTGTCTTGAGAGCCCATCTGCATTGGCATTGCTAATCCCACTGCGGTGCTGCATGGACATATCATATGCTTGCAACCCCAGGCTCCATTTTAGCAACTTGACATTTTGCTGGCTGGCTCTGTTTAACCATGTTAGGGGTTGTGATCTGTCATAACAGTGAATTTCCTTCCATACAGATAAGGCTGAAGTTTCTGTAGTGCCAACACAACATGGCTAGACATTCCTTTTCTACAGCTGCATAGTATTCCTCCCTGGGATGGAGCCTATGACTGAGATAAGCCACTGAGTGCTCTTCTCCCTCTGAAGAAATCTGGCTAAGTACAGCCCCCACCCCATGGTTAAAAGCATCCACCTGCACAACAAATTATTTTCTGTAATCTGGACTGGCTAACACAGGGGATCCTTCCAAAGCTTCTTTAAGCTTCTGGAATGCCTGCTCACATGTTGGGGTCCACACTACCTTATCTGGCCTTTTCTTCCTTATCAGGTCTGTGAGGGGAGCAGCTATGGTACTATAACTGGGTACAAACATTTTGTAGTACCCTGCTGTCCCTAAAAATGCCCTCACCTGCTTTTTAGTAACAGGTGCAGGCCATGCCTGAATGTCTTACACTTTGGCAGGTTCTGGCCTTATCTTACCACTCCCCACTCTATGTCCTAGGTAGGAGACCTCTGCCATACCCACCTGATATTTGCTCAGCTTAATGATCAACCCTGTCCTCTGTAGTCTGCCCAGCACCTCCCAGACATGCTAAAGGTGCCCTGGCCAGGAATGGCTGTAGATCATAATATCATCCAGGTAAGCAAGGGCAAACCCTCCTGCCCCTGCCAGGATATGATCTACCAGCCTCCGGAAAGTTGCTGGGGCATTTGTCATCTCAAAGGGCATCTTTGTGAACTCATACAAGCCAAAAGGAGTCACAAAGGCTGCCTTCTCTCTAGCACTGGGAGTCAAGGGCACCTGCCAGTAACCCTTGGTAAGATCAATGGTTGTAAGATATGTAGCCCCACCCAGCTGCTCTAGGGCCTCATCCGTCCTAGGCATGGGGTAAGCATCTGACTCTGTGTGACTATTTCATTTTCTGTAGTCCACACAGAACCTGGTGCTGCCATCCTTCTTTGGCGCCAGCACAACTGGGGAGGCCCAGGGACTGTTGGACTCTTGAATCACCCCTATTTCTAACATCTCCTGTGCCTCCTCCCTCAGAGTCTGTTATCTCTCTCAGGCACTGTATAAGAGGCCTGCTGAATAGGCCTTTGGGGTCCTGTATCCAACTGGAGCTGCCTCAGGTGGATGCACCCTGGTTTCCCAGTGAACTTGTCCGCAAATTACTGCAGCACTGCTAAGATTTCTCGAACCTGGGTAAGAGATAGCTGCTGGGACATTGCTACCCCTTTCACTGAGGTGTCATCCCGAGCTTCACTGAGGAGATCAGTCTCCAGATATCCCTCAGACTCCTCCTGCAATCCACTGCAAATGCTCAGCAAAAGAGCCTCCCTATCATGGTAAGGTTTCATCATGTTAACATGGTACAATTTGTGCCCCTGACTTCTGCCTAGCAGTTCCACCATGTTGTTAACATCACTTACCTTTCTTATCACCTTGTAGGATCCATCTCAAGCTGCTAGCAGCTTGTTGTGTCTGACAAGAATGAGAATCATTACATGCTGCCCCACAGCATACTCTCTAGCTCGAGCATTCCTGTCATACCACACCTTTTTCTGTTGTTGGGTTTCTGCCAGGTTATTCTGGGCCAAGCCCATGAGCTCCCTGAGCCTTGTCCTGAGGTTTAGGATGTATGTCACAACAAACTCCTTGTGAGACTCGCACTTAGCTTCCCACTTATCTTGAATTAAATCTAGAGATTCCCTCACCCTATGCCCATACAGCAACTCAAAGGGTGAAAAACCTGTGGATTCCTGGGGAACCTCTCCGTAAGCAAACAACAGATGGGGCAAATATTTGTCCCACTCCCTCTTAAACTGATCTGCAAATGCCCATAGCATGGACTTGATTGCAGAGTTTAACCTCTGAACAAGAACATTAGTCTGGGGGTGGTAAGGGGTGGTCTTCATGTGCTTCACCCCACAGGACTTCCACAGACAAGCCAGCAGGTTGTCTGACATGAAACTGGCATGGCACCTCTGTCAGTCAGTATTTCTTTTGAGAAACCTACCCTGCTGAAAATCTCTAACAGAGCATTTGCCACCTTCTCTGTCTCAATGGAGGACAAAGCCATTGCCTCAGGGTATCATGTATCATAATCCACTACCACTAGGATATACATTTTCCCCATGGAACTTGGGGTACTCAGAAGACCCATGATATCCATAGATACCCTCTGAAATGGCTCCTCAATCACAGACAAAGGCATCAAAGGAGCTCCCACCTTGTCTCCTGCCTTGCCTACCTTTTGGCACTGCTCACAGGTCCTGCAGTACCCTGTTACATCTCTGGAAATTCCAGACCAATAGAAGTTCTGCATAATATGCCTCTTTGTATGTTTTATGGCCATATGACCTGTAAAGGGAAAAGCATGGGCTATGGATAGAAGCGCCAGACAGTAGGCTCTAAGCACTACAAACTGCTGTACTCTCTCACCTTCTAGTCCTCCCTCAGGGGTCCATTCTCTGTATAGTAACCCTTTGTCCCAGTATACAGATTCCTCCTTTCCTTGAGAATCAGGTGCCTCCCTAGCTACCTGCCTCAGGCCTTGCAATGTTGGGTCTGAGAGCTGAGCCTGTCTCATCTCTCTTGTTGTAATCCTTCCCAGTGGTGCCTCACTGTCAGTCTGGGTGCTACTACTCACCTCTACCTTTGCAGTCACTCTGTCCAAGGGACCATCAGTACCCCCAAGCAGCTGTGGCTCACCTTCAGTCTCCCTGTTGCAGGGTAGTTCCCTCCCTGAAGTAACCACCTCACCAGTCCTGGCTGCAAGTATGCAGTCTGTCTGGGTCTCCCCCAGGCTACCAGACTTACTTGCCTGTCTCCAAGCCTAACTGCGTGTAACTGCACAAGCACAGGGCACTGCACTATCAAGATCATTCCCTATCAGGACATCTGCAGGTATATCAAACACACCTACTTGCTGGCTTCCTTTTCCACCCTCCCAGTCAAGGTGAATCCTAGCCAAAGGTATTTGGAATAGGATCCATCCTAAAGCCCTGACTGGAGTAGACTGCCCAGATAAGTAGTGCTCTTCTGTAACCATTGCAGGCTTTATAATGGATATATCAGAGACTGTGTCTCTCTTGGCAATGGCCTCTTTGCCACTGACTACAATAGGATATAACTTCTGGTAGTAGTTTAGTACCCTTATTGTCCCAAGACAACCTACTATTGGCATTTTGTCTTTCCCACTTACTGGCTCCCTCACCTTTTGTTCCCCACCTTGCCTCCATGGACACCTGTATGCCACATGGCCCCACTGGTTGCATTCAAAATATTTAACCCTAGCTCCTGGATGTGTACCTGGACTAGTGGCTTCTCCTGCTACTGGCAGATTATGTTGGGGCAGTCTGTGCTGCCCACCATGGGTTCATTTAGACCCATGAGCAGTAGTGGGGGTCCCTTTCCTGTGCAGGGCTGCTCTGCTTGCCAGGTATAGGTCTCCCTTCTTCCCCAACTCATCTGAAGTAGCACATTGTCTATCAGCTAACCAGATCCTCATGTCCTCAGGCAAAGTGCTTGTTCCCTCACCAGAAGATCTGCCAGCCCTTCAAAAGTGGTGACATGACATCCGCTCACCCACTTATGGAAATAAGTGCTCAGTTCAGCAACATAGTCACACACACTTTCATCTGCCCTGCGTCTATGCTCACAAAACTTTTTCCTATATGTTTCAGGTGTTAGCTCTCATTACATCCAAGTGATGCCTCCAGGAGCATCTGCAGTTACCTCCTACTGCTCCTCTATGCATCAGATATTGCTTGTTCGTATTTGCATTAATAATTCCAAAACCATGTTAAATACAAGGCATCAGAATATTTTATCTTGAAGCACACATGATGGGAAACACAACTGTATTGATGGTTGACCTATGTCATTGTGTATTTGTTAGAACTGTAAGCTGATAACTTCATTTTTTTAAAGGTTCAAGCCATGCCCACTGGGAGTTAAAGGTACACACTCAAAAGAGTTGTACTGGAGGGAATGAGTTAAACAATTCTAACAAGTGATTTTAACAGCAGTATAATCAATCAAAACATGCAAAGTCAGACATTTTTGACAAAACAGTTACAGCTTTACCATGGAGTAAGGGGGTCAGGAACTGTACCCAGAGCCTTTGGACAACACTATACTGTTTGCATACCTTCTCAAACATATGAATGAAACTATCAAAATTATCCCCCTCTTTAAACTGCGGAAGAAATTTACTGACCTTTTGTGTTTCTGGGGTCCAGTTACTCCCTTCCCCAATATCTCCATGACTCTGGCATTTCCCTCTCATGCTTCTTCTGCCGCTCCTTTTCCTCGACTTCCAGGCATAGCAGTTTCTCATTCTCCTCAGCCTGTAGACTCCTCAGTCTCTCAGCTGCTTCTATCTCCAAATGCCTGGCCTCCAACTCAAGTCTCTTTAGCTCCAGATGGATTTTTAAGTCCTCTGCAGAAAGGTTGAGCTGTCCATTCTCTGAGGGTATTATACCTCCACTGCCAGTCTGATTGTCCTCCTGGTTGCTGTTTTCTGATGCAGCTGTAACCAAGGCTGCAATCAGGTCTGTCTTAGTCAGGTTTCCATGCACCAGTCCCCTAGCCTGGCACATCTCCATCAGCTGGCTCCTTGTCAGCTTTCCATACTCCTCTGCTGACATGCTGCCTGCTCACCCTGACTAACTAAGCTAACAAAAGAAATAAAACAATTGTGATCTGAACTCTGAGTATTCACTGCTTGGCTGATTTAGAGTACAAAACACCTTCAGAGCTCACTGCACACAAGCGAGAGGAATTCACTCTACCCACACCACTACAAGCCAGTTAGTATTTGCCAACCACTTAATATGTGGTGTGAATATTCCATCACTGATAATCAATTAAAATGTGACACCCATACTCTGGCCCAACAAGGAGCCTCAATCCTCACCACTAACACCAGTGAGGGGTGTCTCATATAGGAGGAAAGGATAACAAATACACACAGTAAAGTGAAATTTCCCTTATGAGCACACAGAGATATCAGTCAGTCTGGGGCTGGTCACTCCCTTGCTCTCCAGGTCCACAATAAGACTCCCCACTAGCACAGCTATAGGGTCCAGATCTCAGCCTAGTGGGCAAGCTAAAACCTTCAGCACTCTCCCTGTCCAGCCAGTGCTCCATGTCCCTGCCCAGGTAGCTGACACACACACACATCCACCCACACACACACACACACACACACACACACACACACACACACACACACACACACACACACACACACACACATGCACGCACACACAAACACACACACACACACACACACACACACACACACTTTGAGAAGAGTTTATATAACCACACAGACACTCCTGGGGAAGGCTGACATAGGTTCTCCAGCGTTTCCCAGACTATACGGTACTACCAGCTGCCACCACCCACTAATATTTATCAGCTACTCAAAGGCCCTTAAAATGGTGTCCAATTATTACTGTGCAATATTATTATCCAATTGGTAGTATAGCCCAGGGCTAAATCTATTGGAGTGACTTTGTGCAATTTTATCAAAGTCAAGCAAGTACTCTAAAGAGCTTAAATTATCTCTACAAAAACAGCCACAGTTGAAAGGGTTTAAAAATATTTAATAAATAGTCAAAACACAAGACAATACTTTTTACTACACAGTGCTAGTCAAGAGTTCAGAAATCACAGAGAAATACTTAAAATAATTCAGTAGTACAGTTATGACATCACATAAAAACACTTAGTCTAGTCTTTCTAGTTTCTAGCTATTTACAAGAGAAAACACAAGTCTAAGATAAAATTACACATAGAGCAAGACAGTGCTGATGAGTTGGATGGTCAAGACAAAAATGCTTAATGCTCTCTGATTCACTCTGTTTTTAAAATCACATTCCTGGTTCACATTACATCATTCTTCACACTTCCCTGGGTTCCCAGGCTAACAGAAACTACATTTATATTCTTCACCTCTGGGCAGAAACCAGAGCAATAAAGGACATTTATGCATACAAATTCTGGCCATTGACTCTGGCCTTAAAATAATAGGCAGGATGCCTCACTCTAGACTTACTGGCTCTGAGGTTTAACATCAAAGCATCACAACCTGCTTTACTTGGTCAGTAGAGTGCACTGTTGCTACATGTTTTTCAGTTCCACATGTAACACTATGTTTACCATTTAAGATGCAAGCCTGTGGTTGACATTAATATTTACAGATGACAGAATTATCTCCAAAATTCTATCTGGCTATGCTGGCAGCCTTCACCTATCTTCACCCAATCTTCACAGAAAATTATGAAGTATATACCATATTGGATCACTATTACCAACAGTTCAAATAAATAGATGCGAGAAAACAAGATACAGTAGTCCATGAAAAGAAGACAAAAGTAGCATTAATCATTGAAATCACTACATCAAGTGACTATAGTGTCTTACGTACTTAGAGGCACAAAGTCATAAAATACCAGGATTTGCAGTCAGAAATGAGACAATGTGGAAGAAGGATACCCAGACAGTTACAACAGTAGTAGGAACAATGGGTCTTATAAAAAAGAATTTGCCGGTGTGCTTAAATATTTTACCAATACATGTAACTCTATAAAGAGTGCCAAAGGAGTCATTACTGAGCACATTGCAGGTGCTGCTAAGAGCACTTCTGGCTAACATCAAAGATTGAAACAATGCTAATTTCATGAACTTTAATCATATTTTGACTTAGGAATGGGGTCCATTCCCGTCATGGTATTAGAAACACAAAAGACTTGGAGAAATTAAAAAAGAAAGAAACTGAAGAGAAGAAGGATAAACAAAACAGAATAAGGCAGAGGAGGACATGGAGAAGTTTACTAAATAATGTGAATGAGGTAGCACTAAAAGAACTGAGATGCATGAAGTGGGGTGAAGGGAACCTCAAAACCTATGGTGAACAGAAAGGTGGTGTCCAAGTTATGGAAGAAAATGAAATATGGAGGAGAGGTGGAATAGCACAAAAGAAGGTGATGGTATATAGCAAAAAGGATAGGGGGATAAATATTTAACACAATGGAGAAGGGCTACATGTTACTTAATATCCACGCACACATTCCCCCATTACAGTTTGTGGGCCAAACAAATTCACCAAAGCCCTGATAACGTCCCTGTTCACATGAAAGCAGCCAATAACCTCCTGCTGCTCAAAACTGTAATGTGTCACTTGCTGCCAGTAATGCTTCTACCACTGGGTTGTGGTATAATGGAAACAAGTGTCTCAAAGTGCAAAACAATGAACTTCAGAACCTTACCAAGCATCACTGTTATTGGAAAGTGACTAGAAATGGAGGTGTTCACTTTTCTATAGCCTGTATGTGCACTGTACACTTGTGTAGCAATGTGTGACTGAATCACATATGGCAGGAAAGGCGCTGCATTGCGATACCCTCAAAGCAGCATTTACATACATCTCTTTATTTAAATATCATTATCCATTTATTCACATGTATCTGCCTTTACAACATTTCAAGAGTTGCACACAATTATAGCACATCTTTATGAATTACATTTAGCTTGTGTCTATCTATAACTTGGGCAAGTACATGCTGCATATATGTGTTACTGACTGTAAACAGAGCTCTGTGCACATGCTCATATGCATGTGCATGTGTGTGTGCGTGTGTGAGTGAGAGTTTATGCGTGTGTGTGTGTGTGTGTGTGTGTGTGTGTGTGTGTGTGTGTTGAAACTTTAACAATATATCTATGACAAAATAAGCCTGCTGAAAGATAGAAAAACAGCAAAATGAGCATTAAGGAAGTGAGCTACGACATGGTGCATTCAGAGAACATTTTAATAAGCCAGAGATGAACCTTTATAATCTCTGCTTACAAATTAGGGATGCTTCTCAAGATAGAAAATGGTATCTGTTATGTACTTCAGCAAATGTAAGTCCACAAGTAAGACTCATTGCCACAGACCTGGTCATCTGAATGCTGTCTTATGGGAAGGCTTAGCTAAACCATCACATGACAGGCTAGCGGAAGTCCTGAGTTCTAATTCTATAGATAATTATATAATAATGTTGCTTCATACAGCAAAGGTGTCTTTCCAATCCAGTGTGAATCAGTTTTTGAATGGATCTCCTCAACAGTAAGGCAGACCAAAGGAACCTGCTGAATATTTCATACCCAGATGTCAATAAACCTGTATTTATTATTCATTATTTGTTAACAAGATACGTGGGTGTACTGCAATATACCAAAATGTTCAAAAAAATCAACATTTGCAACACTGACAGTTCAACATGTTTGCTTACAATATGCAGACACTAAAATACTGTTTTTTGCAGCCCCCTGCACCCCCCAGCCCCTGCTAATTATATATACTAACTCAGAGATCACAAGATCCAGAGTTTGTCAAGCTTAAACACCTGTTGACTATCTGTGTTGTTGACCAAAATGTGTCACCAAAATAGATGTTAACCAGTGCAACATTTGATTAAACCAGGTGTAACCATATCACAACAACTTTATGTAACAATTCACAGAACATCAAAATAAGTCACTGATGAAACTCCATAATCTCTACTAACAAATTGCAAATGTTTCTCAAGATGGTATACATAAAGTTGAGATGATACAGTGGGAGGTGGGGGTGGGCTTGCAACCTGTAAAAAATGATGTCTTCTTGTCTTGGTATTTTCAACGTTTTGTGCTGCCGGTGGAGTTTTTTTACTTTTTTTGACATATACGGTTTATATGCATTTGGAAAACCACATAATGGCCAAAGATGTGATTAAACAGTAAATATTCAAGCACATCTGAATTGTATATATATTTTCCCCCTAGTCATTGCGCATGGTTTGTAGCACTTTCAATTGCAGTTGTCAAGGTTTGGATTCATAACATATGTCCAGTGGAATGTATGTGCTAAACAGCTGATCAGAGCTGGGGCTTACTGCTTTAAACTGCAATTTTGGGAACTGAACTGATGGTCAGAGAAAGTATGCATTCTTGGGTGATGAAGAAGGCAATGAAGAGGAAGATTTTGGAAGATATTCATCAACTCTTTTCATAGGTTCATAGGTAAGTACTAGCCTAACTGCCCTTATGAGCCATTTTAAGCCTTGCCAATTTCCCTCAAAGGTGAGAATCAAACTTTGTAACTTGTCTGTAAAATAAACACCTTATCTGTTAAACCAAGCCTCCCAACCTTCTGGAGCTACTGGGACATTGTTATATGTTGGTGTTTGATTACACTAATTAATTGTTTTAACTGCAGTTATACTGCTTTACTTAGTAAAAACGTTCTTAGTAGATCAATGTATAATATCATAACAATTTTACCTGGTTAAAAAAAGTTATTTGAACTGTTTGTGTGATCTATTACATTGTCAAGTGCTTGGTTAGCAAGCACTGCTATATACCTGAACTTGAACTCGACCCATGTTAAAGTCACCTTGAAAGTGTGTGAGCAGCATGAGGGAGGAGTTTGGAATATTCCCTCTTGCAGAACACATGTTAAAGCCTGTTTCTAAGTTTTAATGAGTGTTGTTTCAGTGAGTGGGTTATGATGTTTTGTGATACTGTAAGCTTGTGTCTGATTAATTGGCATATACATATATGCACACGGTTAACAGCTCATTTGGCCAAAAAGTCAGGTACTTGAGCTTTGGTTAAACATCTGACTTGTCGAATTATGTGCAGGGAAAGCTTTTACTTACTGGGATGTTTGTGATGCTCCAGAGGTTTTGTTCCCATGGATTTAATGCATGCAAGTCAGGGAGAGTGGAGACAAAGCTTGCACTTTGCAGGGAATGGGATTGAAGCCACCAACATAGATGCACTTTTTATGTTTTTGTGTATGTCTACTTGTGCATGTATCTGTGTCTCTGTGTGCCTGTGTGTTTGCATTTAGTCAGGATTGCAAGTACAAAATTATTTTTCTTACATTTGTAATCATATTTGTGTGTGTATTACATATGGTCAGCCCCTACATAGTCAATATTTGTGCTCAGCTATTTGATGGTTAACGACTGGGCTGTTTGATGTTTGCTAATAATCACTCACACACACACACACACACACACACACACACACACACACACACACACACACACACATAATTTGATTTGATGCTGCCAAGCAACCAACATTTTTGAGAGAGAACCAAAATACCCACAGGGAGAACATGCAGACTCCACAGAGTGAGTGGCCAGCAGTTAATATTAAACCCAGCTGCCCAGATGTTAGATAGCTAAAGAGGAGATCTTACTAATGAGCCATTATTCTTCATTACAGATTAGTTAGAAAATGAAAGGCCATGTTTGCTAAAGGACAGTATTAAGGTGAATGGGGAACAGACTGAACAACAAGAAGCTAAGGAATGCTGATGCACAGAAACTTTTTAGAAAAACACATTAGCCTTTGGGCTATGGATGGACCTAGTTAGTATGTCTGACCTATTGCAGGCTGCAGGATAAGTATGTAGATGACAAGTAAGATTTAATGCAAAAAAGTGGAAGATTTTGTAGCTCATTTGGACAGAATCCTGAAATAAAATTTAGTCTCTGAGTACCTTTAGGGAAAAAAAAACGCTCAGCATTAGGATCAAACTCATGACATGCTGATGTTTCTTTTCCATTGTTCATACTAGAAACACCACTGGTGGAACAGAACATTCATTTCTGATCTGCTATACAGAAGAAGAGAATGGAGGGGTGTGAGACAAGGCAGAAGGCAGAAGAGAGTTACTCAAATTTTAAGAAGACTGTGGGGAAAAATTCAGTTAAACTATGAAGGCACATTCTGGGAGCGAGGGGATAGGGAATAATGTGAACACTGTACATTGCAATAGCATAAGTGGTCAGTAAGACTTGTAGTGAACAAGAGAAGAAGAGGGCACGGGTCTCAGCTGAAGAGGTTTCCTTGTGCTCATGACCATTCATCCTGATCTGGCATCCTCCTCAACTTTAAGTTGAGGACCAACAAAAGTCCTCTCACACTTGAAAATCAAAAAACTGAAGGTCCTTCCTCTTGTTTAAACTGTAGCAAAGTGCTAGCTACAAATGTAATAAGTGGTACAGCTAGTAGAGAGCTCTGAGTGTTTTTATCAGCATATACTTCAGAATGCTGGTAATGCACTAAACTATACACAGAGCACTCAGCTTTCAGCAAACTCATTATCAGCATTCTGAAACTGAATGCCAGCAATGAAGATTGCACCCCCATGACAACTTGTATCTGAGGTGGCTCCCCTTCACCTAACTCTAGCTACACCTCTGCTCAGCCCAAAGGTGGCCCTAACACAATAACATAAGATAACATAATTTCAAAGAAAGGATGCTGGGGCTGTATGATGCATTACAAAGTTTCTTTTAAAGTTATGATCACCAAAAGACTTTCAGGGGTGCCAGAGCAAAGCCAAAATGGATGGGACCAGGGAAAGTAAGGAGAAGGTGCTGAACACAAAGCTGCAGTGCTTGGATGCACCTTACAGACCCTGGCATTCTTCTTATGTTAACATTTTATATCCAGATTCATGTCTTCTAATCAAGCATGTGAACTTCATAGCAAAGATATTACTACCATAGAGATGAACACTCAAAACACTGACTTTAACAAATCCCAAATTATAGCGGAAAAGAGTCCATGGACCATTTCACTTTCCTGGTAAGCAAATGTTAGACAAATCAAGAAAACAATAACAAAAAATACAAGCAATATTATGTTGGAGGGGGTCTCACTGTACCCCACCACCACCCCAAAAACTCCACACACACTACTCTTTGATGTCAGTCTTAGGTGTAAAGGGAAATTTTTCTTATACCCTCAGTCCACTTGTTTTATGAAGCAATTTAAGTGTAGTTTGAATAAATGTGATTCAGAGAAATGGCTCTTATTAATGGAGTCTCAATTTTCCCAAATGTCATTACATTATATGCTTCCTTATACTTCACTTGAAATAGTTTATGTGATGGTAAAGTTAAATGAAATAAGTAAAATGTTGAAATTTTACTCTTTGCTGTCCCCACCAGATTGAAAATGATGTCAATCTCACAGACTCTTCCTCTCTGACCACTACAGGTGAAATCCTTTTGAAAATTATCATGTGAAGATTTTTTTCAGGTTATGTAAATTTAGGTGAAATGAGAACAGGTGTTTTTGCTCATTCCTGAATGTAAAGGATATATTTTATTAACATATATCAGAATATCTGCTAACAACACATAATACTTTGCAGCGATAAACACTGTGTTTGAGAATGGGGATGGATGAGGTATATGGCACAGTTAGTGATTTCATTAATACTGGTGAGAGTTTCTGAATTAGAAACCTGAATGTAACCAAAATAAAAACTTAGAAACATAAAGCACAGAGTCATAAATATTCTTTTTTTTCCTAGAAACCATTCTGGTCTGCGGCATAATGTCAACGATATTCCAGATATGCAGTGTGTCTGTGTGATAACAACAAGCTAATGCAGTCATTCAACAGCCCATACTGGCTGCTACTGATCTTTACTAATTTTCAGCACTAGTCCCACCCTATCAGCACCATCACCAGATACTTATTGTGTATTCTACCAGTGCAGGAAACAGAACTGTACTGTCATTCATATAAAACAGTTTCATCACTGCCTTTACTTTCATCTCCACAGAGTAAAGAGGCCTGGGAAATTGGCAGGGCTTATACAGATCCTGCTAAATAAATCACTAGCTCAGATGTTTTTAATGGGGAACACTCCATTGTTTAGGAAGAGCCAGCAGAATTGAATGAACTCACAAAAAGCAAACATCTTGTAATATAATGTACTTTCTTTGTGCTTACTCTTTCAAAATCACAAGAACTCCATCCATCAGAGCTGTCTTTCCATCACTGTAGAAATCACATGACTCAACGCTGGCAAATTCTCAATAACAAGACAGCAGATCGTGTAAGAGTATACACTACTGCTGGAAATCAGACCTTAAAATCTGTCAGGCTGTCATCTCTGGTCATTATTTAAGTTTCACGTAATACATATATTCTGTACAACTCAAAATGTGATACTCATTTCTATGCAGACACCTACTTGAGTGTGGAATCAGGCCAGTAATGGAACAATCACTGTAAGTTAAAGCTGGCTGGCAATTAAAATGTTTCTCTATAAATCAGGCCAATATTGCCTGGAAAAATGCAAGTCATGAAAGGAGAACACATTTTTCAAAAATAAAACACTTATTGTATCTCCAGCACACTTGTCTATTTTTCAGTCCTGGAATACAATGTTCTTCAGTTCATTCTGAGTTCCTAAGGAGGAATGGTGAGCAATGTGCCATAGTGGACTGTTTTTAGTATAGAATGAGAGAGATATAATATGTTAACCCTCTCCTGGTTCCTGATCCATATCCTTTGCTGCTAACAATGTTACATAATACCCAAACATTTACTTATTAGCTCACCCAATGAATCAGTCTTTGAAACTGTCTTCATTTTTTGGGATGGAGAACTGTAAATCAAATCGAATTTTAAGAGTGTGTAGACTGATAGAATGCAAATCTCAAATTAACAGGATATACTCCAAATCATGCCTTTGATGCCAATTAACCAACATATATAGTGACCTGCAGTTTGGAATAAATGAAAAAAGCAGGTTAAAATACAAGTACCCACATGTGAAGCTTATTACAGAATGAATTAAGGTGGGAGAAAAAGTATACACGCAGTTGATGTGAGCTAGGTGGTTGAGGAGGACAGAGTTAGAAGATGATGTTTTTTCTCGATTGTTCTCCTCCGTCATTAGAGAGCTTAGGGCTTAATCATGCTGTGTATGTTGGTATTACAGATTTATGTTTCTAGAAACCTGGTAGCTTACTAAACATACAACTACCTTTTCATGAACAGCTCTGCAAAATTTGGCATTAAGATTGTTTTCTTTTTCTCAGACATAATATACACAGACTGAGGCTGAAAAAAGGAAATCATGTCCAGATTTGCAGGAATTCGAGCTGTTTTTTAGCTTGTTTCTCAATCCACTGTGTTAAATTAACTTTCGGTTAATTGTGTCGAAAATGAAAACAAAACAGGTGATTTACTACTAGACAAGAAAACAGCTAGAAAAATCTCCTCAGCGTGTATTGCAAGTACAAAAAAACACACAGTATCTTTCTAAAGACAACAAGCACTATGAAAGTTTGGACTAGGAAGCAACGCAATGAAATAGCTATGGCTTCATCAAAAATAATGTAAGTATGTAGAAGGGTACATTGTAGCACAGCACTGCAGCTAATTACCCACTGAGAACAAGTAGTTACTTTTTTCTAAATACGTATTGGAAAGTACTTTGTGGCTGCAAATTCAGCAGATGCTGATGTCAGAAACAGAAATCATAGTGATAGAAAAAGGTAGTTGAAGACAGAGTGGTATGGATTAAATGTTAAAGAGAAGTGATACACTGAGTTATAAACAATGGCTGGAGGCTATAATTTCCTAAAGGCCAGTTTGTTATTTATAGGATTCAAAAGAGGGAAGTATCATACAGGCAATCTGACTGGTAGGGTGGCTTTTGATATTGTTACAAATAAGGTACACCAAAAGGCAAATTGTAAAGGATGAAGCAAGCGTGCAAGTACCCAAAATGCATTGCTAACCTCTTTGTTTTATTTAAGACTAGCTCTCCATGAACAGCACCTGCAATGAATATACAATTCAAGGACTACTTATAACTGGATGGCAAGGCTTGTGGCAGGAACAAAAGGCAGACAACACCAATGTACCATACTTAAATACCCCTTTCCCACTCACTGGTAAATGAGCTTCTCACAGCTGTGTTTGTCTCACAAGCCATTTCTGTCTCATAAAAACCTTCTAATTAGCTGCTGTATATCACCTCTTATATAAGAATGACAGACCATAAAGATAGCAAATAACAACACAGTAATGTTCTATGCACACCTAGAAATGATCCTACCATGTGCTAGTAGTTAGATGTAAGATACAACCCTGACACCAGTACCCATATATAGCTGCCCCCAGTATGTTAACTCTTTATCCCAACACTTTATTCAGAACTAAAATTTGTACTTGCACAGTTATCGGCTAATCAGTATTTAGTGTAAATCAACATGTTTGTGCTCTTTAGGGCTTCACTATTTCTAGCGCTAGATGATGGTCACTGTTGGTATGAAACTCCAAACCTAAGGGCAAAAATAGAAAAAAATGGAGGTATGAATGCATGGATGGATTATTTTACAGTTCAAAGTCCTGTTTTTGAACTGAAGGAATTTCAGAATTTTATGTATGTCATCATCTCTTATATATGCTGGTAGACCATAAGAATAGAGAATAACAACACAATAAAGTTCCATGCGACCCTGGAAATGATCATACTATGTGCTAGTTGTCAGAAGTAAGATACCGCCCTGACACAAGTATCTACATTTAGCTTACCTCAGTCTGATAACTCTTCAGCCCAAGACTTTATTCAGGATTAAAATTGTTACTTACCAGGCTACTGGATAATCATTGCTTGCTTATATATGCATGACAGACCATAAGAATACTGAATAATTACACAGTAAAGTTTCATGCACACCTAAAAATGATCCTACCTTGTGCAAGTTGTCATAGGTAAGATTCAACCCTGACACCAGTAACCACATATAGCTGACCCCAGTATGGTAACTCTTTATCCCAACACTTTATTCAGAACTAAACCTTTTACTTGCACAACTACCAGGTAATAAGTATTTGGTGTAAATCAACATGTCTGAGCTCTTTACAGCTTTATAAATTCACTACAAAAGCAGCAAGCTTAAAAGTCCAAAAACACAGAAGAAAAGCAGAAGCAAGGCTCAGGAAAACCACTTTTAATAGCCACACTGGTACACTGGTTAGCACTTTTGTCTCTCCACTAATCCACACGAGACTTCATCAGACAAATAACTTAAACACATATTCATTAATAAATACAATTACAACAAATCACATGACAACCTTTAAGTATACTACTTAAAGATACACTCTACAATCATTTATCTATATATTGCATCATAAAAACAAGCCATCTAAAAACCATTAATGTTTAAAACCCATTCTTTTTAAATAATATAATATAAAAAAAATAACTCCTCTCTGTTGTTTAACCCAGGTGGGAAACACACATTCAATTTCACCTGCCAGGCATAATCTAACCAACCCAGCTCTTCTTCTATGTTAACTATAAACGCTGTATTAATTAACTTTTCCAAAACTATGAATTTAAAATTAATTTTACATTTCTTAGCTTTGTAATGTTTGTACATAGCATTTCTTTCATCCCCTATCTTGATAGCATATTTATGCTCATAGATTCGTTTATACAATTCTCGGGTTGTTCTTCCAACATAAAAAGCATTGCACTCCAAGCAGGTTATTAAATAGACAACATTATTAACTTTATAGTTAAATAATCCTGGCACTTTTACGGTTGTACTTCCCACCTTTAAATGATCATTATCAAAATATAAAAAGTTGTGCATATTACAATTAAAACATTTCGCCATCCCACATTTACCTTGTAATTCATAATTAGGATTGCATTTAGACTGAAAATAATTTTTAAAACTCTTTGCCTTCTTTTGAATAAAATTAGGTCCTTCACTTACTGTAGATAATAATTCCTCATTATGTCTGAACAGACTCCAATTTCTAATAACATTTTTGATAGCTTTAGAATCAGTACTATTATGAATAGCCATCGACATCTTATAATTAAACCCCTTTCTAGTCCTATTACTAACATTATAGGTCCTACTTTCTCTAAATTTTAATTTCTCGTTATATATTTTATCAACATATTCTTTGGGGTAACCCCTATAGATCATTTTAGTACATAAATTGTTTCCTTCAACTATAAAATCATCTTTCCTAGTCAGTTACTAATTCTTTTCAACTGGCCTCTCACAATATTGAGCTTCGTTTTTTCAGGATGCATGCTAGAAAAATGCAAATACATATTATTTTGTACTTCTTTTTTATATATCTTTGTCCACAATTTACTTCCTTCCTTGTAAACTACTAAGTCCAAAAACTTAACTTCCTCATAATTACTTTGGTGGGAGAATTTCAAGTACGTACAAATATTATTTATGTAATTTATAAATTCATCTAAATTCTATCCTTGTTCCTCTCCTCACCAAAAAATATCATCTATAAATCTAAACACTGTGACAATCTTATCTTTAAATCTGCTTTATCATATGTATAGCTCTTCCCATCCATGCATAAAAATATTGGCATAACTGCGTGCCAAGGCTGCCCCCATTGCCACCCCATTCGTTTGTGCATAAATATCATCTCCAAAACTCATAAAATTGTAAGATAATATTAAATCTATCATTTCCAACAATAGCCCTACAGTACTGACAGGAAACAATTTAGTTCTTAACAATTCTAACCTGACCATTTCCGTTCCCTCTATATCGGGAATCATTGTATATAAGGATTTAATGTCTAGAGTCACCATTAAATCTGTACTATTAACCTTTAATGTACTTATCTTGGACAAAAAATCAAAGCTATCTTTAATAAATGTAATATTAGTAGGGACCACCTGCTGTAAATGTCTATCTACAAAAACTGACAAGGCCTCAGTTTTACTGTTAGCACTGGCCACAACTGGTCGTAAAGGTGGGTTATCCAAATTTTTATGGATCTTTGGCGTACCAAAGATCCTGCTTAGCTTTGGATTATGATTAATTAAACTTTTCCTTGTAGTCTCATCAATTCTCCCCATTAGATACCACTCTTCAATACATGAACCAATCATTCCATAACCTTGCTTTACTTCTTTCATAGTGATTTTTTTTTATAATAATTATCTGCTAATAACTCACACATTTTAATTCATATTCTTTTTTGTCCAGTAGTACAATAGAACCACCTTTGTCTGCCTTCATAAACAGCAAATCTGAATTATTTAACAATTTATCAAAACATTCCTTTTCAGATTTTAACATATTATAATACTTAAATTCAGTTGGTTTATCAAACATTTCAATTATTTGTGCCTCACATATATTTAAAACATTTCTAAATCCTTATGTAACAGTGGATTAAAGCAACTAGGCTTATAAAATGCAACTTTTTAGAATTGCTGCTACCAAATAGCAGCCTTAAGTTTAACATTCTGACATAACTTCTCAGTTCATTAATTGTCTGTAATTTATTAGCTCTTTGTGCTGGTGCAAAATTCCAGCCTCTACTTAGCACACAGCACTCAACTTTGGATAAACAATAATCAGAGATATTTACAATTTAAACATTTTCAGTACCTATGTTTTCCATTGCTGCTTGTTGCAGTTCCATTTCGACTTGCCCTGACATTTCCTCACAAATCCATTTTTTTTTTTGTTGTTGTTGTTGTGGTCGGTGCCAATTGTTGTTTTGTTGAGTTCCTTTTGCTGTTACCTGGGCCCAGGTTCTTTCTTTATTGTTTTTCCTTTGGTAAACTTTGATCAGCTTTTGGCCAATTGACCTAGCTGTTGCAGCTGTATTGATTCGAGTTTCAAACTCATTTCCCACTTCACTAACTGTTTGCTTTGTTAGTTCTTTTACCAGGCACTTCAGAAGTGGCCTGAGCATTTTTATTTAAATGTTCAGATCTCTGCACAGTTCCATTGTCAGCAGTTACACTAATGGCACCGACCTCGCTGCTTATTCTCGCAATATCTCGCATATCTTTTTGCGTTTCTTCTTGAAGTGTCAAGCCATATGCTGATGCCACACCCCCTTCATAATCTTTATACTCTCTTTCAAACTTCTTCATTTTGCAATGGCTTATAGAGTCATTTAATTTAATTACATTTTTTTGAATAGCACAGATTTTAGTATTGAAGTTATCAACTGAGGTGACAGATTTCAATTTAGAAAAAGTTCACGTACTGTTTCTGCAATGCGGGCAAGATTAATATTGTTGAAATTAAGCAAAATTCCATGTATTGTAAGCCCACATTTTAGTGAAATGTTTTAATTGTAATATGTGCAACTTTTATATATTGATAATGATCATTTAAAGGTGGGAAGTACAACTGTAAAAGTGCCAGGATTATTTAACTGTAAAGTTAATAATGTTGTCTGTTTAATCACTTGCTTGGAGTGCAATGCTTTTTATGTTGGAAAAACAACCTGAGAATTGTATAAACTAATCTATGAGCATAACTATGCTATCCAGACATGGGGATAAAAGAAATGCTATGTACAAACATTACAAAGCTAAGAAATGTAAAATTAATTTTAAATTAGTAGTTTTGGAAAAGTTAATTAATCTAGCATTTATAGTTAATATAGAAGAAGAGTTAGGTTGGTTACAGTATGCCTGGCAGGTGAAACTGAATGCGTGTTTCCCACCTGGGTTAAACAACAGAGAGGAGTTTATAATGTATTTAAGAAGAAGGGGTTTTAAATATTAATGGTTTTTAAATGGCTTATTTTTACGATGTAATGTATAGATAAATTATTGTAGAGTGCATTTTTAATTAGTATACTTAATGGTTGTCATGTGATTTGTTGTAATTGTATTTAATAATGAATATGTGTTTAAGTTATTTGTCTGATGAAGTCACATGTTGATTAGTGGAGAGACGAAAGTGTTAACCAGTGTACCAGTGTTGCTGTTAAAAGTGTTTTTCCTGAGCCTTGCTTCTGCTTTTCTTCTGGGTTATTTCATAAATTGTTTTTATACCAATATGGTGTTCAATGCTTAACTACTAAGACTTGTGATATATTTCTGCTTAAACTGAAATATGAACATATATATATATATATATATATATATATATATATATATATATATATATATATATATATATATATATATATATGGACATAGGACTGTTGTATGAAATCACGTTTCCTCAAAACAGAAAAGGACAAACTCACTTTTACCAAAAATACACGTTCGCGAAAGACAAATAAAAAATAAATTAATTAATTCATTAAAAACAGGAAAAAAAACAGTAATCAAGTTCCTGCACCCCCACACTCCCCCTAGTTTTATATTCTCACTCTAAGATCACACTACAGTGGGGAAAAGGGAATATTCCCTTATCCCCACTGTACTGCAATCTAAGCAACAGCCCCTATCGCTTAGTTGCCTTTTTTTTTTAATTTCTGTTCACAAAAGTGCATTTTTGGTAAAACTGCACTTTTGCAAAAGTGTGCCCAACCATTTCCATCTTGAGGAAATGTGATTTCGTGCACCAGTCCTGGATCCATATATATATATATATATATATATATATATATATATATATATATATATATATATTCCTGAAAGACCAAAAAAACACAAAGTGCTTTGCTATTGTTAGCCCTGAAGTGACAAATATTAGGGTTAGGGGTGTATATATATATATATATATACCCCATTCAGAAGCTCAACTTTCAAGAAAGCCGAACAACATAAAACAAAAATCTACATTTTTACAGGGGACAAGCTTCCCAAACACCCCACCACATCTCCCACATATTATATATACCAGCTAAATCCCCCGATCCCCACTGGACCATGATCTTCATTCAGATGCTTATTTGAACCAGGCTCTGCTGAGGTGCATCATCTTTGGGACATGTTACAAAATTCCTAAGGATCCAAGACCAATAAGTTTGCCACCCCTCCATTTTTTTTTTCCGGACTATCTGGAAATCAAACTGATTCTCCGGTAGTCTGGAAAACACTGTACAAACTCCGCTATACTGTTTCAAAAAAGGAAACAGACTATTGGAGTTTGTAAATCTGCTAATTTACTATGTTTTTTTACAAAAAGCATAGTAAATCAGCAGAAAGCAGGCATTAGGAATGGGAAAAGAGGGCATTCCCCATCCGATGATGTCACAGTGATGTTATGAAATGAGTGGGGTGTGAGCTAGAGAAAGGGTGGGGTGGGAGTGGATACTGTGCGGCCTTACTCCGGTTTTAGCCACAACGATAGGTGGCAACCCTAAAGACCAATATTATTGCATTTGCACTTGCCTATCATATTTAGCTGTGCCTTATAGCTAATTTATCACATTTGTACTGTTTTAAAGCAAGTTACTGATTAACTGCATTTCGTTATTGTTGAACTGTATATTATTGCTATTTGGTGCATTCCATTACTGTTTAACTGTATTTTTTCATATTGTGAGTTCATTACTGTTTCACGTTTAATTTTTCATACTGTGAGTTCTGTTTTTGTCTGTAAGTGGTTAGTCTGTGCTTTTCTGTGAGTTTTACTGTGTTCTTAACCCTTAAATTGAATAGCATCGTCTGGATACAGGTTTGCTGCATCCAGAGCTGTTTGCATTCTGTGTTTCTGGCAGCCATCCTCTGTTTGCCTTCTGTGTTTCTGGCAGCCATCATGTGCTGGTAAGGGCCTGTCTTCTCTGCTAGTGAGAGTAGCAGTGCTGCTTGGACCTTGTCTGGTATAAGCTGATTGGTAAAGAGAGCAGGGGTTAGCAGGATTGGCTAGATTTCTGTGTTACTAGAATCTTCTGTTTTTTGTGGTATTTAAACCCCACATTTGAGCTGGATTGGGCTTGTTTGATCTAGGCTCTTCTGAGGTGCATTATCTCTGGGATGTTTTACAAAACTCCTGAGATTCCAAGACCAATCTAAGTGCTTTTTTATTTATTTTCACTTATTTTATTGCAGTTGCACTTGCCAATTATTAGCTGTGTCTTATAGCTAATTTATCACAATTGCACTTTTGCAAAGCAATTTACTGATTAACTGCACTTAATTACTGTTTACATGTATTTCTTTGCTATTTACTGCATTACATTAGTGT
This sequence comes from Protopterus annectens, assembly GCF_019279795.1. Lineage (NCBI taxonomy): Eukaryota > Metazoa > Chordata > Ceratodontiformes > Protopteridae > Protopterus > Protopterus annectens. Next base: position 1,304,105,195 of record NC_056726.1, read on the forward strand.
TTAACTGTATTTATTCACACTGAGTTGAGTGATCACCTAGTAGTACTCATCTTGACCTTCTACCCTTTACCCCTCAGCTATCGCTGGCCTCTCTCCCTCAGATTCTGACAAATATGGATGGACAATTTCCTACAGTTTCTTCTGCCAGTCTGGTTGATATGGGCATCCTGAGACTGTGTAGCAACTGCTTCATGTACACAGACAACCTTCTACTACTACGACTTAGGAACACAATTTGTGAAAGATCCAATTAAATTAAGAATCTAGAGTCTATGCTCTTTCCCCCACAAGCCAGTATATCTGGCATTGAGAAGGTTGTCAACACCAACACCACACCTCAACCACCACCCTCACCTACACAACACACACCAACATATGCGGAGGTCCTCAACAAAAACATACCCAAACAAAAGAGACCTCCGAGGCAAAAACACATGCAAACTCCACAGCCCGCTACACCACACACCATACATAGTCCACACACCTGTGTCTCATAGCCAATAAGGCCTAACTATAAACCCAACATATTAGTCATAGGAGAATCCATTGTGAAACACACAGATTTGCAACTCACCAGGCTTTATAAGGAGAAAGTCATGATTGGTTGTTTGTCAGGTGCCAGAATCCACCATATCAAACATGCACTCAAGTCTGTCAACAACAGGTACTGTAATGACTCTGTCATAGTCTATGTTGGTGTGAATGACTTGAGCTCTACCTCCCTGGACTATATGAAGAGAGACATGATCAAGCTCACTGAATATGTGTCCCAGGCAGGTATGACCCTAGCCTTAAGCAGCATTCTAACATCACCCAGAATTGTGCCTCAATACAAACAGAAAATGATTGACTTTAACAACTGGCTTAGTTTCTGTTGTCATTCTAAGGGGATCCAGTACCTGACAGCCTGGAAAGACATGATCGACAGACCACAATGCTTTGCCAGAGATGGCCTGCATCAGTCTCCCTTGGGCTTTAGGCTTCTGGCAAAGGCTCTTGCCTCCCCATAGTGCCTCTTTTAGGTAATGGCATGAGGTCATAACTGCAAACATGAACATTTCATCAAAAACAAATTAAAGGTCGTGCTGCTAAACACTAGGAGTCTAAACATGAAACGGCACTGCAGGCATTCTTAACCTTGGAAGATGCTGACATTTGTGCAGTCACAGAAACCTTCTTCAAAGCTGTGGAGAGCATCCCAGCCATACCAGATTACTCACCATACATTCAGACCCCCAAACCGTCAAACCGTGGGCAGCAAAGCAAAGGAGGGTGAATATATATATATATATATATATATATATATATATATATATATATATATATATATATATATATATATATATATATATACACACACACACACATATATATATATATATATATAATATATATATATATATATATATATATATATATAAAGACATACACACCTCCAGGCTGGTCAAAAAGTATGATGCACAGGAGGCACTCCAGGTGCAGTTAACCATTGACAAGACCCTATTCAAATCATAGCTATGTACAGGCCCCAAACTTTGATTCAAGATGCCCACTCCACCTACCTGGACCTCTTTGAATCTATCAAGATTCAACCTTTTACTCTGATTCTTACCCTGATCCTGGGTGACTTTAACTATCCGACCATAGATTAGAAGAACTACTCATGCCAAAACACAAATACCCAGAGATTCCTTGATTTCATCAATGCAAATGCTTTGGACCAGCTGGTCCGGTCCACACCCTCACAAGAGGTAATAATATCTTGGACTTGGTATTAACCAACATGAGTAACCACTGCAGCATTCCTACAGTGTTATCCTCCCTGGTAAGATCCAACCACAAAGCAGTCACTTTTGAAGTCACCATCTCCCCTGACCCCCCCCCCCCCACAGCTAGGGTCATACAAAAAAACTTCTCCAAAGCTGATTACAATCTCCTGAGGGAAGGCATAAACAGTTTCACTTCCCCTTCTCCTCCATAGGAACTGGCACAAATGTCCAAACCTACACCAAAGCACTATATGAGCATTTATATAGCTACATGGAATCAGGAATACCTGACAGGACAAACTCATCCTCCTCAAGGAAGAGTAAACCTGTCTGGTGGACATCTGCAATAAATAAACTCTATCATAAAAGGAAAAAAATTGCTGTCCAGGACCAAGAAGGAGCAGGTGCCTAATTGCAAGCAATCTCTCCTTAACCTGAACAAGTAAATAAGAGCACTAGTGAAATCTTCCAAAGCAAACTTCAAGTCCAAACTGGCCACATCTATTAAATATAATCGTAATGCTTTCTTCACATATGTCTGGAATCTCAAAGGAAGCATTCAGATCTGCTCAAAACTGGTAGTCAAGGACACCACATACACAAACACTGTAGATATAGCCAACCATATGGCAGACAGGTTCAGTGAAAACTTCACCTCTCTGTCCCACCATCAGTAAATCAGGACATCATCAGCACCTGTCCCCCTCCCCTTATCTCTAGGAAGCAAGTCATAACTGCCCTCTCAAAGGCAGAAAATACAGCCTGCATGGGACCCAATAACATCCCAGACTGCATCCTACATGAACTCAGGCAGGAACATTCAGCACCATTAGACACATATTCAACCAAAGCCTGAGTACCAGCTTTATCCCAGCCAAGTGGAGGACAGCCTCTGTCATTCGCTTGCACAATGGTGGAGCATCCACCGATCCAGGAAATTATAGACCTATTGACCTAACTAGCCTGATCTGCAAGGGCATGGAATGGATTATCATGGACCTCATTAAATAGGACATTGGCAACCTCCAAACACTCGATTCCACACAGTTTGGTTTTGTCAAGGGGAGGTCATGCCTGCTAAATTTGGTCAATTTCTTTGACACAGTCACCAAACCCATGGACAAGGGGAAGAAGGTGCACACCACCTACCTTGATCTGGCCAAAGCCTTCGATACTATTCCCCACTCGGGTATAATAGATAAACTCTCTCAACTAGGCATCGATCCATATGTTACCAGATGGGTAGAACCCACCTAGTCAAAATAGAGGAAGCCATCTCAAGGAGTAGACCTGTAATGAACGGCATACCAAAGGATCAGTCTTGGGGCCTCTGTTGTTTGGGATATACTTTTTTGAGGTGCAGGGCAAAACCAGTGGGCTATGGCTGACCAAGTTTGCAGATGACTGCAAGCTGGGTACTGTCATCAATTCCCCTAGTGATTTGGACATCCTTCAATAGCTTCTCACCCAAGCAAAAGACTGGTGCCAGAAACATGGCCACAAACTGAATGCCAAAAAATGCATTATCATCCCCTTTGGGGAGAGTGACATCACCACAAATTATCACATTAATAACAAGGTCCTAAGCACGCAATCAGTTGTGAGGGACTTGGGCATTCAGGTTGATAACAACCTGACATTTAACCATCATATTGCCTCCTTTGTACAGAAAACTTTCTACATGGCCCACCTCATCAGGAAGGGTATCTCATCCAGGAACAAGGAGGTCATAACATCTCTGTATTCCTCCCTTATAAGAAACATTATTGAGTATAACGCCCCTTTCCAAATGTACCTCACAAAGCACATGCATCAGCTGGAGACCACAGAGGTTCCTCACCAGTAAAATCCAGGGCCTCATATATCTAACATACAGAAATAGGGTAAAGGCCCTATCCCTCTACATAGTCTCATACAGACTCCTCAGAGGTGATGCAATCTCAGCCCCCGCCTTGATAGGACTGCTGCATATCCGCAAGTATAGCTCCACTCGAGTAACCCGTATGTTCGACCTCAACCTTGTCTGTGACATCAATAGGACTTGTTCACAGTACAGATTTGTGTCCCAGAGACTCCCTCTTCTGTGGAATAGAAAATACACCCCTGGGATTCCACCTGTGTCCCTGCTGGTCAGGAGCATCATGTGCTGACTTGTCGAACATGGACTAAATTCTTGGCTATCTAAGCACCTCAGGACCAATAGCCTAGTAAGTCCCTATGATCCTATGATCCTAAGAACATTTTGGAAAGTCAATCATATGGTCTCGACCACAAGAAGTTCAACTTTCTGTTGGGTTAATCTTCTGAATGGGACCCATATAGATATAGTTATATATACTTTGCTGGCAAAAAAATCAGGACTAACCACTTTTTATCTGCTAATGAGAGGATGGAGCTTCTCAAAATTTCAGGTGAATGTATGTCAAATTTAAATTGAGAAATTTTACTCAAATTATTTTCAACAAAGTCAACTGTCTTATAATACTCTATTGCATGTAAGGTTGAATACATTTTTGATAAAAATATTAAACTTCTGCATGAACTGTCATAGATCAGTTATAGTAACTATCCCAGGATTTAATAAAACCTGTGCAGGCACAGTGTAGAGCCTACACAGAATGTATCCATGTACAATGCCACAGCTTCCTCTCAGCAGCTCGCCATGCATATTAATGATGGAGTGCTTCCGAGGGAAAGCCGACAAACATGGATATTGAATCAATGTAGGGAGAGGTGTAGCAGCTACCATGACTACAGATGAATGTGAAGCTCCCTGTAATGGTCCCCACCACTGTTGTAATGTTATGATGTGTGTTAACTGTCTAATAAGTCATTTTTATGATGTGTTATGTTTTTTAATATTTTTACAATTTTTTTTACTGCATGTTTGTATGACACAGATCACAAAAATACCAAGCTGTGCATATAGACAGCTAACACCTGGCAGACATCTAAAAATAGAAACCTGATATAATTAATTATCCTATTTTTTTTTTCATTTATGTTTGTGTGGTGCAGCGCACAGTGCAGCAGAGCCAAGCAGGGCTCATACATACATGGCAGACACCTGCCAGACATCTAAAAATAGAAACCAGATGTAATTAATTAATTAATTAATTATGTATAGGTGTGTTAAAGCATGTTTGCATGGCATGGCACAGTGCTCAGTAATGCTAACAGGTAGCCTAGTAGTATATGTGAAAGTATACTAGCTTTTATAACATCCAACTAGCTCCATGGGTAGAGTTGCGGTCTTATGTGTAGTGTGTCCTGGGTTTGAGTCCATAACAGGCAGAATATGTCTGTAAATAAATGTACTATTTTTCTTTAATTTTATTAGAGTATTATTTATTACAGTATTGCGAACTTTGTCACTGTTGCACTCTGCTGTGCACTGCTCATTCATGTGAAGCAGTGATTAAATATGCTAACGGCTACCAATGTTGGCATGGTGCTAAGCCTCGCTACTACCATGCAAGTTTCCATGCTGCTTGGCTTTGCTTAGCTGGGTTGTGTGCTGCAAAATGAAGCGGTGCTTTTTTGAATGTTGCTGAATGATGTGTAAGGGTGGCAAAACAGCCTATATTAAGCCCAATTGGTGGGAATTCTACAACAGTCATTGGAGTTCAATCAACTGCTTGTATGGTTGGAGATGTTGGCAAAGGTGTGCATTTTTGGGCACAGCAGTGGGGCATTCAGGATTCCAAGGTCATGATCGACTCCTTATTAAAAAAACATGAACCCTGGCTGATGCAGGGTGGATTACAGGGATCAGAGTGTAAGGCAGAGGCCTAAGACTGTTTGGCCATGAAACTCACCAGTGTTACTGGCATCCCCCACACAGGTGAGCAGTGTTGTCACCATTTTGATGACCTGAAAAGGAGGAAGAGGGAAACCCTAGACACCTGAGTTCAGGAAGCTCAAGCTGGGAATACTCCACAAGCATGCAAGTATGTCTTCCTCTTTCTAACCAAAATGCAAGCTGAATGTCTGCAAAACAGGTATGCATAATGGTGTGCTTCTCTCCCAACAGATGCAGCTGAGAGGGGTCACAAAATCGAGTCCCGTGCCAGATGCCTGGCTAGGTTGTGCCATGAATGTGGTAAGTACAGATTCAGTATTTTAACTGTAGTACAATAAGCAAGAAAGGGTAAAGCATTTACTGCAATAAAGTATACACAAGAAAAACTGTAGTGCAATAAATGGCAGGTAGAACTGTAGTGCAATAAATAGACAATTAGAGCTGTATAGCTTAAGTGCAATAAATAAACAATAAGAACTGTATTTCAATAAAGCATTATCAGTACCAATAATAGTAAGCAAAATGTTGTTCAGCAGGTTTGTGTTGTCAAATCCATTGCATTAGAGCGGTATGCATTGATTTTCTATGGTAAGGTTGCTGCAGTCAAGTGTAACACTGTAATAGTTGTAGCCAGCAAATCTAATGGCCTGCAAACAGTATTGCTCAACTCATAATACTGTCCAAGGCTGTCTCCAAGCCAATATCAGTCACATAATGCTCTCTCCTCCTCAGACATCAGGTAATAAAGGTATATTGGTGAGGTAGCCCAGTTCATGGGCAGATATTGTGTGTGGACTTCACAGTTATTTCAAACCAATAGCAATAAAATGTGTACACTGGCATTGTTGATTCTAAACTACAGCTTTTTCATATATGTAGTATGGTTGTATTTCATGCATGTGTGTTCTACTGTCACTGCAGTCTACTATAACACTGTAATAGTAGTAGAATGCCAGAGGAATGTCCTATAACTTGTATTGCTCAATTCATAGTATAGTTCCAGATGATCTCCAGGCAAGTATCAGTCATTCAATAGTCAGTAGTGGTTCAGTACCTCAGTCTGTTAAATGCTTTGTATGCAGTACTTTTTGCCACACACAGTACTGGGTTCAAATCCAGTGGTATGTAGCACTAAATTTTCAGTATCAGTCATGTAATGCTCACATTTTCTCTCTCACCAGGAACACAACAAATATACGGGTGAGGCAGCCCATATTATGAGAAGATATTGGGTTTAGATTTCACAGAATGTTAACATCAATACCAAGAATGTGTTCATCAGCATTGCTGAGTCATAAATAAAGCTGTGTATTCACAGTATGGCTGTATCCCTTGCATGTTTGTACTAAGTTGCTGCAGTCAATCATTACATTATTTGCAGATGTCCCCTGCAGTCACAGCTGTTGGGTTCTACTCCCATGCCAGCCAACTAAGGAATGATGGCTGTCTAGTTTACTTACCGTACACAAACATGCCTCCCAACTGTCACAATTTCTTGTAATGTAATTAAAACTGCCTAATCCATCTGTCACATGATTAGCAGATACATTATTACCTGGAATGCAATGTATTACCAAATCGGTTTACAGAACACCTAGATAGTTATGTAAGTCCACATTATGTGAAACTGTTCTGTGTAGTGGTCTACTGCTTAGCCCATACTGCCCCATGCTAACAGCTTGAGAGATATATACATGCTACAACACGTATAGAAGAATTGTTGTCACTGTACTCAAACTTGATTCTACACACCTGATTTTGGAAAAATGTGTTTCGTTATTGATATGTTTATTATGATTTAATAATATATTTGGTTTAGCTATATACTGGAAAATATGGTTGATTATTGTTATGTTTTATTATGATGCAATATTAACATATTTGTTAAACTAACTGCTTTGTTGTCCCTATGGTGTACGTTTTACTGGCATGCTGTTACCATACTAACTGTTATGTCACTTAATGTTGTGTTGCACATTATACATTAATATGTATTTGGATGAATAAATATGATGTTCGATTCTGTTAATACTAATACTGTTTTGGTTATAACTAACTGTAACATATTGCTATACCTCATTTCCCACAGCACATCAAGGTAGGCCAGTTTCAGCTTATCCCCCTACCTTGTCTCAACCTACCATGGCACCGGGTCTCAGTACATCTAGAACACAGACTGGTGGTGCCCCCTCTGCAGCCCCTGCACTACCTGCAAAGTCAGGTAGTACCGCCCCAGGGGACAGAGCCTGGCTTCCTCTGGGAGCGGTGGTGGAGGATGTGTTATCACTCATATGGAGCTGCAGGTCTTGTGTGTAGAAAAGTCCACAGTGGCTATGACAGCTGCCTGTGCCAGACTGAGGGCATGCTGGCTACCCTGGTGGGCCAGCCTCGCCATGGTTCCTAGCCTCCAGCACAGCCACCCTCAGGGCAGTAGTGAAGTAGTGTTGACAGTCCCATCCCATGGTTAGGGATGTGAGTCACACTGCTGCCATCTGGAGGCATGTGGGACTCAGATTCCACAACACTCTCCCTATCCAAGGTGTTCACACCCCTCATGTGTCACACATTGCCCCTGACTGTTGTGTTGTGTGGCTTGTCTGTTTGCAAATGTATCCTCATCTATCCAACTTACCTACTCCACACGTATATATGTCTCTTCCTCAACGTTCCACTCTCACCTTAAAATAAAAATGGGCACCTGTCCCAAAAAAATATACCATCCCATACATAGCTCTCTATTTCACACATGTGTCCATGAACATACGTAATTTGGTCCAACTGGCTTGACAACACAATTATGTTGTCCTCACCCCTCTCTCTTGGGTTTGAGAATCCAAATTCATCTACAAATTCTGTCAAAGTGCACAGTTGTTTCTGTACAAGAAATGGATTACTATGGTTCTTTCCTACACCCTTCCTGCACATCCCTCCCTGCCTTTCACTATGTTTTTCCCTCTGCTTGCCCCCATTTCACCACTTTCCTATCTCCCCTTTTTTCTTTTCTTTATATTTATTTAGTGCAAAGCTGACTGACATATAACATAGCTTTGTTAAGCTCAGCTAAATAGAGCTATAACGATTATATATGTTTCCAGCATTGTAAGACACATGCACAAAATAAGCACCTCTGCTGTGTTTTAAACCCAAGCAGCTGCAGTACACTGCATTAAGCTGCCATGCCACACAACTCTTACTTAAAACAGGTGGTTTAAACAAAACATAGTAATTGCCAATTACAGTTATTAGGCATGTTTCAGCAGAGCTGTGCACCATGCTACACCATGCAAACTGGAATAAAAAGTCATGGAATAAATAAGAGTGCAATAGTACACCACTAGACAGCCAAACACATGATAATGGACATAACTGAGGCCTGTGATAGCAGGTAAATGTGCTCTTTTATCAGAAACATGTAGAAAGTCATCTAAGGCATTCATGGCAAAATACATATTCAACTTGGGCTCTGGTGCAGACATACATCTATATAAAGCCATGCGCATACTGATGGCTACAGTAAATGTATGTCACAGCCTGTATGTGTGTACATATATCTTGCAAATACACCCACTGTAGCAGTGACTCAGTAGCTCAGCCTGTTAAATGCCTTGCGTCCAGTACATTTTGCCACACACAGTCCAGGATTCAAATCCAGTGTTGTGTTGCATTTCAATTACATTATTGTGAAAACAGCAATTAATGAATGTCTCATGCACTAATTATCCACACAAAGCCTTGTAAAGTAAATAACTGATGTTCACTGCTAGAGGTCAGAGGCCTGCAGGTAGGGACACACACCCCATATCCGTATAGCATTACTATATGTCACCTAGTACTCTGTTATTGACACAGTTGCCTAACATACATACCTTAAACACATGCCATAATTTGAGAATCAGGGATACTCTCACCCTGGCTCTGCCTATACAACAAGGCTGACACAGCTGACACAGATACACCTACAGCTTGTTGTCCTCCAAAGTGTTCACACTGACTGCCTATGTCTATTACCTGCAGCAGTAGCTGCAGCCTGTGATACACACAGCTCTATGTAAAGGTTTCTGCTAAAGATCTACTCTCTGTGATGATGTAGTCTTCTCACCCCAGTAATGTCCATCTCAACAGCTAAGAAATGGGCCCTGCTCTACATGAAGGTCTTATATATTGCACAGTGGTTGCATGTCACTGGATAATGATACTGAAACTCAGCTGTTTTGGCTGCAATTATATCAGAGTCATGGGTTGGTTTAGAGGCAATTACCTGCAAATGAGCAACATGTTAAAATGCAAGCAGCTGGCTATGGGCAAACATTCTGTATGAGACTTCCCTCACATAGAGCACACATTTGTGAAATAGTAGTAGTAGCACATTTCAACAGAGGAGTTCTATACTCCACCCGGTATGTAACTGTTTGCTTTTTTGTATAACAGGATGCAGATGGGAGGATAGAGGTATGGGGAATAGGGAGTACAGTAGAAATCCTGTCTTAGACCTGTGGTAATGACATGTCATTGATACCCTGCTATCTTACACATACAGGGGATGGACAATATATCAGGGTTGCATTGTCTTTTGTCTTGTGGCATGCTGGTGTTGTTGGACGTCCCAATATAGTGGTCGTAATAGTACACTACAATTTATCTACCACTGGTCTTATGACATATTATTGGGTGGCTGGCCTTAGGGGACACACCACAGTGGACCAGAGTGTTGGGTGTATGATCATACAGCAAAATCTCTCATGGCACACAGGGAACTACTTCAGTAATGATACTATCTCGGTTGTATCCACACACATAGTATGTTGTCACACTGTGCGGTATGACATCTGTGAGCAAGCCATTGGTAGTGCTGGCCATTTTGTTTTTGCTGTATCAGTATATAGTGGACATCCATTTACTTTTTCCTGTAATGTGTTTCCCTTTTGGTGTGTTTCAGAATAAACTAATACTTCAAGAACTACGGCAGCATCATCACATCCTCCTATTCAGGGGGAGGCATTATGGGGAACAGCAGGCTGCATTGTTGGCAGACCTTGTCCAGGATGTGAATGAGACTGGCCACCAGGACAGGACATACAGTGTGAGCAGGTTCTATACCTCACTATGGACATGGTGACTTTTGCACAATGATAGAGCAGCTGATGTAGCCAGGGATCGTGTCGTCACCGGTAGAGGGCCTGCAATGGAACAACCACTCATAGCCACTGAAGAATTCCTGGTGAACCTAGAAAGACACGACAGCTCCCAGGCATCCAGAACACCATACATCGTGGAGGTGGGTGCCACAGTGTCCACAGCAGAGAAGCATGCAGGTAAGCTTACTGTGATCACCACTATAATACTGTAGCAGTCATTCTGTCAGGCTGTACATACTTTTACGTGGGTGTCAGTGGGGGGGTTAAGCTCAGTTGCACACTCATACTCAGAATGTCACCAATACATCAAGTAACACAGTAGCTACTGTACATGTGAGATATAATGTAGGTATCACCTTGTTGTGCTGCAACATGCAGTGGTACTGAAATTACCTCACCCTCACCTTTTTACAGGTCCGTCAGGAGTTGTCCAAGGGCATGGTCCTGCTTCTGGTAAGCTGGATACTATTTTGTTATGGAATATACATATGCTATTAAGGGTAAGGGCCAGGATAATACCCTATGTACAGGCAATTTGGTGTCTAGCCAGAGTAGAATGTTTGTATGTTCCAGTCAAGAACAGTTACCTATGTTTCCTATAGTGGGTAATCACAGGATTGTAGTTAAATGAGCAGAAACACTTTTGCAGTTATAGTTCAGAGTGAATAAGCTTCCTGCTGTACATGAGGTAATTAATTTGACATGCCTTGTACATACCAAAAGGTCGATGGTACATACCTTAGGCAGTGAAACTTGCATTTATATATATTTGTTAAGATAGGTTTACTGGGATTTATGTTCTGTGTTATCAGATATGGTGGGTTTTATGTGCTGTGTTATTAGGTTGCTTGCATCTTTTGGCTTTTCCCAGTTAGAGGTCGCCACAGCAGAACTCCAGTCCACTAATGATTGGCAGCAGATTTTTACGTGCCGAGTTGCCAGCTCTGATGCACAACCTTCAACGAAGGTATGCCCACTCACGCATGTCTCCACACAGAAGACGCTCCAGCTGAGAATCGAATGGGACAATGTCTTACTGTGAGGCGACAATGCTACCTCAGCACCAACACCACAGTGTGCTGTGTTATTAGGTAAGGTGTCATATTTCATATTTAAAAGGTACATTGTACTGGCCAAGTGTTACATGATTTCCTGACATGCTTGTTATAAAGGCCTTAAGTTGCATGTGTATATTGTTGCAAAGAAGTCTGTTGTGTGTGAAAGCAGAGGTGAGAGGATGTGAGAGTGGTATTGCAGTTGTGGATCCTCATTATTATAACTCTTTGCAGATATTCTATACATAATAGTGCAGGTAGTAATATACTGCTTTTGTCTTGGTTTCCACACATGACAGGGAAGGCTGTGGTCTCTCCCCCACACCACCTGATGTCAGTGTCTCTTTGGACTCTGATGATGATGGTGACCACAGTGAGGCACAGGTGGGGTTGTTGGGGGTTGAATCTATCCCAGAAGTTGACATTTCTCTTCTGCCCCCATTGTCAACACACACAGTCAGTATGCCCACACATACCCAGTCCCCACAGGCCTCATATATGGGACAGTTAGAGGGTGGAGACATTGAACAGGCCAGTGCAGCAACTATGGCATCAGTAAATGTAAACACTGGCCATAGCCAAAGAGCTGGTGAGGTCCTACACAGGCAGACTGACAGGGGTGTTCATAAGAGTACTGCTGTCTGCCCACCACCTGTTGCAGGTGTCACATCACGGCCACTCATCACATGTTTTGGGCCATCATGGAGGCACAAACATGTTCTGAACAGAACGCCAGACTTATGCTTAAGGTTATGGATGCAGCACAGTCTGACATCCGTGACTGCCTCCACCACATTGGGGACAACCTGGATCAGTTCACTGATGCAGTGAACAGACGGTGGGCTGAGACAGTGTCTGTCTTAGACCACACATTGTCTGTGCTGGAATGTGTGGTTGGAGTTGGACATCAGACCCATAGAAGTAGGTCAGCAACACCATCTGCTGAGAGCCCACACGGCCATGCACAGTTATGCTCCCATAGTGGCAGTACATCCAGTGCTACAGAGGGGAGTGTGCTGTCCACACCATGATGTGGCAGGCCATGAGCATGTTATCCTATGGTCCTGGGTGGTCCCATGGGGAACAGAGTCCCAGCAGGCAGCAGTCACCATCAGGTACTAACACTATGTCTGACCTTGGGCATGGTGGTTTCAGTGCAACTCTTGGAAGAGCCAGTTCCCATGTTGAGGGCATGAGATGGTGAACTGTCAACTCTACCATGTATGATCCACAGCTGTCCAACATACACACATGTAGGGCTAGCACTGAGGTTGAATGTGTACATGCACACACACACACACACACACACACACACACACACACACACACACACACACACACACCACTGTCACATGCAGATCAGCTACAGACACACACGGCACCTCTCCATGCCCCATCTAACCCGCTCCCTTCCTGACTCACGCACATGCTGTCAACTGTTTGTTCCAGCCTAGGCCTCAAGTACCCCCATGCATCACCCTGTGCAAGTGATGATACCTGTGCCACATCACTGTCATCTTTCCCATCAATGCAGGGGAATAAAGATATGTGTCTGATGCACAGGGTGACTAAATTACTTGACAAGTACTTATGTAGTGCAGTATTGTTTTGCATGCCACTTGTAGTGGTCACCAGCATACACTGTATGCTGGCATGTGTCATGAGTACCCAACATGCTTTTGTGGACCTTATGTTGTATGATATTGTACTGGCAGTATTGTTACCCAATGACAGGTATGTCACAGTCCTGTGTATGCTTCTGTTGCAGGAGTCTGAGGAGATAACCTATGGACACACAGTGGCAGTGAAGCTGCACTGCATGGCATTGCAGCACAGCAGAAATATGGCTTCAGCAAGGTACAGCAGTATACATAGATGGCTCCATAGGTTCACATCTGTATGACAGTCTACCAAGGACAATGGCAGCCGTCAGCATACACATGCATTCAAAATTTGTGATAAGGTCTGCTACAGGGCAAGGTATGATCTTGCTGGAGTGCATATGCTACCTATCTGTAGGGATAGTAGATGGATGACTCACTGTAAGGACATTAACTTACTGTGTGATGTTAGTACTACATACTTGTGTGAGACATCTGTCTAGCAGACATGAACACACCCTTGAAACAGACCTTGCCTAATGTTACACAGAGCACCTCAGTGCACCTCAGCACATTATATCTATTTAATTGGCTGGGCGGTCATCATCTCAACACACGGTGCCTGCCTGAGTCCCTATTGGACTGGAGCAATATGTGCTGGTCCTGTAGATAGGGGTATACAGATGTCTGATTGTGAGGGCTGTATGGTTATTATGCTAATTAACTTCACATGTGCTGTGGCCCCATAATATGATGTATTCTGCTGTAACAGCCTAACGCACAAACATGGCCACATTCAGGCTAACACCACTTCTGCTCACTATATGTAGGACATGCCAAGGCACACACATACTGCAAGTTGGATGTATGTAGATTAGAACACTTACCTATGTACTGGTACACACTACAGATCACAGTACCCAATGCACACAGCACAACTGATGTCTGCTAGTACTATCAGTTTAGAACATATAATGCTTGTTGATATAAGCAAACCTTGCTGTGGTCAGTAAGTTGGGGGAGGCCACATCACCCGCTACAAATAAAATGATGCAAAAGCCTACCTATGTCTACTTTACATAGATTTTCATACATATGCCTGATGGATATATGCACACACTATGTTGGACAGAGTGGGATTAGACCCCCTACTTATCTAGGCTTATACACTATAGATCATACTACTTACAACACATGCCACAGCTTAAGTATTGTTATTACACTGTCAGCTGGTAGTCTTAAGGTGGCTGACATCATTAGGCCTTGTAGAATAGGGCAGTGTACAAGCCAGCAGCAATTTATGGGCCCAAAAAGGTGGCTAGCCCATGAGGGAATGTCTTTTGTTTTGCTGTGGTATGCACACACACACACACACACACACACACACACACACACACACACACACACACTTGCAGCAAGTAGCCTGGAGTGAGATTAGAACCCTTACTTATCTAGTTATTACACATTATAGATCACAGTATTTTTCACACATGCCACAGCTTAACTCTTGCTACTACCCTGCCAGCTGGTAGTCTTAAGGTGGCTGACATCATCAGGCCTTGTAGAATAAGGCAGCTTAGAAGCCAGCAGCAAGCTATGGGCCCAAAAAGTGCATAACCATTGCAAGTGGATAGACCATGAGGGCATGTCCATTGCTTTGCAGGGGTATGCACACATACACCAAGTGGCTACAGTGAGATTAGAACCCCTACCTATCTAGACTATTACACTATAGATCATAGTACTTATTGCATGTGCCACAGGTTCAGTCTGTTGTGTAAGTGATTGCAGGCACAGTACTTGTGTATTACACAAACTAGGCTTGTATTGAACAGTATCTGTGGCCTGCAGAGTGATATAGGTTCATGCTATTATCTGCATCTGGTATCCTAGCAGTGAGATAACTGATGTTATCCTAGCTATGGGTGTACAGTTACCAGTATGGCCATATGCGGCTGCTTGCAGTTAGATAGGCAACATTGTGGGCATGGACAATGTGCCCTGTCCATACATGTGTTGACACCATTATACATTACACCACATGCTCACCTGTGTCTGTCTCCATGGTGACATCCAGCAGGCATAGGGGTCTGTAGGTAAATGGATTATGTACTGTTGCACCCTTACTTTGGATCATTTGAGCAACATTATTGATGTGTGATAGTGCAGTTTACTCACTATGATTAGGGTATGCAGGACAATGCAAACATCCACACACATATATCTGTACATAACAGGGATGTATATATAAATGTAGCTGTGTGTGTGGATGATATGCATATGCATTCTGTAGATATATAGGGGAGTCTATGTATCATTTTAATATATATAGCTATATATATATCTATTTGACACTACATAGAGATAGATATACTATGCATGTCAGTGACAGATACTGACAGATGGATACGTATATGTGTATTTCTGTAAGTATAGACATTTATGCATAATAGATCATTTCAATGAAGGGCCAATGGAATTGCGCTCATTTTTAATAAGTGTACGGGCATGCCCAGTGGGACTGTCAATACTCATAATGTGACTACAGGCCACACCTACCTGTATTCCAGTCTAGGATTTTGTATGTTACAAACATTAACATACATCCCTGTTTCTGCAGTACTGCACTTCACTCAAAATGTCCACAGCATTCCCCAGCTGTCTGCTGTACTAAATAAGTGACTGGGGGTTGGTAATGTTACTCCACCAACAGAGTGACAGTCTGCATACCTCTCAACTGTCCTGACTTTCACAGAATCTCCAGAGGTTTGCCTCATATGTTTGGTCTGTTCCTCACACATTTGTGGATTTCTGGTGCTTTATTAAATGTTGACATCAATACATTCTACTACTTACAGACAAACAATTGTGTGTCAGTCTTTATATCCATCAGAATATACATACTACTGCAAAACCTTTACGTCCAGCAAGGTTTATGTGACCAATATTTAAACTTTGCCCCTATATTTGGTTCTTTGTCCCCCCAATCATTTGGGCTTTGTCCAGATTTCTTGCACTAAAGGGTTGGGTGGTATGACATTCTGTGAAAACATCAACATACTACTACCGCACATGCAACAGATGTGAGTAATTCCAGATTAGAACCATCAATACCATCACCCATGCTAGCTACTCTAGTCCACTGAGCCAAACAGGTCACTAGACAGAGAGATGTCATCCACCACACATTCAACAGCATACATCTGTACATTGTTCTCCTGCATGAAGAGAGAGATACAATATGTAAGTGCTATCTATGTTACAGCCCTGAGAATGCCTGGCTCACTGCTATACCATGCTTATATTCTGTTAAAACAGTTATATGGGTACACAGCTGTGTTGTGGATGGGAGAACAAAAGCACATGACCAGCTTGGGTAGACAGTAGTCCAAATATCATGTGTGCCCTCTGTTTAATATCTCCCTTGCCTGATGCCATGAATATTCCAACTATGAGGCTTAGTGAAAATTAAGGAACACATACTATTGGACTGGGTATCAGCTGTCCCATGTGGATTTAATGCTTACCAAATAGCCCACTATATTTTCTTGCCTAACAGTAGCAGATCTATGCATGCTATATCTTATTATAGTAATCCTTACAATTAGTGTGTAGGTTAGAGACTTACCTTATAAATGCAGCAGTTGAAAGAACTGTAGTTCAGGACTGACTTTGTGTGATGCAAGCAGTACAGAGCCAATACATGGATAGGTACAAGTTGTGTGGGTTGTCTGACATCAACAGTTTTACTATATATATATGGGTAGGGGTAAGGTGTCAATCCCTAGGGCCCTAGGTTGTCAGTGAATGTGCTATGCATTTTCTCTTAGTCAATGTCAGGGCATACTAGACATTCCTACATCTGCCTACAGGGACATCATCAGGGGGCTCCTCCTCTGAGTCCTCCTGGGAGTGTGGCTGTGGTGACTTAGGCACTGGTGGGGGCTGTGTATCCCTTACCTATGCTGATCCTGCTGCAGCTGCTTCCACAGAATCATATTGTGTAGTAGGGAACATACTGTGAACATATAGTCACATGTGGCTGGAGAGTACTGCAGGGCTCCACCAGATATATAGAGGCACTGGAACCATGACTTCAGCAACTGAAACACACCCTCTATGATGTTCTTAGTTTGTGCATGTGCCTCATTATGGCATTCTTCCTTCAGTTTGTGGGTATTTCTGATGGGTGTCATCATCCACAGTTTCAGTGCATAGCCAGCATCCTCCAGTAAATGGCTGTGCAGGACATCCCCCCTAGCAAACATCTTGTACAGTTGTGATGCATGTCAGATATGGTAGTTGTGATAGCAGACAGGGCTGCCAGCACACACATTCATAATAATGCCCTGGGCATTGCACATGACCTGGCAATTGATGGAGTGGTATCCCTTGCAGTTGGCATAGATTCCACCCTCCTCACCAGGTGGTGCCTTGATGTGTACATGAGTGCAGTCCATGGCACTCAGTACCTCAGGGTAGTGTGCTACACTGTAGAAGTGTTGCATATTGCTGGCCCTCGCCTTAGCGGTAAGGGAAAATATATGTACTCACAAGAATGTGTCTTACATGGCATCCAGAAACTGGTGGACTACCCTGGATGTTGATGATGTCCCCAGTTGGTCTTTGGAAGGTAGCTGTGGCTATGATCCAAAGGGCTGCACATACCTTTGTTTCCACTGGGACAGGTTCCCCTCTGTTGGCTCTGGGCCTGAGTTGAGGGAGGTAGAGCTCATTGAGTTCTTGTAGTATGACCCTGTCTACCCTGTAGCACACTACAATCTCTAGCTCATGTAGCTTGTGGAAGTTTACGCTGGGCCTGAACACTCTCCTCCTTCTCTGCCTAGGCCTATTGTCAGCAGCAGCAGCATTGACTTCAGGATCTATCACATACAAATGTAGAAGACCTACAGCAGCCCTTAACAATCTGTCAGTTAAAATTCCCAAGTCTGTACTCCAATGGTGCAGAGTATGGGGGAAAAATCAGATTGTAGGGTGTGTGCATACTTTATACTGCTATACTGTAGGTGCTGCCTGTGTGACTGGCTACCTATGATGCAGTGTACCTGCCTAGTATATCATTAACATCCTTTAATGGCCCTTGTTTAAGTTAAGCAAGGATAAGCACTAATTAATACATCAATGGCCTTTTAGATACTCTGAGCACTGTGGCATACTGCATAAATGCATACCCTGTAGGTAAACACTGCTTAGCAGTCATTGCACACACCCCCAAACTTCCACTGTCAGCACAGTGGCATGCCACGCAAACAAGTGGAAACATGTGCTCCTTAGGTAAAAAAGCTTAGACGTCAGTGCACACATACACCCAGACTTCCATGCTCAGAATTGCAGTGCACTGCGCTTACAGGCACAGCTAAGCTCCAATCAACTTAGAAGTTATTGGATACACCCTCTCTTGATGTCAGCTACCTCCTCTGTGGACACCAACACAGTTCTCTGCTTACACGGACCGAATATGTGGACACGGTTACCCCATTATGCTATTCAGTATCTCCACCTCATTTGCGTAAGGATCTGTGCTCACAACCTGGATACTTTACACTTCCAAGCCCTTACTTGTTAGCAACAGCACCAGTGCACCATTGCAGATACTGCACACAAGGTACTGTAATACATTTCTGTCTCATGATATTAATATTTGATTTTTCCAAGTTTTTTTTTTATAAGGCATGTTTGCTCACTGCAGCATGCCCTGCAAACATGCTAAGATTATTAAAAAAATTATTTATTTTAATAGATTTACTATAACTTTTGGAACACACAGAGTTTTGCTCACATCTGTGTGCGCTATGCCATTTCTGACTATCTACCAACATTTTTGCAGCCCCTTTTGTCTGTCTACAGTCCTGTACATGGAATTTTTCCATGTACACTATGAACACTGACACGGAGTCCGCAGAGCTGCCTATCTGTTTGCTGCATCACTCTACCTGTCTCATTTTCATGAGATCCACCTACTTATGAGGTGATTTGCATGCCATGGAAGTTTCCATGTTGGCACTCTCATGCATGCCGCTCAGCAGGGCTTAATGAATCTAAAAATGTCCATGTTAGCAGCCTGGCACAATGCCTACACAGAAAAAAAAAAAACATGTAGGCTTTATTAAATTCCCCCTATATCTTTCTTAATACTGAGTATAAATTCAGATTTTACATTAAAAGCATATTTTTAAAAAAGAAACATGCAGATGTGCCTGAAATATTTATATTGATTTTATTTTTCTTTCTCTGTCATACACATACCATGAATTATAAAGGTAATAGCTTAACTCTACTGTCTTTTGAGCATATTATAAGGAATTAACTTCATAAAGTCTAATATCAGTAATTGTTCAAGCATTTTAATCAAGAACTGCTCTTTTACTTCCTCTTTTGTCATTAGAAAGAAGATCCCTAGATAGTACAAAATGGGTTCCTATTACGTTGTCGAATTCCTGAAACTTCGAAGCTGAGAATATCAAACTCAGATGTTTGAAGTTCCAGGAATTCAAACATAAAAAAAATAAATAAAAACCCTAACAGGTATCTAACTATAGCAAGCAGGGGGGCAAGCCACCCTGCACCCCCCACATCCCTTGCTCTTTAAATATACCAACACCGAGATCACAATACAGTGTGGCAAGGGGAAGATTTCCCTTTACTGCACTGTAGTGCAATCTCAGAGTTTTGCCCCCCTGCTTGCAATAGTTTATTTTGTTTCGTTTCATTTTTTTTTTTTTCACATTATTGAAGTTCTGCAACTTTGAACATAAGGTTTTGACCTTATGGTGTTCGAAGTTGCAGAACTTTGATAAAGTAATAGGAACCTGTACAAAATATACCATGTGTATCATTCTCTATCCAAAATAGCAAATAGCTTCCTGAATTAAATCATAATGAGAAGCAAGTATTTCTCTATTAACATATACATAATTAAACTAGTGAAATTTATTAAACTTTAAGTCAACACTAATAGTTGAATGATATGTCAAAAATCTTGGATAGAGATCAATAGTTTTCAATTAAAACTTAACTTTCCTGAAAACATCCAATCCTGAGGCTCTTCCATTTTTTTATTAAAAAGTATAACTTACAAAATCATGTTCTTATATTTCCATAAATGTATTCCTTTATAATGATTTGATTTCTTTTAGCTTATATACATGTGAACTTCTTAGTGACTTTCTACAATCTGTATTAAAATCACCTTGTAAAACAATATCCTCTGGATTTAGTTTTTGCAACCCAATATAAATATCTTGAACAAATTTATCATAGCCCACAAAAGCAGCAAAAAGGGAGCCAACAGTCAGAGAACAATTGAATGACAACTTAATTAGTACAATTCATGCATCCTCATCTCTAAAAACCTGAAGAATTTTACAATTATCTGGAGAGAACAAAACAGCAACACCTCTAGATTTGTTATCAGTTGAATATATAATAATAAAAGCACAAACTTTTACATTCAATAACGTTATATGATTACTTTCAGTTAATGTTTTATGAATTTAAGAATATTACCCTGTTTAATAGGATTATTAAGTCTGCTAACAGTAAAATAAATAATGCTCATTATCTCACTTGTAAGAGTAACTTTGATGTAATAGCTAATCCCTTTCCACCTGACAAAAACATCCATCACCCCCACACACACACACACACACACACACACACACACACACACACACACACAAAAGATCATTCATATGAAGTCCAAGATGTTTCTTGCATGCGAGCTATAGCAGAATATTAAGAATAGTTAATTGTCTTTGCACTCCCCTATATGCTGAATTTAACATTAATGCTCTCGTAGCTTGTTTGTAAAAGGACAGGAAAAATAATGATTGTTACTGTTTTTTTCTGACCACAAAATTCTTCTGTCTGCAAATACTTCCCTTTTTTGCAAAACTTCCAGATGGAGATCCTGATAAAACTGAATAATCTTATAATAACATTGAAAATAATAATACAGCACACACTTGACTATGTATGCACAGTGCATTGCTTTTGCTATCTACCTCTTTTCATAATACTGCTACAATTTTATGTAGGAAAGTTAAACATTGCAAAGAAAGGCTACATTTTGCAACAAGGCATTAAAATGTGAATATTAAGTGAAGTATATATTAATTTGAAGGATGTATTTTTTTTAATGAAAGCTTGTTATGAATGTTTAGCCGGCTTGTGGAACAAAAGTAGTGCTTGCATTTTTTTCTGTTTCATAAGCCATACTCTTCTGTAGTTCAAAGCAGATTAATAGGTACTAATTAGACATGCAGTCCAGCAGATCACTGGGGAGCCTAGCCCTAATTCTGAAGTGCCTCAGAACACTATCTTGTCAAGTGACTTGCTCAGTGTGACACAGTAGACAAATGAAAGCTGAGGGACTCAAACCCTGCATCACATGAAGCAGCTTGTTAACAACCTTAATCCTCTGCACTAACTGCAAATGAAGACAAGCACTAGACTTGTTCATATGAGTCATACAGGCTATACAATACATTGTACTGACTGTTATAATGAGTGCTTATGTTTTGTAATATACAGTCTTCCAATGTATGATTTAGACTAAACTTTTTATTGTCATACTGTGCTGCCTGCTGTTTATTTTTTCAGTAATGGAATATTTACCAGTTGTAATTAACAGATGACACATATCATATGCCAGTTTGGGGAGGTTATGAAGCTCAAGCCCAGTTATCTGTGCACTTTATAGTCATTTGCATTCAGTCTCGTACTCTTATATAAAAGTACATTATAATAATCCATGAAATATGAATGCTACAGAAGGGAATGGACCACACCAAAAGAACGAGATCATAATCCATAACAATTTTATATATATATATATATATAGAGAGAGAGAGAGAGAGAGAGAGTAAGAAATAAATAAAATAAATGATAACCATTTGTTTATTTTTCTACTTGTGTACTGAATATGGCAGTTTATTAAAATGGGAGGATAACTTTGAATTTCACTGGTTACAATTAAGATGAAAGTTCAACAGTAGCAGATTATGGGGTTGCAAAGGAATTCAAAGTGTGATGAAGTAAAATGTGACTCCTGGCTCCTGGTCAGTGCTGCAAATCACTAAAGCATATGAAATGAAAAGTTTAAAATAATAAAAAAAGTTAAAGCTATCAATAGCCTATAAACAAATATTAGAAGTGTTGCTTGGTATATTTACTCATAACAGAGTCAAATGAAATTATCATGAGATTATAATCTTTTGTCCAGAGCATGCAAACCTCTCCCTTAGTCTGAAGATTCACCATAGGAAGTCCTATGGAATTCCAGAACTTATAGAGATGCAAAAAGAGAATGACCTTCATTCAATGCATATAAAATGATTATTTAAGTCTCCATAATATTTGAAGACTGATAGTCTCTCAGCTACAGTTTTAAATAACATGTCATGTTCCCTTCATTTATTTTGTTTAGTCTATAAACTTAGAGCAGTCACAGGTTTTAAGTTAGTTAGTTACTGAGAACTGCTGAGAAAGTAAATTAAGCTGGGAGGGCTTTTTAATTAACTCTCTTTCAGTACTATAATATCACTGTGGGGAGTTTCAGAAGCTAATGTATATTTGAATACTCTTGCTTATTTTGCTAATATTTAGTATAGAACTTTATGTTTTACTTTGCCATACTGTAACTAATCAGATTATGTCTTATAGTATATAATGGTTCTTTCATTTGTCTGACAGAAAAATGGAAATTCTGAGATCATAGAAAAGAAATAATTCAATTAGGAGTTTACCAAACTATGAGGTATTGCACCACAAGGAAGTACCTTTGCATGAGAAAAAGATTTAACCAGTTCTCTCTTGTTTTGCAGCCCTGTAGTCAAAAAAAAAAAAAAGAAATATATATATAGACTTGCCCCTCTGCAAAACACTTCTTTGTGGTGTATTACTTCATTTTTTCAGAGCCTCAGTTTGATGAGTTTATTTCAGTAAACTCAGATGCAGCAGTTCATCTGTTGATGACTCATAGTGAGTCCCTCTATACCTTACAGCCCCAGTGTCTGGGTTCAGTCTTGACCATTTCTCATTCACAATGTGGACTTTATTTACTTAACATTTGTTGACCGGGAAAGTCCAACTATGACAGAGCCTATTTTCATTGGAGGCCTGGGGAGAAATGCTCCAGATGCATATCTTTGGAATGTGGGAGGAAACCCCTGTACCAAAGGAAAACCCACACAAATGCAGGGATGACATGCAGACTCTGCACAGAAGGCACCCCAGCCGAGAATTGAACTGGGGAACCTCTTTCTGTGAGGCAACAACATTAACTGCTGCACCACTGCACCGCCCAGTGCAGTGAATTTGTATGCTTTCCTCATGTCTGCATAGGATTTATCTAAGCAAATAAACATAAGGAGCATACTGAACAAAATCCTAGAGCTACACACTACCCTGGCCCTCTACTCCCCTGACATAGTCCTGCTCACAGACACCTGACTAAAACCACTAAACAATAATAATGACTGTTCCACCTGGTTACAATGTTCTTAGACAAGACAGATTATTCAAAAGAGGTAGAGCCATTGCTCTCCTCTTCAAAAACAATTGTACCATTGAACTGTTAATCAACAAACTACCCAAGTTCAGTAATGCAGAAACTAAGTTCGCTACACTAGAAATCAACTAAAAAAACACTTACATATAATTGGTACCTATACCCCCCCCCCTGACAATAACATTAACACAGTAGAATCCATTCTAGAATGAACATCCCAAAAATTTCCTCAAGAAACAATCATACTAGGTGATGTTAATATCTACCGTACTTCCTATAATCGCTCCACCCCACTAACTATATTGACCTACATGGTTTCACTCAACTAATCAAAACCACAACATAGCTAGATAAAGTTTCAAAAAAGGAGTCCATCCTAGACTAGATCCTTACTAACAGGCCATCTCAATCCTACCTCTCAGGGTCCCTCCCAGATACCCTCAATGACCACCTTCCCACCTTTATAATTAGACACAAAGTGAATCTATTAAAATCCTCCACCCTCCAACAAATCCGATACACAAAGAATTTCAAAACCATGACTTCATATCTGCACTTAATTAATGCAGCTGGAGACCACTCTCATCTCTCTCCCTTGAAAGTCCTCTAGACTACTTCAGTAACACTTTCTTAAACATTCTAAATCATCTTCCCCCTTTTGAAACTGTCAAAACTAAATCCAACTATGCCCACTGGCTGACCAGAGATAGCTGTCTACTAAAACAAAGAGATAAAGCATTGCACTCCTGGCATCAAAATAAAACTCAAACTAATAGACAGGCATACAAGGAACTAAGGAACAAAGCCAAAACCACAAATTAGGACAGACAAAAGGAACCGCTATATAGGCATTCAAACCAAACACAAAAATAACCCACAAAAATTCTGGGCTGCCATTAATAAAAATCCTACAATCAGGAAAGACCAGTATTCCATCCCCTAACACTGACACCACCACCAATAATATTGCCGCCCAATTCAATAGACACTTCACCAAATCCATCCTAGCCCTCACGAATAATAGTTCTCATACTTCACATCCAAACCTATCTTCTGTAACAGCAGACCAAAACCTCTTCTCCTTGCAGCCTGTCCCAACTAATACAATATATAAATACCTAAACAGGCTTAAACCCACAACCCTGGCCACTGACAAATTACCTGCAGAATATCTAAAGATTGCAGTCAAAGCCATCTCTTACCCAGATTCCATAATCATTAACCGTTCTTTATCAGAACAACGTGTCACTTCTCTGTGGAAAATTTTACATATAATACCACTCCACAAAGGAGGTAACTCTGTGGAACTATCTAATCACCTTTCAATTGCCATTCTATTCTCCTTATTTAAAATCCTCGAAAAATGTATACATTCCAAAATAATGCACTATCTCCTCACTAGCAAACTGCTAACCAACACCCAGCATAGACTCCACCCCAATCACAGTACTACCACAGCCCTTATTAGCTTTTCCAACACATTAAACCAAATTTGAAACAATGATAATCTAGTATCCACTGTATTCCTAGATTTCTCCAAGGCCTTCGATAATGTCTCCATCCCAAACTCCTTTCTGCTCTCTCCAATCTTAAACTCAGCCACTCCATACTAGCATGGTTTCAAGACTATCTAACTAACTGCCAACAAGCAGTAAAATGGCAAAACACCTTATCTCTCCTCCTACCTGTCACTCTAGGACTTCTCCAAGTATCCAATCTCGGTCCTATTCTTTTCAACATATTCATCAACCAACTCCACAAAGCTACCCGGCATGCCACTCTAGTCTGGTATGCCAATAGCTCCACTCTAATCTCCTCCATCTCATCACTCCCTCAACTCCAGAAATTGACACAAGATTCATTTACTGCTGTTAAAAGATGGTTAACCAACTCTCAACTAATACTTAACCCCAATAAAACACAGCTAATGGTATTCTATCCC
The DNA here is from genome assembly GCF_019279795.1 of Protopterus annectens. Lineage (NCBI taxonomy): Eukaryota > Metazoa > Chordata > Ceratodontiformes > Protopteridae > Protopterus > Protopterus annectens. The sequence continues at coordinate 1,304,131,030 of NC_056726.1, forward strand.
ACTAGAGCCTTAGACCCCATCCCACCATTCATAATATTATCAGCTAATAACAGCCCTATCACACCTGTCCAACACATGAAACTTCTAGGTGTTATATAGATCACAAAATGAAATTTGATATGCACATTGCACAGACAATAATGAAAATCCATAAAAAACTCACAACCCTATACTGATGCAAAAAATATCCCATCAATGACAGTAAAGCCACCATTGCAAGAACCCACCTAATATTCACACCCCTCTATGCCTCCCCAATACTCATCAACCTAAACAAAGCAGACTTTAACAAACTAAACACCTGCTATAATAAAATAGTCAGGTTTGCTACTGACTTACTCTTCAGGACACATCATTGCATAGCAATCAAGCAACTATCCTGGCTAGAATTGCCAACTTGCTCACATATAACCAGCTTACAGTAGCCCACCAAATTCTATATTATCTTGACAGAGTTCCTGCTCTTCAAGGTCTACTTAATATCTACTCAAACAAATACCTATTAAAATCCACCAATAAAGCACTGGCTGACATAAGCAAAAACAACAATAGCTCTGGGGACTCCTTGTTTTCCATTTCTGTACAAAAGCATGGAATACCATCCCACTAGATATTAGGACCACTGAAAGCAAAATTAATTAAAAAAAACTCCTCCGATCTGATTTACATAGTTTTGTTATATAATTGTTTTGACCCTGGGTTGCTTCACTCATACCTCCCAACCATACCAAATTAGGTTTTTACTGAGCTTTGTGGTCCAAATAATAGGGTGCCATGATTCCCAAGTTGCACCCTTTCATTTCAGAGTTTTTCTGATTTTTGTCTTTTTCATGCATTGTGAGCATGATGATGTCAGCTCTGTCAGAATTCAGCTCAAGTGTGTGGGTGTAAATGCCCTCATTTTAATACACCTCAGGTGCAAACCCTGTACCTTGGGTAGAAGTTAAAAAGAGCCTAAAGTCCCTAGCCACCATGACTTGTGAATTTGTGCCTCCTATTTTTGAGCTGTTCCCCATAAAATCTGTGGTTTTCAGGAAAAAAGTGGCAAATCACTGCAGGATTGAATTCATTAAATAATGACAGGCATTTGAATTTCAGACTTCATATTCTTCAAAAAAATAAATGGTAACACAAAACCTTTTATTCTAGCAAATGTCTAAGTTTATAAGATCAATACTTGAAATTTGTCCCTATTTGGGGGCTATATTCCCCCATTATTGGCTTTGTCCAGGTTTTGTACTAAAAGGTTGAGAGCCATGGTGAGAAGTGAGAACTGAATTTGTATTCCCCCATTATTGGCTTTGTCCAGGTTTTTTGTGCTAAGAGGTTGAGAGCTATGGAAGTGAGAACTGAATTTGTATTCCCCCATTATTGGCTTTGTTCGGGTTTTTGTGCTAAGAGGTTGAGAGCTATGGTGAGAAGTGAGAACTGAATTCACTAAATGATAGCCATTTAAGTTTCAGTCTTTCTTTCTTTCAGGAAACTGCTGATTTGGCATAGTGGTATGTTGCTCTGACTGTAGTGCACAGGGTCCTGAGTTCAAGACTTGCCAGTGAAATACATGGTGGTAACACATTTTATTCTAGCAACTTTCCAAAATTATACAAGCAATGTTTAAAATGTGTCCCTGGTTTTTGCCCCCCCCCAAAAAAAAAACATGAAATTGAAAATAAGTGTGAGAAGCTGTGCAAGATGCCTATGGCTTACACTACTACTATTCTATTTATAGTGTGGGTATGGAAGTAGACTTTTATAATGCAAATGTTCTGAATTGGGCAGTTTTGTCATTATTGGTTTGTGCATTTTGTTTCATCACCTACAGCCTGCTGGAAAAAATGTTCAAACAATAAATTTAAAATGTGCTCTGTCTAACAAATGTGCTGTATTATACAAGGAATATAACTTAATAAAGTCAGGAAGGTGTATCAAAGAATACATGTATGTTTCTTATTTTGTGTGCAAGGGGCCAATGATTTGAAAACAGCACAAAGTTAATCTTCATCCACCACTGGCCAGATGCATTTTCTTGGGATGTGGTGTGGGGTTCAATACTGTTTCAAT